>NC_138826.1:63305755-63672466 GCF_965183815.1 Platalea leucorodia
TCCTTCATTTGCTGTCAAAGCTGAGGTCAAAAATAATCTCAAGAGACTCCAAACTTGGCCTTTTCAAAATTTTATGCTTGTCAAATTTTAGTGAAGAAGATGAATTATCAATGCAAGTGCTAGGAGAGCAGCAGTTTGATGTGTGCAATGCCTCAGACTGATTCAGATATATGGACGTTTGTGTGTCAGCAGAATCAGAAACAGGATGATCCGTCAGTGGTGCTCACGATAGACGCGTCTAGCTCCTGTCCAAAATGGACCCATTACCATTAGCATATCCCTGAATTCATTCTTCACTTTCTATGTGCAAGAGCAATCAGGCAAACAGTAAAGTAATGCCATCCGTATTGCCTCCCACTCCTCTACAATTAGCTTTCCTTTTAAAAGCCTACTACAGGCTATATTCACTGTGGGAAAGAATTGCGAATTGTGCAGGAAACCTATTTCCCCTCAGGGAAGGAGTGGGCCATAATTTTATTCCTTAACATTATAAATCATGCTTTTCTTTGCTTTAAAGGTTAGAAAATGCAGTGAAGATTAATAACATGACTGTTATTAATTATGACCCACCAAAATACAAGTTTCCACAATAAGGAGGGAGTATTCTCAGTGGGAGACTATTCTGCTGGTGAAGAGAAATGACTTAGGAAATAGCCATGCCTGAGTCAATTGACAGAAAGCAATTAGAGCTTCTCTCCAGCACTTAGAAAACAGGCAATAGTATAATTGACTCATTGTACGTTTTGAAATAAACCAGTCAGACAATGCACAGAAAACATAACCATGATACCTTGTGTCAAGCTGGAGTCACAAATCCTGTGGAACAAAATGGTAGCAAAGAAATATAGCAAGACTGAGGGCAGTAAGAAGACCCTGACATACGTAGCAGATTAGATAGCTAGACTGGCAGACCACTTGTAAATAATGATGCAACTGTACTTAATATAGCATATGAAAGTATTTCACTTTATGAACCTCCCCTCAGGTGTTACATATCCCTTTTACTCTGTGCACGTACATGGATGAGGGAAGGGACAAAGATAATTTATGAACAGGCTGTACGCACAGTCCATGTGATAGAAGCAACAAGCCTGCAGAAGAGATGATAGAATATAATTTCCAAAAAGAGTTAGCTGCTGGATCTAAAAAGAAGCTTACATCCTAGAGCACTGAGCATCATAGACATCTATAGGGAGAAGCTGTCGGGTGCTGAGGATCTTTGTACAGTTCACAGACAGTCTGGAACCCACAATGCATATTTTGAGTGTACATTCATAGAGCTAGCCAAATAGGGAATGCAAATTAAGGGATTATGACACCAGTTTTTGTCGGCAGGCCAGTGGGATCTGCCCTGGAAAGTCAGAAGGTGAGTACAGGCTTTAATCTGGAAATGGTGGTGGTCAAACCAGCATCCCTTCCCTTACTACAACCAGAAAGGAATTTCTGCCTATGCTCAACCAGAAAGGAAAAAAAAAAAAAAGTAAAAGGAAAAAAAAAAAAGGTAAAGGAAAAAAAAAGTGTGACTCAGTTTACAGCCACTGCAGTAACAACTAAGTGTATCCTTTGTGGTTTGTAGCATTTAATTATGTTTCTAGGGCTTTGATGGTCATTTTTTTCAACAATAATGTAATTAAATTAAATTTTATAGCTCTACTGACTGATCTGTGCTTCTTGTATTTTAGGTTTCCTGCAAAGTTTTTGGGTCAAAATAAAAGTGCATTTGTTGTCACTAGTTGAAATAAGTGACATTAAATACTATCTGGAGCTGGAGACCAGTGATTTTCAATTAACATTAAATAGGAAACTGATTAATACCAATTGTTATTAAATTGGCACATTAGCATTAAATTAATGCTAAATAGCATAGACAAACTTTTCCATTAAGCAAGCCAGTATTAAGTGTATTCAATCTTTTGCAGTATGCACTATTCAGTCTCAGGTTTCCTGAGCTGAAAGATGCTTCTTGATAAATGGGCATTTATCCCATTTATGTCCCTTTAGCTACCAGCTCCATCTGATCTCCATTATAAATGTGTAAGACATTCTTGTAAATTTTGCTGTGCATTAATTCTATGGCTCCTGCCAACTAATTGTCCTTTTCTTTGAACCTTTTCTTTGAGCTTCATCTCACATGTACCGTTAACTATTTTTTGCTGTTCCACAGGATGAATTCATAGTGTTTGATGCTTCTCCAATTTAAATGAGGGCCAACTCCTGATATCAATAAAACAGTACTGCATAGGGAAGACAGAAAAAGGCTTGATATTATTAAAAAGACAACCAGTCCCTTAACATACTCCTCACTTATAGGAACTGGCAGATTCTAAGATTCAGGAATCATTTTTAAAAATGAGCACTGTGTGAATCAAAAAATGGTCATATCAGGATTTTTGTTCACTGGAAAACCTTGCTACTGGCTGAATGATAAATAGATGTTGAGTTGAATGGGGTGGGGAGGGTACCTGCGATGAGTTTTACTCAAACGGAAAACCTAAGAAGACTATATGTATTGGATCATATCTGAAACCTATGTGTTCGGAGAGTCTTGATGAGAGAGTACCAGACTCCTCTGTACCTCTGAGATCCTGAAGCTGCTCTGAAACCTTGTTTGTTGGGTATGTTAGGATACAGCTTGAAATCTGAATTATTCATAATCAAAGAAGCCTTGTTTTTTTTAGTCACCAGATGGGCCTAAAGCCATAGAGTGGACAACACTTCTTGGATCTCTGAGTCCCATCTCATGTTCTCACAGAGATCATGTTCTTAAACTATTTGAACAAATTTATCAAACTAACTTAAAAGTTAGCATGGGAGTCTCTCAAAACAGGCAGCTATGTCTGGCATCTTGAGTTTGGAATTGAAATATCTTCCCAGAAGGGAACCAAAGACATAGGTAGTGTATTGACGAAATCACAGTATAAATGTACTTATATTTTAAAAGGAACTTTTCATTTTTCTCATCTAAAGATGGGGAGTTCAATAGCCTAAAAATGTATTTTTCAGTGAGTTTGTGAAAGCCTCAGCCTGCATGTTCTCATATAGATGACCTGTTTCAGTTGGAATAAGAAGCAATTCTTGCAGTCTGCAAACATTTAGTCTTACTGAATTGTCTTCAGAGAGAAAACAAAATAGCATTATACAGGAATTCTGTGCAAAATGGCTTGTCCTCTGTTTCTGAAGTGGCAGCATGTTAGAAAACTGGTGCGACAGTTTGATGGGTTTCCATGGAAACTGCTAGACTTGAATGCATGGGTGCACAAGCAAACTTGCCAGGTGCCGTTATTGGTTTGGAGGAAGGAAAAAAATACATTTTCATGACAGGTATAGATTAGCTGAGCAAGTCTCTTTCCAAAGTGATATACTTGCAAAAATAGATAAGCACCGACCAGACTAAAATTTGCGCTTTCTACAGCAAGCTGCGTAATTTGATCTCCCCTTGAAAATGTCCAGATTGCAGTTTCTCCCCATTGACTGTTTCACCCAAGATACTAAGGTCTTCTGCTGCAAGGTGATTTTTGGAAAAATCTCATAACGCAGCAGGTCGGATGAAGAAACCAAAATTGAAATGGGAGAGATTCCCTCAAAGAGAACCACACAAGCATTTTGGACACCAGTGAGAGATGTAATAGAATGAACCACAAATATGGCTTATTTGACAATCCTTTACATTCACTACACTTGTCTGCTGGGCTATTTTTAAAAATCTGAACATAGCCAGGTCCTCAGCTAGTGTAAATAGCCATTGCTTTGATGAAATCAGTGTGGTACTGAAAGCTTCTCTAAACTGGAGATTTAGCACAGTATTCTTCAATGGGCAGATATAAGATTAGGAACAAGGGACAGGCTGAATTGTACCTAGTGCCTCATGTATGCTTTCTCAGTGTGAGTCTGTTGTCTTCTTCATTAACTCTTTGAGTACCACTGACATTTGAATAAGCAATGCAAATACCAGAATGACACAGTCACACCAAGTGAGAAAGGGAGTGAACAGTTCAGGAGGTAATGACAAGGAGGTTTAGACCTCTGAAAAACTGTATAGGAATATGATTAGGGTAACTGCTTCTTATTGGAGACTTATTTACTTTGGGATCCAACAGATAAGAAGTCTTTTCAGAGGCCACTTTAAAAATGCTAGGGGTACGTGAACAAAATTTCACATAAGTCAATTCACCAGTTTGACAAGGAATTTGGTTTTATACACTGGGGAATACTCAAGGAGGAGAAAAATGGGCTGTACAGAAGACATGCATAGGAGGAATTATAGAGATCCTGAAGCACCTGGCCTAAGTCCAAAGAACACAGTGCAAGGGTAGAAACTCATATGTTTCATTGTTTTGTCTAGGTCCATGAGTCTTTCCCACAGTTGGAAATTAAAACTTTGTCAGTATGTAAGACTATTCTAATAGTCAGAGTTTCTGGGAAAACCAACTTTTAAACAGATTGCCTACAAGTATTATGCTCTGGGAAACAGCAAACAACTGGTGAACCTTGTGTGTTCACATCCGTGTAGGACGTAATTGCATCCCATGAGCTTAGCTTGCTTGTCTGAAGGGAGTCTACACCCAGGGCATTTACAAGAGACATCAAAGAAGAGAACGCTGTAACTTACCGAGACCAAAGAAACCTCATAAGTACTTAGGCTTATTCCTATACAAGCCAGAACAGCCTAGTAAGTCACCAAATATGAGAGGTCCATTAAGGAGTCACTGAACAAGAGCTGAGGACTTTCGTGAACGGACCCTCTGAGCTCTGTCATTGCCCAGAAGGGCTATTCTTGCACAACTGTTAGCCCAGATGGTGAGCTCAGATTTTGGATCACTCTGACTATTAATTAAAGCCTCACTATAACAAGTCCAACAATTCAGGAACAATTTTTTTATGGATCTTTAGACATATATTTAAAATGGCTTTGTACCCCCCCTCAACTTCAGTGAAGACTATTCACTTAGATTATTTATTCCACTCAAATTCAGAAATCTGGAGCACTACCTGTATGTATTTACGTGTGGCCTAGATGTCTGAACTCCTAACATAGTCGCTGGAGATCTAGGGCTCATTCATTTGTTTGCATATAGGTCCTTAGTGTTGTTTCAGTTATCTTATGGTATCTTTCACGACTTTCATTTATGTGCAGAAGAGAACAGGATTCCCTTGTGTCCTGTGTCATATTTGCCAGTGCAAATATGATATGTCAGGTACCTTAAAGGAATTTCTGTTGGTTAGATATTTACAAAAAGACAGCTAAATAAAACACTGATTCTCCTCTGATTAGAATGGGTACTTATGCACCCAGCTCGCAGGGAGATACCTCTTTCAGATTCCTAATGTAGGTGTCTACAATGTGGAGCTGAATATCACCCTCACTCCCAGCCTCTCTTTCTAAACCATGCATACTTGCTTATGGGTCTCTATGCTTAGCCATACACCAAATGGTATCTCTAGCATCAAGTATTCATGTCAATAACAAGTGATTATTTAAAAAAAGCTGTATTTCACATAGCAGTCTCCTAATTATATATGCATATGGCTTTATATTAATTCAATGATACCCTTTTAAGAAGACCAGCAGCTCCGCAGAGATTAACAGCAATACTCAATGGAAGCCTAGGCCCAAACAGTTTTTTACTTTCTTGCTGTTTCACGAATGATTCCTTTTCAAAACACACATTGTGTCTCTCTTAAAGACGTGGGTTACTGCATCTACTTTAAATGTTGATCTAAATCTTTCTGAAGGGTCCAGCTATGAGTCCTTCTGAGGGGTAGCTACTGAGACACACAACTGTTGCAGATGTTATTTCTTTTCCTACTACTTCTGTTGCAGATGGGCAACTTGTGTTATAACAGTAGAGGAGGCGGGAATGAGCATTATCACTGCACAGAGGGCAGCTGGCAGAGGTACAAAACAGTCTCTGAGCCCCATACATTGTCCACTGGGCTGAAAACAGGACAATGTAACAGCTTTGGAAAAGGCGCAAATGAGTGTTTTGTACACACATCCATTATAGCATGCGGTACTTTTCCATTCTTTCGTTTGACTAAATCACAGCTTCAGGATAAAATGATGAGACAAAAAGAACCTTGTACAAATGTATTTAGTATAATGGCTGAATGAGCTGACTCTGGAGAATCTTGCATGTTCGAGCAATTTTTTCTTTCTGTTTTTTCTTGACACTAATTCTGTCTCTGGCTTCCTATAATACATAATTGATATGGAAATTAAAGCATGAGTGAAGATCAAACAAAAAGTCACAGTCCTCGAACTTTGTTATTCTTCCTTTCCTGGACAAAGTAATTTGTATTACAGTAATGCAAACTCAGTTACACTAAGCAAATATCAATGTCTGAAACCAAAGACTGGACAACAAGATGCTGGCTGAAGGATTTGCAGAAGATTTTTGGGTTAATAAAACATATCACTTTACATATTTCTGAAGCCAAAGTTCAAATCAAGAAGCCCTTTAACCTCAAAGTACTGTATTTTGAAAGCAGATAAAAGGCAAGAGCTGTCAGCAGAATCCCATAACTTCCCTTTGTGTTACATGCAGGTAACGTTTATTATAGTTCTTATCTCTCTACTGATAAGAAGCCTTTATCAAATGGGAGATTCACTAACTTACCTATTCTTAGCTGCAAATGACATCTTGCAACCCTTTCAAGCCTATCAGAAAGCATTGGTCATATAATGGGGCTTGAATGCAGCAAAGGGTTGTTCTACACTGGATATAACCACCATCTCCATGGAATAAGAGTACCAGAAAAGTACATGAAAAAAAAAATTATGAAAACAAGAAGAGAAACACAAAACAATTCTGAAAAAATACATTGAACTTTCCAATGGGCATCTGAGTTTTAAGAGGTTTAAACTCACATAGCCATACACTCTTACAGATATGCATATCTTCCAAATGTTGCAGTGAAATGAGAATGTCTCAACATATAATGCCTTCCCCTCGAGCTTTGTACAGGGTTACTCAAAAAAGAGCCTTAGCGAAGGTTTCCACAGGCCTGAAACACACTTTGAATTCAGGCTCTACCGTTTTCACTCATACTGACACAAGGTACTGTGAAAAAAATATCTTTGGCTGTGTGACAGCAAATTAATCAGTTCTATGAATAATGAATTGACCAGAGTGATAACATTCTTGTCTTCAGTGCAACAAGGCAAGAATCTGATGAAACACTAAAGAATGTCATGGACTTCTTGCAAGTCCTACTTTACTTTTAAAAATGCCCCTCAGCTGTCTTGGGTGGATTTTGCAAGGGACAGCAAACACTCTTGCTGAAATAGTTATTGCTTCTGCAGATGTTGAGGGGGTTTCCTTCTGGGAAGGACTGCGCTCATGAGGACATGGGAGCAGCTTGTGTTTTCATGGAAGTTTCACTTGGAAGGCAGATATGCTATTTTGTGAATGAGTAACCTGAATATGGGACACAGATGTGCACAATGTAAAATGTACATTCAGTTTGTCTGACTTAATTCTTCAGAGTTAGCCACAGCTGAGGTACCTCAGGAACAGAACAACCACCAGGAGCCAGCTAAGGACTTGCAAATGCTTTGATTCATCAAAGAATTATGCACGTACTTTTGGACTTTAACCAAACAACAGATAGATGCAAAGGCTTAAAACAAAGTCCATACTTAAACGTTGGCATGTACTACAAGTCTTCCAGCACTGGGGCACAAGCCAGTAAGGAAAGTTGCCCTATGTTAAACTCATCTGGGAGTCATGTACTCTGTTGCAGCTTTATAACACATGAAGCACGATTTGGGAGAATACTTTCCCCATTGTACATGAAGATACAGTTCACTTCTCAGTAACACTTCATAACTATAGGCTGTTCAATTAAAGTTTGACTGCACCAGGATTCTTCTAGATTGGCTTACTGCATCCCTCAAATTCATACAATCATTGGAGTGTTGGCTGGAAGGGATCTCTGGATGCCTCTGGTCCTGCCTCCCGTAAGAAGCAGGGCTGTTGCCAATACTAGATCAGATCAACAGTTGCTTTGCCTGGGCCTCAGAACTTCCAAGGACAGAGTGTCCCTGACCTCTCTGGGTAACCTGTTCCAGTGCTGCACCACCCTCTCAGTGAAGAAGTTTTTCCTAATGTCTAACCTGAACCTCCAAAGCTGCAACATATGACTGGTGCTCCTTGTTATACCATCTGCCACTGTTAAGAAGAGTTTGTCTCAGGCATCTCTGTAGCTCCCCACCAAGTAGCTGTACGCTACTGTTAGTTTGACCAATAGTCTCTTTACCAAGCTAGGCTAGCCCAGTTCCCCAACCTCTCCTTGTAGGTCTGTGCTCCAAGCCCCTGATCATCCTATTAGTCCTCTACTTGACCCTCTCCAGTCTCTCCCCTTCTCTCTTGGGCTGCAGAGTCCATGAACCTGAGACTATTTGAAGTGCAGCTTCACCAGTGTCAAATTACCACCTCCCCTCGGACTGCTGACCACACTGGTCCTGACATTGCCCGCTATGCAGTTTGTGTTGTTTGCAACGCAAGTGCACTGCTAACTCACAGTTTGGCGTCCACTGTAACTCCCAGGCCCTTTTCAGCCAGTCTGTTCCCAGCCTGCGCTGATGCCGGTGTTATTCCTCCCCAGGTGCAGAGCTTTGCACTCCCCTTCCTGCACTTCATGACGTTCCTTTTGGCCCAATACTCAAGTTTCTTTGGATTATAACTCTGCTATTCAGCATGTTAAGCATTCCCCCAACTTGGCATCATCTGCAAATTTGTTAAGGGTATGTTCCGTCCCCAAAGTTGAGTAATTAATGTTAATACAAGCTACAGGAATTAGTACTGATTAGATGTTATTCTGTGGTGCTCCCAAAGCTCATGTGAGAAAAATGAAACATCCCAGTCAGGATTTCTAGTTGTCAAGAAACAACCAAGTGTGGAATGCCAGAGTCCACAAAGCAGAAACATCTGCTGAATAGTTCTTGCTTGTTGCAGCACAGTGTACTCAGGATGAGTGCAAAATGAAGAGAGAAAAAGACATGCTTAAAAAGAATTAATGAGAGCAGAACAGATAAACTGGCTAATAAAATGTGGATGAGAACTGGCAGGGTGCACAGTATTTGCCATTTTTATTTTGTCTATAGCATTTGTATTCAACTGAGTTCTTCACTGTGAATTTATCCTCCCCAATGAACAACATACCTTTGAGGTGCCTCAGGAGTAGAAATTGAAAACAAAACTTTGCAGACTCTACTGTTTTAGCCATAGGTTCCTCCATACATGTGAGGAATCAGTTTTTCTCTACCAGGAGAATATTTCCCCAGGTGAGTGAGAGCTGATGACATCATATGGGAGAAAGTGTATTTTTCCATGAGCCAGGCTCTATCTGCATGCAGAAGAAAAAGAAAGCAAACCACCTCTTTTGCTGCACACTGACCAATGTTTTCTTAAAGCAGCTTTCCTGATTCACTCTTCTCTTCTTCTCCAGAAAAGGTATCAAGCAGGCTATTTTCACTTAGCACAAGGCATTGCATTTCATTAGGTTAGAAGAGATCTCCATTTTGCTTGACTCTACCTTTCACATATCATCTTTCCTCGGGGCAAGAAAGCTTCAGCATCCAGTATCACATCATATATTTGTTGCAGATTGGTCATGGCAAGGGAAAGGAACATTTGAGACCCACAGAAGGGCAGTTTCTTTTGATGGAGTTGAGAACTTACATCTGTCCCAAAACAAACTCATACATTTTTCTCGTGAAAGAGGGAAGAAAAACTTATGAAACAGGTGCTTCAAGCCTGAATGAGAACTACGTGAGCGACCAGTTTTTTCAGGGAACATGTTGATCCTGACTCCATTTTAGACACAGCAAGCCTATTCTGTGCCAGAGTAACTGTCAGAAGATACACTTACACGGTTTTACCACCAAGAGGCTCCCATGCATCCCTTAACAACTCCTACGACTTGAAAATCATTTTGCTTCATACTACATGTTAGCCCATATCTCTGAAGGACCACTGAGGAAGGACTGTCTGTTCCTCTGGTGACACGACACTGCACCTTTTCCAACGTTTTACTGTTTGCATGGGGCCATCAACATCTACACTGCATTTGCATGCTCAAAGCAGTGGCATAGTCAGCCCTCCCTGCACTAATAAACAGTTAATCCACAAAAGTGGAGCAGCTACAGCCAGTTTTCTTGAGACTGTATCTCTATTCAAATGATCTGATGCATGCAGAAAAACAGTTCAATCTCTGCTCTCAATCAAGCTGATTTAGGCTCACACATATTAGTGTTATAAATCACCTGGCAATGATTTGCAGAGAAAAGCACTTTTTTTCCTTACAACTGTTTTTGGTTGATTACCGGAGAAAAACCTGAGACACATTTTGTGAAGCATCTCACTCGGACTGTGCTAAAAGGTCCAGTGAGCACTTGGAGAGACAAGAAGCATGAAGTGATCAAGACTCCTTTTCATTTGAAGTTTAATGCAGACTGAGGCATGACAGTAACTTAGCCTTTTATGGTAAAATACAAAGCATTGACTAGCCTAGGGCCTTACACATCCTCCATCAGAAACAGAACTGCAAAAGCATTTTACCACAAAGAGCAACCCCAGCAAGAAGTAGCTCTCCTCAAGATGATGTTTTGCCCTGAAATGCTGAGTCAAGGAGAATCTGAGAAACTCTCCTTTGGCCCCAGGAATACACTGCTACTTGCTTTCACCACATACAGTATCTTCCCTCATTTTTCTTCACCTCCTCCCTCAACCTGGTGCTAAACTGTTCAATCCTTCCTCGCAGTGAAGAACATTTACTCAGAAGGGAATCACACATGCAAGGGAGACCTCACTACCAAAAGCAGCTGTTGCAAAGGGTTGGCTTACATTTGGTTTGGATCTAGTCTCAGCTGGAAGAGCAGGGCACCTTGTGGACTCTGACTGAAGTGCATGGGGAAGTCACCTACCTCCTCTAGGCCTGTCCCTCACTAGCTGCTGTCATAGGAGGCTTCTTTTGTTTGATTTGGCTTTTGCCATGCAATTTGTACAAATTATTCCTAAGCTAAGTCTATACAATACATTAGCTCAGGGGTTCATTTCCTTGCAGGTGTGTGCTCAGCAGAGATCTATCTATAAAAGCTGCCATCAGCTATTGTCAAATCAGAAATAAGAAATGTTATTAGTAAGAATTGTGATTCTTTTTTCCACTGGCTATGAATCAGTGCTCTACTGCTTGTTTATTGAGTTACAGAATATTGGCAAAATGATGCCATTATGCCCAAGGAAAGTTCTTTTAAATTTTTTATAATGACACTGCACCCACTGTAATTGTGTAACTGCACTTCCTCTGGATTGAGACAACCAGCACTGTGGGACATCTCACAATTTAAGAACTAAAGTGGTGAGAGTGTTTCAATTGAAGACAATGGCCAGGCAGAAGGCAGCAAGAAGACATAAATTGCCTAGAGCTATTTGCTCTAGTGTGCTCTTCCTTGGCGTTCCCATCCTCATCGTAGTGTATGCCTGGCCCAAAACGCCTCCTCAAAGCACCAGCTGCCCTCCCTGCCCTTGCAGTTTCTCCTGGCAGGCTCCTTTTAGCCACTGCTCCCACCAAGCTCAGGCTCCTTCCCTGAAGAGCAGCAGCCCTGGTCAGCCAGGCTCAGCTCTCTCTGCCTCCGCTCAGTGCTCCCCCAGGGAGGTACCAGGAGCAGGGAGCCACTTTGCTGCAGCTCAGCATAAGGCAGCGGTTAGCGCAATCTTCTCTGAACACACGCTTACATTTCTCCCAACCTATGAGGTTAACACAGGAGGTTATGACTATGATCTTGAATAAAGATTAACGATGACTGTATGAAATGCAGGGCTAGCACTGAAGAATATACTATAGATATATTCAATCCCTTAAAACCAGTATCTAGACTAGAAGAGAGGCTGACTTTCTCTCACCTAATTGCAACTGTCTACAACATGCATATCTGGAGATGAGCTAGGTACGTCAGGCTCACTCTGCAGCCAATCGAGAAAGCATAGGCACTTCCAGAGTAGCAGTCTTCTGAACCATTTCAGTGCCTCCTTTTGGATGAGGTACAGTGTACTCAAAGCCTCCCACTGCTCCTCAGTTTGCAAACGGGACCCAGGGTGACGCTGCTGCAGATCACTATATGTCAAATTGTTCTTTCAGCTAAGAGCTCTGTTATTCAAAGGTGAATGGTGCAAATGGAAAGAGAGGAAAGGCTTTCTGAAGAGCCTGAAATGATGATCTTTCTGGCATATTCAGCTTGCAGGAGCTGGATGGCTGCCAGGAGTAATGTTCCTTGCTCTGGGAAACTGATGGAAGAAGTGTTTCTTCCGCACATCCTGCCCTGCCACCAGCAGCTCCAGAAGCTCTGAGCTCCTGGCAAATGAAAACCAGAGCTCAGGACCTGGGGACAAGCATACTGAATGTAAAACAAAGGGAAGGTGGTGTCCATCTGGGAAGACAAACCTGGAGGAGAAGAACCTGTAGCTGATGAAGAGTCATAACCAATGCCCCTGATGGCTGCTCATCCAGTGACATAAAGGTTGGGTACATATTTGTCAGAAAAATGCAAAGGATCTCTGGACCAAGATGGTTCCTGAGTAAATTCCTGCCTCCTGAAAGACAGTGAGTCCGGTATAACTTAGGAGAAAGAGGAGCTCCTAGAGCAGCTTCTGATTAAGAAATAAGTCTTGATGACTACTGAAGAGAAACTTCGCTCCTATCTGCCATCTGGAAAGGTAACAACTGAGAAAAAAGACAAGGAGAGAGATATTTTTCCAGCTGTAAACTCAATTGGTGTTCCAGATGGCGGCAGAAGAAAGTCACAATATAATCACAGAGTGTTTGCATCCCTGTGTATTCTGATGATTAAATACTACTTACAAATTTCTTCCTTCTGCAAAAACAAAAGGTGTCACAATCAAAGAGGCAAATAAGCTGAAACTTTGCTGTTACAAAAGCAGATTGCTTTCTGCAGAACTCACTTTTCATCATGTCTCTGCTTCCCACCCCGCTCATGTAACCCATAAAATATTCTCTTTCTTCCTAAATATGCCAACAATTACAATTGCACCTGGCAAGAAACTAGAGACCTGCACTAGAAAGTAACAAATCAGGAATGCCTCTCCAATTCTCTTCAATAAGAGTTGTCTAAACAATATGAAAGGGTAAAGTAAGAAGAAGGCACTGTCCTGGCCTAGTGCTGTCATCATGCAGTGAATGCCAGAATGACGCCACTGGTTTAAAGAGGTCCTGATCTGTTGCTGAACACTGACCTACCAGACTTTCCAGCTACCAGGGTTTTGCATATTGCATGGCAGAAGAGAGAAGCTCCCTTCACTTCACTAACTCCGCAATGCGAGTTTTTAGACTCAAAACAATATTTTTGTCTTAGGAATATAGCAGTCTTTTCCACTGCTTGTTTACCAGGCAGATCCAAGCAGACAATGTAGAGGAGCAGGCTAACTGGAGCCATGGTATTAATAGCTGTGAAGAAAAGAACATTATCATGTCTAATACAGTTATGGACAGATGGCCTGCTTGTAGCACAGTAATCCTTCAATCCAGTTTCAGTCTGTAAAATAAGTCCTCTGCCTCAAAATAAAACATACCAAATAATGACTCAGGACCCTCTGCTTCCTTTCCAGGGGCAAGTCTCATTACAGAATTAAATTTCTACTTTTTCTGGCTGTTTAAATCAGCAGCTTTTCTTATGTTGAAGCAGAAGATTTATCATCATATTTTTCTATTCCTGCATCCATTGCTTTCCTGTTGAATCTGACTCCCTCTGCTCCATTTTAGCTGCCCTCCTTCAATCCCAAGGTGTCTGCAAGAGCCCCTGCAGAATGCAGTAGCTTGCAGCAAAGCCCTTATAGGAACAATTCCCCCATTCCCTCCCACGACCATTCCCCCAGTGTCTGTGAAATCTCAGCAGTTAGGACTTGTCAGGCTGCACTAGAGCTTTGCATAGCTCAGTTTGAAAGAAGCCAGACAAGGTGAAAAGGCGAGGAATTTTTTCCAGCTCCTCTCGTTTTTGACAAGTTGACGGTTTTATATGGGAAAAGATGAGAACATGATGATTTAAAAAAAAAGAAGTAATAATTAGAGGGAATGAATGAGAGGGGGGTTAATCATGTGAGAGCTGAGAGGCAGTGAATCACTGCTGGCCTGTGTCATGACAGCATCTTTGGACTGTGCTAAAATGTCTTGCATTAAGAAGCCCTGTGTAACCCCCCCTCCCCGCGTTGCTTGGTGATGTGCTGGGCACACTGGACATTCTGAGGCAGGGATGAGGGCAGCTTGAATGTTTTTATTCTGCCTTTAAATCTCATTGGCTTCCCAGCAAGTGTTTACATCCACTAGAGTTTTAAATATGACCTTGAAAGGGCAAAGTGTAAGGCACACTGTGGCAGGGTGCCCTCCTAGACTGTCACAGCTCCAAGTTCCTCCATGAGCTCAAATCTAACAAGCCAGATCCTGAGTTCCCTGTCTTCCCTGCTCCATCTCTATGATGATTAATAATAGCACAAGCTTCTGTGCTGTCATCTCTTTTCTCACTCCTACAGTCTTTTATTTAGATTGTTGCTAACAGCTGTGGCTGCTGTTTCTCCAGCATCATAGAAATCTTTGCAGTATCCAAAACTCACATTGTCCTTTCTGTTCCTACTACCAAATCCCTTTATTACTGCTTTTCTTGGCTGATACTGCACTGTGATTCAGTCATCTACCATTTAGGACACACCTACACTAGTATGGACTATAACATATCTCAGATGACCTCTAAACCATCTAGCCCAGGTACTGGCAGCAGTCTAGCTATTATAAACTGAGACACATGGTAAATTAATCCATGCAGGTGTGCAGATGAAAAACTGTATGATTCTGTGGCCAGTCCATGAGATACAATGATTAAAAATGCCTCAGATATATCCATATAATATTTGCAAAGTGCAAAGTGAACCTGCTGGAGCGAGTCCAGAGGAGGGTCATGAAGATGATCAGTAGGCTGGAGCACCTCTCCTATGAGGTCAGGCTGAGAGAGTTGGGATTGTTCAGCCTGGAGAAGAGAAGGCTCCAGGGAGACCTTATAGCAGCCTTCCAGTACCAGAAGGGGGCCCACAAGAAAGCTAGAGACGGACTTTTTACAAGGTCATGCAGGACAAGGGGTAATGGCTTTAAACTGAAAGAGGGTACATTTAGATTAGCTATAAGGAAGAAATTCTTTACTGTGAGGGTGGTGAGGCACTGGAACAGGTTGCTCAGAGAAGTTGTGGATGCCCCATCCCTGGAAGTGTTCAAGGCCAAGTTGGATGGAGCCTTGAGCAACCTGGTCTAGTGGAAGGTGTCCCTGCCCATGGCAGGGGGGTTGGAACCAGATGATCTTTAAGATCCCTTCCAACCCAAACCATTCTATGATCCTATGATGATAACCATAGTTTACTGAGGAGCACCACACACATACACACACACACACACACTCACTCCTTCCTATGCACCTTACGTGGAAATAAAACAACAATTCAGTACAATGTTAGAGATGAAGAGCTAAAAGTGTTAAACTGGAAACAGAAGATACTCATCCCTCAGCAAGTTGTGTTTGTCTATAAAGCAAAATATAGATTTTTTTGTCATGAAAAATATATGGGACTAAACTCTGTGGTAAAGGGACTCTCATTTTCCTCTTCCCACCACTTCCTGCCATGTTTTGAAGTTGTGGTTAACTTCACACTAGTGTGGGGATTGTAATTTCAATGTCTTAATTTTGTGACTTCCACTCATTTAAATTCTCATCTGTGAAGTTGCATGCAACTTCACCACAAAAAGGTCCTCAAGTTGAAAACACAGCCCTTGCACACTGCCACTCAAAGCAGCCAAACAGCAGAATGACAGCAGCTTGAATGAAAAGCAATAGCAAAACAATAAGGATCAGCCTAGCCCTGTCAAACTGCCATGCTCAGCCAGGCTGCTGCTAACAGGGCTCTGAAAGGGCTCACTGGAGCTGTGACTAGAAGGCAGTTCTGTCTCCTGATAAAGAAAGCGGACGTGCTGCATTTCCTTGTAATCTGTGATGCTGGATTTCCCATCTTTCATGATTCAATCAATTTTTTGTTGTAGAGAATAGAGGGTGGAGAACAGGAGGGAAGAGCCCAGATAAAAAACTCTTTCGTTCTTCCCTTCTTCGGACAGTCTGGTTTGGTTTATTTTATCTTGACTGTTGGAAGGATAAAATAGCCTGCCTTAGGACTTGTGTAAACATTATTAGCAGAAAAGGTTTTGTTTGCTCTTCCCTTCATGATTGAAAGCTACAAGCTATTAACATCAGCTGTCATTTTTAAAAAGGCAGAGTATCAACTAATCTCTTGACTGTGCATTTTAGATACAGCTGTACCTAACAGTTGTCACTGTTCAAAAAGCCAGGCACCAACATCAGCCTGGCAAAAGAAGTGTGGAAGCCTAACACTAAGCAGCAAATAAAATATTGCTGCAGTAACAGCACCCACACCACCCTCTTTCCTCCCTCCTCTCAGTCCATGGAATTCATAGTATTGCTGTCAAAACACAGACTTCCTAGTTTTGTTACTTTTAAAGTATTTTCAAAATTCACTTCTTAATGACACACAGCTTTATAATAGAAAAGTCCTACAGTATTTGCTGACCCAAATACGCTCAGCTCCTGCAAGCCTGCTCAGTTCTCTTGACTCTCATGAAGTGATGCCAGCATAAAACACCACAAAACTGGCCCACACTGCAGCTTTCCACAGCTCTGCTATCCTCCTCTCCCTTAACACGGCTCAGCGAGCGAGCTCTGACAGCGTTGGAGCTGGACGCTTTGCTGGTCCTGCACAGAGAGCTCCTCTTCAAACCAAGTTCATTCACGTACCCACGGCACCATGCGGCCTTCAGAGCTCATCTGCTGTGATGGGAGCCACCACCCCTTCTGCTCTGTTTGTCCCAGCTGGACCCAGGCTCATTTCTGTGCTCTCCGTGGTAGCACTGAGTATCCCTTCCTCCCTAACAGATCCCCAATTCCTCTCCCTGCTGGGACCTCTGAGCTTCACTTTTAATTGCCACTGTGTGCTCTTTTCCAGCAAGTGGGACACAGATCTGCTTGATGCTGCTCATGATTGCTTGGCTATGAATGCTGCAAGCTCTGTTTCTGCCCCCATCTAAAAATTACATGAACAGAGCTGGAAACAGAGATAGAGCATTAGAATTATTCCAGAATAATTCCACTGATTGATAGAGTATTTCTGGAGCATCACTTTGATCCCAGAATATTTACTCTTTGACCCAAGGAGATTTTTCTGAAATTGGTTTGTGCATATGTAAACCTCTTCTCTATTCTGGAATAGTTATTGCGCAAATGCTTTTTGCTCAATAGCTAGTCTTTCAATCACCCCACACTACCATGAGATAGAAGAAAGAGAAGAAAATTCACAGCATGAGGGAACTGTGGTCAGACCATTCCTAAGGGAAGCTGGATTAATGAAGAGAGCCTGCTCCAGTTTATTTTTTCTTTGCTATCCTTCAGAGAAAACTTCCAAATCAGAAAGTGTTTGCTGGATGGCTTTCATTGCCTTGCTGCCAAGCTAGTAACTGATTCTACCACCTCATTAGCTAATCCACTCCCAAATTAAATATGGACTGGATTCAGCAGGCACATACACAGGAAGGGGTAAAGTAGACGAGTGTAATGGAAGTGTAATTGGTTTTGATGTGATGTAATGTCACTAAATGCTCTGCATTAATTAGCGTTCCAGGGCAATCTGTCTGGTCTCCTACCTAACTGCCCATAGACGATGTTAGCTTATGGAAGCATATATACAGAGAAAGCTTTTTGGTTATTCCCCCGGGTGTAAATGTCAGAATCAAATGACATTGGGATGGGAAAAGGATGTTGAATAAACCAAAGTGCCTAGGATGGTAGTGTGCTTTCTCTACTTAGACTATAAGGTAAATTTGCCCCTCACTTACCTAAGGTTTTATAAGCACAATACAATGACTTGCAGTCATGTTTTTTGCCTAACACTGTTTCAGTCCTCACTTGATATTCCAGTAAAGATGGTAAGGGACAAGACTGTGTCAGGAGCAAAAATGGGTTGGGAGGATCCACATTACCTGATGGCAAGTCCTACTGGGAATTCCTGGAGGTGGCCAAGCAGCAAGAGATTGGCCACAAATGCTGACAGATCAGGGAGCACTGGAAGGGACAAAAGCAAGCATGTAGGGGTACCAGCCAGAGATTGTCTTGAGCAGTGACCCTGCAAAGCACTGCACCATGTGCCAGAGCCCCTTTGGAAAAAAAAATAAAGGTCTTGTGCCTGCACAACCGGCACAGCCTGGCTGGCACCAAAATATCTTATCTAGCCCACCTAGCAGATGATGTTTTTTTAATCTATTCCTTGTGGGGAGGAGATGATGGTTTTACTGAGAGAGCTCATCAGCCCTTGGGCTCCCTGCTGGAAGCCTAGGAAATCACAGCAGACTGACTTGGTGTCAGTGTGTTTGCAGAAGGAGGCCATCTCAAATGGCAGAGATGGCTAAATGCTGAAAAGGGGTTTTCACAGCTATGACAGTGAGAGGAGATAGATTCATGGAGTGCACTCTGCCTTGAAAATTACATGACACTGTAAAGAAAGGGAGTAATGAAAAAAAAAAATCAGTAATAATGTATTCAAGGCAGAAATAGGTGCAGACCAAATAATTTCACTATAAGCTAATGATGTGTCTTTCAATCAAATTCACTTGCATGATAGGCTAGCTATATTTTTTTAGCAATGACTGAAGAGAAATGCTTCAAGTTATTACTAGTCCCACCGAACCTCCTGGATTTTTCCACTTTCCCGGAAAGCTCATGTTCTTTTCAGCAATATATGAACACAGTAGTAAAATTTTATTGTTTGCTCATGGGGTCACAGAACATGCCAGGCCCTGTCAGCAATGCCTGGTTTGCATTCAGAGTATACGCCACTACTTTATAAAATCAGCACAAGTTCAAATTGTAACTATGTTACAGGAAAAAAAAAATAGAAAAGCACATTCCCTAGGCAGAAGGACAACCTTCCAGTTTATATTTCAGAGTAGGCAAAATAATTAACTATACAGGGGTGTCCACCTGTTACTGAAACTTCCCAGCTTACTAGAACTGAAATAAAGCATTTCATAACTGATGAAAATGAGGGCATGATGGTTCAATTCTTCTGCTTGTCAGGCTCCCGTGTAGCTCGGTGGAAATTTAGCCAAAAGCAAAAAGTCAGGGAGCCACAGATAAAACCAAAAACTCTCAGTAAATCAAGTGTAAAATGTCTTCCACTAATACTAATTCAGATTATAAATGGGTTCACTCTGAATGCACAGATGCCCTTTTTCTGTTTGCTTTCTGGAAAGAATCCAGCTGTGTGGTTTGCTGGCAAAAAATAGCTCATTTATGTCAATTTTTGAATCTGAAAGTGTTATAATTCCTGCCAGTGAGGCAATTCTAATAGTTTTGCAGACTCACTTAGGGACAGAGACACGGCCCATGCCATACTGCGTGTGTTCAGCTAAAAAACAACCAATGCAGCACAAGATTTCACATAGAAAATCCCTGCAGGAAGATGCTTGCAATTAACTTCCAATAATGAACCCTTCCCATGTAGAAGAGCGTGTAGGAGCTGTTCAAGGACAACAGAGGTACAGAAGAGTGGAACCAAAAGAAAAAATTAAGTGAGAATTATTTGCTCATTTTAAAAATATTAGTGAATGTGGGATAAATATGACAGCTTAAGAACACTAACATAGGGCTGATATGTGACATCTTGGGCTTTACCCAAGCCTGTGGCAAGGCTCTCCCTCATGCCGAGAGGAGAGGAGGGCAGAAGATGTGAAAGGGTAGCAGCAGCCCTCACCTTTGTGCTCTGCAGCAGCAGGACATACTGGCAGGCTCCCCAGGCATGTCTCCGGGCACAGGTCCCTCTGGGCTTTCTGCTCTCTTTCCTCTCCTTGAGCTCTGTTTCACTGTGCTCACTGACACCAGATTGCTGTGGCAGGGAAAAAGGAGGAAAGCTTGTTTAATAAAGGTTGCAGTAAGGGACTCAATGGGCTTATAGTTAAACATTGGAAACATTACAGAAAGCATGAGGAGAGACAACCACATAAGAACTAAATTCCAGCTAGCTCTGTGTGCTGCCTCCACTTGGCCAAAATGCTTTGTGCTCTCTTCCCTTTCTCTTCTTTTGGTTATTGCTCCTTGATACATTTGGTTTATCTGCTATTTTTTGCTTTTTATTTGCCCAGTGGGGATGGTACTGTAAAGTACTTTCAGAGGTCAAGCATCAGCCCAGCCCTAAGAGTTGTCAATACGGACAGTGGCCAGTGGCAGCAGGGGATAGAATAAGGTCAGGGCAAGTAAGACAATCTCTCAACTCCTCATTCATGTCTACTGCCAACTCAACAGCTGCATCTTGGAGACTTCCTAAATTATAGGTAACTTTCCATTTAGCAGTCCTGAATGGATTTTTTTGTCCTATGAAGTTGTCCAATCACTCTTTGAACCTGTTTAAATTTCTAGCTATCCTAACAACCCACCAGAAACAGTTCCACAACTTAGGCACACACTAAGTTTTCAAGAGAGAACCCACAAAATGCACATATAGGCTATGTAAAAATATATTTAGATATAGGCTATATATCAAAATCTATATATGTATATATGCCTTCTATATATACATATTTATATGTTTACACATATACGTACATAACCAAGTTGGTCTTAGACCATTTCAGTATGTCTTGTACAGTACAAGTCTTAGCATGTTGGCTAGGTTGTAGGACAGAAGACTCAGCTGTTCTATGACACTCCTACTACTCAGACATTAACCTCTGTCCTGGGTAAACCCGCTTGTCGCTGTTCCCCTTCTCACTTAGATTTTTGTCTCCTGCTTCTATGTACACAAAAGCAGCACCGATGATTCATGTTGCACTCCTCTACTGTGTTCTAGGTTTTTCCCGTACGTGTACCGCACAGCTTCCTTGGCTGGAGCTACTAAGGTATGTTTCCAGCTGGTCTAGGTGGCAGTTGCATGTACTGGGCATTTTTGGAAACTAATAATAGTATTCTACATTTTGTATATTATGAAAAATATATGGCCTGCATAAACATTACATAAAAGTCATCTCCAGTGCATTCTCCACCTGTGCCAGATAGCAAATGGACTCTGCAGGATATCATTAACATAAACAGCTGATAAAGAAATAAAGCAGGCTGAAAACATCAGCTGTATTTCTCTTCACCATGTCAATTCATTTCTTTACAATCCACTCTTGGAGAGAAATGGAGAGAAAAGCTGTGCCAAATGATACTTGTAAACACAATGTCCCTTGCAGAGTGTCCTGCCTCTGGGATGCTGCAGTTAGGTAAAGGAATACCCAGGATTAGGCCGAACTCAGGCATTTCCTAGATGGCCAAGAATCATTATGAGGAAAGTTATCTGAAGTAGGGCTCAGGGCTCTTCCAGACCAGCTTTTTGAAAAAGCAAATGGTGTTAGCTCTTCATTCAGGGGCCATGTTTTCTTTCAGTTGCATGGGAAAAAATGCAGAATTCCTTCTAAAATTTTTCAACATGCAAGCAGTTAAAAGGGAGTATGGAAGGTTTTAACGTAACAAGTCACACAGAGAGAGCCATTGAGTAGAGAAAAGCCTTTAGCTCCATCCCATGACTATTGCATATGTTTCATGGAGCGGTCGCTTCTGACAAGGTGAAGACTAGAAAGCAAGTAGCCCGAAGAGGCATAACGTGTTATGACAGAGAGCAGAGTATCTGAGCAGAGGTATCTCACCAAAGAACAGCGAGTTAAACTCCCTAAGCTCTTGGTCTGCTATGAGCCTGGCATGCTCAAGTCTTGCTGGATGTTTACAGGGATAAATGATGCTAAGGAAGCAGAGTTTATTTCAGATTTTCGTTCCAAGCCAAAAGGTACCTGTAATCCATTCTCTTCCCCATTAAAATCTCTTGATGCAGAGGTGTTAACTGTTTTAAGCAGTAGTCTGTCTAATTTTATGAGTGCTGTTTTGCAAGCGTACCTGGCAAACTATGAAAACAAACTTCGCAGGAAAAGATGCTTTCTCTGGCAGAAGGCCAGGGTGTGCACTGCAAGCACTAGATACATGTAGGAAGAAAACATATCCTGTCATCTCTACAACTTGCCAGGTGAAACCTCCTCGAAACTGTGGACCAAGCTTGCAAGTTTAGTTTTCTTTTGGCTCATTTTCTTTGTGCTCTTCACTGTGAATCTGTCACCTTTCTCATCCAATGTTTATTCAGAATTTCTCATTTTGTCCTTTCCTCACACAATTCAAGCTGACTTTCTGGTGTAGATGGTTATCCCTTCTGTCACTGGGGTGGAATGACTGCAAATGACCAACCACATCTACAAATTGCCCAACTCTATTACCACAACATGGCTGCGGTACAATGCCTTTTTTTTGCAAATAGAAAGCTGTGACTTCTAGGAATGTCTGTTTAGCATTTCCAAAATTACATGGTTGGCATTATAAAAATTCAGATTCTTACACACATTCTTTTTCCTTGTATATGTATAAAGTGTATCTTCAGGTTTAAAGGCAGTGTTATCTTCTGCTGTACCCGTTTCTGGTGGGAATTCGTGCGTGTTGTCTTTTTCCTACCCCTTTTTCCATCTCCCACCTCCCTGAAAATCTGGACCATCTGGTCCTGTCAAGAGATCCGCAGGACCTGTTGATTTCATAGGTCAGAGTCCAGGCCAGTTTTGCACAGCTGAGGAGGAGAAGGCTCAAATTCAGATATCTCAGAGGAATGAAAGCCAAAGCCAAAATGGATGACATTTTTCTTGCACTGTGTACAAAAATATTAGCACCAAGACTAGAATGGCAGGAATACAAGAGACTGCAGGAATGTTATATAGGGTATAAAGTATAAGAAGCTTATTAACAGCCTTGATTTGTTGTTGTTGCTTTCCAGGTGGAAATCCCTCACTGAGGGAACAGTGACCTTATAAAAGTACGTTTATTTGGTGGGCTAGTTGTCAGGCCTGTAGCCTCTGAGGAGAACAGCTCTGAAAGCCAATGACCATGTTACTATGGTGCTCAGGAGCATTCGGATTGTGATGACAAAATTGCTTGAATAAATCTGTGTATGTAATTTGGTTTCCACTTTCCTGCTCACATGTACATAAAGTAAGCTCTACGCCTACCACTCCTGCTACTGCCTTTAAGGACGCAGCGTGTTCTTGTTTTCCTCAGTTCTTTCCCACCACAGTTTGAAGGCTTCAGCTATGCTCACTAACAAACTTATTCCATCGCTGATTGAGCCAGACCAACTTACATATGCTGAAAATTGGGTGCTTTTTCCAAAACACATTACTGTGATGGAAGACGTGTTTGCTTTATGATTTCCCATTTCCTTTTGGCTTAACCTCTGCATCTCACCTCTCATGTTTTATATTTCAATGAGGCATTTGCTTGCAGAATCTCCATTTCACAGTTTCTGGAAAGTCTCATCTGATTTCACTCAGAAAATCTCTCCACAGGTGAAAGTGCTGTATCAGAAAAGCAAAAGCTGCACCAGCAGAGATTATAGGACTGCATGAGAATTAGTGATAGCAGGACTAGTAATTCACACTGGAGAACTGAAACATTTTCCCCTTAGCCCATTTCAAAGTGAGCTACCTTTAAAGGCACAAAGGAAGAAAAATGAAGGGCGTGCTTATCAGAAGGTTTGCCAAATGCACAGACCTCCCCACTTCTGCCAATAGGTCACATCCTTTGGAAACTACTGCCTGAGGTGGCCTGCTCTTGTCCCAGTCACCATAATCATTACATCAAATACCATATCACGCTCAATCAACTGACTACAGAACTTTAAATTCATACTATTGGAAAGATCATCTCTCTTCAGCTTCTTGACCACCACATCTCAGAAGTTTCAAGCACTTTTTGCACTAGCTGACAATGATCTTGGCAGCCAAATGGTCTGATTCTCTCTAGCTCAGTTCTCAAATACCTGCAAAGCAAAACGCTGGAGAAGTTTCTTTAACTGGGAAGGGAGAGTTTTGTATCGTCAGGTGCATCTGATCCATAAAAAAAACCAAGTCTGTTCTGATTTCCAAGTTTTGGCTTAGATCCTCAAAGGTACTTTTAGTAATCTAATTAAAGTCTTGCAATGTTTCAGCAGGTGATTCAGGAAAAAAAAATACAGTGACTAGTAACCTCACATCATCCTCAGCAGAAGTTAGATCTAGGAAACAGTAAGCCCAGAAGTTTATCATCTGAGCTTCTCCCCACTCTGAAGGTGCAGGCTGCTCAGGACTTTGTATTAAGGGTCCGTCTCATCTGGACTAGTTCCTTCTTAAGGTCCCAAACCCCATATTCCCGTCAGTTTGCTCTACACCTCCAGAAGAGGCCAGCCAGTAGGGAACAGTGATCTCGGGGACACAGGGAGAGTTAAGGCTATCCGGACATAGTCCTGGGTGCTTTAACACACCTGGGGGACAGGTGCCTTAACACAGCACATACTTTAGCTCCAATGGCTGGAGGTTCAGTCCCTAGAGGCAGTAATTATCACAGCCCAGCCTACTGTATCTGCTGCAGAAAATAGTAGAGGATAGGGTTTTTATTTTCCTAGATTGCTAAAACCATACTCAAAACCTTAAATTTCAAAGCCTTTCTTTTCAGAGATGACATGATTTGGCTTTGGGGCAAAACCAGCACCAACTTGAAATGTGTCAGGCAGTATGGGGTGAATTCAGCACCCCAACTCATCAGCTCTAACTCATGTGCTTAATTCTGTTTTTCTGAAGCTCCCTGACAGTGGCTGGCCCGCTGGATCAACAGCACAGCCTGCCAGCCACAGCTTCAGGCCTCCTTTCTTTGACGTTCACATCTCCCACCTGGCACTGAAAGCATAGATCTAAATATGTGGTTTTGTCCTGGCAGAGGCTCCCGCGTGCCAGGCATTTGGCTTAGAGCTCTTGTCATTGCAGCCGCTGATATGGATGCAGGGGAAAGAGCGTCAGGCTGGTGAGAACTCGCCTGTGCCAAAGAGAGAGCAAGCAAGGAACTGGGATGTGAATAAGAGGGGCCTGTGGGTACTATGATAATTTTTTTTAAGTTTATGTAGCCCCTTTCAATGGAAAAATTCAGAGATATTTTTTTGCCAGGCCAGCTTTTGACAGAGAAAAGTAGTTAAGATACCAGTTTTAGGTCTCTCAGGAGATGCTGAACGCCTCGTGGGATGAAGCCCTAAATCTGTCAACAGGCAATGCTAGATAAGGAGTGGTCCTGCAGAGCTATTCCCAAACTATCCCCATTCTTGCTCTGCGGCCCCTTCCTGCGCTCGCTTGTTTCCAGGAATTACTGGCCTGCTGTTGAGAAATGCGGCTTCGCTCTGGTTCCCAGCACGGCCATGAAAGAAGCGGGGCCATCCGCATCCACATGCGCATTCATCCGGGGAGAGGAGCTTCCCCTCACACCTGCTGTGTGGCACAAAGGACCCGGAGCCTGGCGGGGGCCATAGCCCCTCGCCCGGCCTCCCTCCCGCCCTCGGCTGAGGCAAACAAGCGAACAAAAGCAAGGACTTTCTCTCCCCTCTGCCTCAATACCGATGTAAGGGCCAAGGAGGAGGCAGCAAGTTCTCCTTTCACCTCTCTCCCGCTCTCTGGTCCCGCTCTCTGGTCCCGCTCGGAGCTATGCTATGTGGGCAGTCCTCCCTCCCCTCTGACAAGAAAGATTTGTGCTGGGACTACTGCCACAATCTAGGGCCTTAGCCCACTTGCCTTTTACTTTTATGGCCCCTGTCATCAAAGCTGTTAAGACCCCTTACTTTTAAAATTCCTAAATACCTTTGAAGTGCTGGCCTTCAGTGTTGCAGCTTGCTATCTTAATGGGAGGGCAAAATACCAGGCGAAACTCAGGTCAGCCTAATACACTTCACTTCCCTAAGCTCCCTCCACAGCTAGCGAGGAGAGAGGCCCTTCATGACATCTTTCAGATTTGCTAAATTAGCCCTCTACTCTGAATCACCTTCTGAATAGACTTGTCATGCTCCATTGACTACAGAGGGAGCCTAAGGACAACCTCTGAGATTAACCTTCCACCTCACATACAGGGATGGTGGGTACTTAGCACTGACAAACTGCATAGAAGTTTTTGAATCAAAGGTGTTAACTGAGAGTGTATTACTAAACTACAGTACAAAGCAGCTAATGGCTGTTAAATTGGTGCTGTCATTGCTACTAATAACAATAGCAAATAAAGTATATTTATGGGTTTAAGATTAGAGTGTTTTTCATCTCCCTTGATGCAATCCATCTACTCCAGGGACCCATGGCATAAATGCTGCAAAGTAGGAAGGTGGCTACCTTTTCCATTGTTTTTTCTTCCTCTAAGAGCTTGTCGTTCTGCCTTTATTGTACCACTTTATTGTTACCCTTAAGTTAAGGTTACAGAGCACTTACTTACTCTTTTGCGTACACACTGCACTGAAAGAAAATTTACTGGCCTTTTTTTCTTCCCATGCTGGTAGATAGAGCAGTGGCTTATTTAGGGAGCTTTCCTGATAAGACAGCAAGTAGCAGTGATGATACACAGGCCCAGTTCAAATTCAGCTACTTACAAAACAGTCTTTATCACAGGGAGCATATGTTTTGTCTTTGTGACACTCAGTTGTGCAGGAGGCTTGATAGACCTCTGTCATCAAAGAAGGACAACAGCAAAGAGAACTAATGTTGTACTTCACTCCCAGCTAAGGATAAATGGAGACCTGGTCCTGCCGCTCCTTGGGATTTTGCACTGGGAAGTGTCCTGTTGAATCAGTAGGGCTATCTGCAGGACATAAAGCGCAGCACTAGTGTAAATTGTTACAGGACTGAGATATTATATTTTTTAGGATCTTTATACATTATATCATGAGTCTCAAGACATTTCTCCAGGCTGAAAACGGGCCACTTCACATTCAGCATATATCCAAAATCAGGTCCTGAATTCAACATAAATCTTTTTTAGCCTATATCTTGTCAGAAGACAAGAGGAGAAATCTCTGGCTTTCCTTGCAGCCAGTTCCATCAACTCCCAGGTAATCTTGTTTTTAGGATGGGACCCTTCAGCACCTCAGCCTGGGCCCTTTTTTATGTCTTTCCCTGACATGGGTACCTAGTCTTTTGTTGTGTTGATCTTTATATCAGGGATTCTATTCCCACCTTCCAAAATCACCTCTCCTCCTCAATATTTCTTCCCAAAACTCCCAGCCCCATAGAAGGTTGAAGACTATTTACAACAGTGACTCCATGCAATTGCAGACATCATGGACACGTCCCTTCCCAGGTAATCACTTACCTCCCAAGTTGCAGGTCAGCAGTATGTGGCCTAAGTCCAAGCAGAGAGTGGAAGAAAGGAAGAAAGCAAGCAAGCAAGGAAGAAAGAGAGGGAGAAAGGCCAATAGGGATGATATTGCCCTGTGTGACTTCTCTTTGACCACTACCTCCACCATAAATGCTTTGAGGAGAAAGTGGAAGGCAGTCCATTCTTGCAGCTGGAGATTCCCTTTGCATCAAGCACTACCCCAGGCAGCCACTTCGTCAGACTGAGGCCCACTGTGCACCCTGGAGCGACACCAATTGCCCTTGATGGACGCCAAGTATCTAGGTCCCATGAGCATCTGTAGTGCTATGTAATGAATAATAGAAATACAAGAATTAATGTAATAAAAAAGCTAAAGTTTTTCAGACAGAAAAAAAAATATAATTACTTGGGTGCAGAATTCTTTTATTATGAACAGTAGGTTTTCGAAGTTGTGTATCAGGGTAAAAAACAAAACAAAACAACAGCCCATATTTCAAAATGCAATGGTATGCAAATTAATTATCATTGTTATGGAAAGCTCTTCTCCTTTCCTCCATCCCCAGCATACTACATTTTTCTTTTACTCTGCCTCCAGAACCTCCAGTAACAAACACTTAGTAACTGCTAAATAGCTAACAATTAACTGAAAACATTTATCATTTTATATATATATATATATATAATTTTTTTTTAAAAAAGAAAGATTCTTTCTAGTGTTCTGGCCTTGAGAGGCTTTATCTACTGAACAGGACAAAAAATAGTGACTGACCTTTTCAGATCCAAGCTCTCATCTTTTGGTCCTTGCGTAGAAATGGAGGGAAGCAGCAAATTAAAAGGATTACAGTATAACTAAGAAAGCAGAGCCTGAATAAATACAAATAAAAAATATCCTTTGCCAATGGAGACAATTGTTTCAATGGTGATTGTGTAGCAATGGAGCCTTCTATAACTCTGGGTACCTGGAAAGGATGAAGGTATTTTTCTGTAAAAGACACTCTGTGTGCGTACACACGTTTGTGTGTGTGCATGTGTATTTATATTTAATGTCAAATCTCATTTGACCACAAGTCAAATGTAATGGTCTTTCTCTAAGAAATGCTCTCAGTAAAGTGAAGAATTTATAAGAGGCTCGTGTTTTACTGTAAGATTACAGGGTTTTGTCTTCCATTTGGGTTTATCTAGAGACGATTAGTACAGGTTAAGTAAGATAAACCAAGAGAGGACCTCTGTGTAGGTGACTTCCCACATCACCATACAAGATGACAATGGACAAAGACTTGTATTATTACTTTGTGGGAATGCTTCATCTTGAACATGAACAGTTGATTGTGCAAATTCTCTGTTCTCAGTGAAAATCAGGTGTTCTTCTGTCATCTACAAGGCAAGGGATGAAGTGAGTGTGTCTCTGTGTGCATCTGCGACTATCACGCATTTGAGTATTAATTACAATTCTACCCTGTGCAAGGCCAGAGGGATGAAGTACAAACAGGTTTTTAACTTCAGCTGTAGTACTGCATAGGTTGAGCTCTGGGGTTTTACAGTTCTCAAAGTGGCCTTCACACTGCTAGCGGTTACTTTTGCATGGACATCTCGTCCCACTCACCACTGGCGGTCCTCCTTGCATCCATGGACACACTTACTTAGTGAACCACCACTCCCAGAAGTTTGGAGCACAGAGTGGTAGCAGAACTTGGGTCTCTTCTCCACGAAGTCCTCTCCATTCATATACTCCATATATAACAAAAAGAGGCTACGTAAAGACAGAGATGGCCTTCTAAAACCCTATTCCATGAAGGCAACCCACCAGAAAAGAACTGATCTAAAAGCTCTTTACCAGGCCTGTTTATAGCTTAGTCAGCATTTGGGGACAGAGGTGGGAAGGTCAGGAGAAATGAGACCTGTGTGCCCTGCATGATGGAGCTTTGGGAAGCTAAGCATGACTTGAGACAATCTTAAAGCAGTTCAGGCTTACTGATGAGATCAGATATCTCCCATGGAAGAACAAGAGCATCTTAAAACTCTCATTACTTGGTAACCTAAAAATGTGAGTAACTGCTAAGCAACATATTAAAAAGGAATTCAAATTTTTCTTTTGTAATTAAACAATAGTGAGTAGTTGGTCTCCTTTCCAATTACAGAATTTAGGTTGCCTGAGTCCATCAGTGGTGTGAAGAATGCACTGTCAGTTTTCATACCTTATAATACTTCACTTTCTTCCAAACAATTTCAGAAACCTCTATAAATCTCCTAGTCCAGCAAACAGTGTGAAGCATCTCCCTCTTTTGGCAGTGAGTGATGGAATGGCTTGTATGGAATTATTAATTATTCTAACATTTTAACTAATAGTTGGACACAGAAACAAAACCAGGAAAAGTATTTGGAAAAGAACGTAGAATTAGGGAAAAAGGATAATGAAAGAACAAAAAGAAAGGAGAAGAAATTAATATACAGTGAGGATTACCTGAATTTCTGCATAATTCTATTTAGTCCATTAATGTAATTTAACTTCTTTGCTCTACTCTTGAGGCTTAATCATCTCTCACCAAACACACACACTCATTAAAGTCACCGTTAAAGTAAAACAGCTGAGCATGATAGGGCTTGGAATAAGGTTTTCCCACTGCTTAGCTGATAGCTTAATTTAACAAAAAAAAAGAAATTAAACTCCTCATCTGTAACCCATCATTGTGTCAATATTATACAGGTAGCAATAACTGTATACTGAAAGAAGCTGCTTTACAGAACTGGTAAGTGTCAGGAATTTGGGGCAGACAGGCTTCTGTATGCACAAAGCAAAGAGCTGTTTTCTGCTAGAATAATTTTCTGGCAGATTTCTTTCTACAGACTAGAACTTTTTCTGAATTTACAAAGAAGTGTTTCTGTGACAAGCAACACCTATAGCTGATGGGAAATTAGTACAATAAAGAAAGACCACTAAGAATACTTATAATTAATTTAAGAAACAGTTTCCACAACCAAATGAGAACACCACACTTCTGTGTATTAGTTTATTTAATTCTTTATCGCCACTAAGAGCAAGTAAATTATGTTGATACAATTGGTAAACATATACATTCGCTAGAGCCTCCCACAATCCCACAGAGCTAAGGGAAACATTAAGGGATGTTACAGGATTAATGCTTTCATTCTACAATATGGATATATGGCTTTCATACAAGTTTAAAAAAATCGAAAACGTAACACACTGCTAGCTTACAAAATCAATATACAAACTGAAAAAAAAAGGAAACGGAACAGGAAAAAGAGTAACCCATGAGAAGATATCATATAGCACTGGTTTAATAGATATATACAGAATTAGAAATCCATTGAACACGATATTCAGGCTTTAATTTGTTATTTTGACTCATTCCTTCTTTCTGTTTAACACTCAAACTACAAATATCAAGATGATTTCTGTTTTGTTTTTCCCATCTTTTTTCCCATTTTCCTCACTTTTTATTGGCAGAGAAAAAGCCTTTTTCTGCCTGGGTTTCTACGTTCACACCTAACTGAAGCAGTTTGTCCACTTTGAAGCTTTAAACAAAGCCCTTCCATGTACTTGGTGTGACAGAAGAGAACATCACTCTGATACTGAGTTCTATCGGCCATTTCATTGGCATGTGTTTTGCATTTTCCTTGGACACAGCTATCCTTAAATTGATATGCTGGGGAGTAAAAAGAAACCTAGCTCTTCATCCTATATACTACTCTTGTATCCTTGTGTAAGTAACAACACAGAACAAAAAGCTCTCTCACTTCTACTTCAGCTTGAAAACATGGCAGCACTAGTTACGAGACACATTTTGAGTTATGGATGCCCTTTTTTATAGTTTTGCTTCCCCATATATGGGGATATATGCAGTATGTATACATGTATATTTAGAGATCTGCTGTGTCTGATGCTGGCATCCTCATTAGGTCGTTTCTAGCTCCAAGCTGCAGCAGTACTAAACTGCCTCTGCTTCAGGTCCCCTCAGCAACCACAACACACTCTGGATTATCAGAGCCATTTCCTTCAGCTGTAAAAATCTAGATGAACTACATCATTATAATATGGGAAGTGTAATGAATGACCTAATGAGAAAAGTTAAATAATGCCTTGTTGCCAGGCAGATTAGGGTGAGGGCATTCAAACAGTGCAATTAATTGAATGAAAGTGGGTACAGGTAAGCCAGCCCTGCAGAGGTTATCCATTTTCCTAGCTTTACATCACAGAATTCAGGGCTAAAGTTTTTTTACAGCCTTTAACTTTGAATGACCTTCTGAAATGGGAATACTTGGGAGCCTCTGTTTTATCTCATCAGTACATTCATACATTGGACACATGCTTTCAGTTTTGTTGTGGGTTTTGTTTGTTATTGTGTTTTTTTTTTTTAAGAAAGGAATAAGAACAGTAGGTACAGTTCTTTCATAGAGGACTCACTCAAAGCTGAGCGATTCAAAGGCCAGGAGACACTAGGCTCTCTCCATGCTCTACTTTGCTCAGGCAAGTCTTCCACTATCTCTGAAGCTCTATGTGCCATGTCTCTTCCCTTTAATTTGATGATAAAAGAGGACAGAATGGGAAAGTATGCAGCTTCTTGCCACTGTTTATCCAGCTAAGGTGTTTTTCTGTCTGAGGGCAGACACTCTTTCATCATTGTCTCTAATTTTCCATCAAATATGATGCATTTCTCTCCCCTAGGAAGCTTCACCCAGGTTGAGCTATGACAAAGGTTTTACCAGCAAGCCACCCTCCCAATGAATCCAGGGAATCTCTTTGCTCATTCTCATACGTCCTTGTTCATTGTCATCTTCTGATTAACAAGTTGCTACTGTGTCTTTAAATCTTAGAAGGACACAGTGACAGGTACCTGATGGTAGGGGTTTGCTGGGGCTGTTTTGCAACAATCCAGCAAGAAATGGAGAATGCAGCCTCAAGCATGAGGAAGGATCAACAACATCCAAAAACGTTTGGCTGAGAGGTAGAGTGCCTCAGCAGAATTGACAGAAAACCTACAAATACTATCAAAAGTAGGGATGAGTGGGGGAAGGCAGACAACAGGTATAATCTGTCCCTGCAAAGGAGATAACGCAGTCAGAAGTTCACAGAAGATGCTGTCCTAGAGAGTTTAAAAAGATTGAATATGAGATACCTACCCCCATTGACATACTGCTTTCCCTTCCTATAGGAATTTGGGAGATGTGAAAGACTACTGTGTCATGTCAAAATGGTGTACCTCACCAATATTTTGCATTAGGGAAGTGGCAGGTTTTCACTGTTAACGTTGTTGCAGTTCCTAGACTGAGGGAAAGTCAGGCTGGCTTTTGTCCCACTTTCATTATTGACATTAGACTAAGAAAGCTCAGATAAAGTTCATCATGTGTTAAGGGATTTCATTAAATAAATGGGAATGCTACACAATGTTTATCTTCAGACACTCCCTGCTAGCAGCATGGTTAGTTTCAGGGGTTTTATAGGCCTGTTTCCATAAACAGTCTCTGTAAGTATTCACTTCCCCTTAGTTCATCCTAATGCTCCATTGTTTTACTTGAATTGTCCATTGCCACGTGACAGGTGGTGAAGGATATACACCAAAGTTAAAGAAATATGTTTTCTCCTATCAACATCATAACTTGCACTCCTAAACCAGAAAAGACAGACATACTATTGTCTCCTTTTGACACTGCCTCCTGTTGGACACGTTTTTTTGAGGCTGGAGTGGGACTTTACTTCTCTGTAACATTCTACATTTGATTAGTTTTCATTAAGGCACAAATCAAGCAAAGCATAAAAACAAATGTGAGCCAGTAATCCTGCCTTCCCTACTCAAGGAGCATGCAAAAGAAGTGTGTATAAAATGCTCCTGACTTCACACCTGTCTCTTCTTGACAAAGTCCCCAATACTGTCTGTTGATATGTTTTATAATTATTATTCTTTCATTTCTTCTAATTTTTCTCCTTTGAAAACCAGTACAGTCCACAATGTCATTACAGAATTAGAAGATGAGAATCAGTAAGCTACAACTTTGTATCTACCTGCATGTACAACAAATGTTTTCCCTTCCTGGAGCCTTGCCCTATAGTTTTGCTTAATGGTCTGTTAAATATGCCAGGCTGACAAGTAACGATTCTCTTTCAATATGGGCACTTCGGTCGGGAGACATGTCAAAGTCAGAAAATGCCCGAATGCTCAAATATTGTTTTGAATCAAGACAGGCCTAATTGCTTAGAAGCATGGCTCAGGCTACTTAGAGGAAGGGAAGAGAGCTATACTCAAATTCCCCTAATTTAAAACTTGCTAGAATCCAGAGTCTGGATGCAGATTCATTCTTAGCATGTTCAGTAACTCACCCCTCTCTTCTCTAAGAGATCTGAGTGCTCAGAAAAAGGCTGTCATTTGGGGGATTTCTATCATCTCCCCATACCATATTACAGCTGTAGCAAATGAAGATGGAAACCACACCTCAAGAGGGCCACTTGTCAAACAATCTTTAGTCGGTTAAAGTAGCTAAGCAAGACATTTATGCTATGTCATTTTCCATTGTAACAGGACAGCACCAAGAAGGTAAAACATATATCATCTGAAGTAGCCGCCCCCACAGCATGGTCAGACAAGCCTGCCCTCCCAAAGGAGGGAGGGTAGAAGATCAGAAAGCAAATAAGGAGAAATTTCAGAATGATTCAAGTGGAAACTGAGCAAGATAAGATGGGAAGAGGTTTTGTTCAGATACTTGCCGCTTGCTTTCTTGATAATATCACCAGTGAAGCAACTGCTCCTGTTAGGTACCAGGTACCTCCTTTCAGAGCTGACCTGACTGACCTATTCTATTCAGTCTTCCTCTGTGTTCTGCCATGAATTACTTCTATCATCTCCTTCATAGCCAGAATTTCCACAGAGTGTTTTCTGCTGGTTTCTCGGACATTTTCTTCATTATTTACAAACTATGACAGATACAACTCCAATTACTGTCAACAATAAGATACCACCATAGATCCAAACATATGCGGCTGAGTAGTACAGAGGAAGTGTTCTCCTATTTCACACCCTTTGCTACCGGGACTGCTGCCTTCCTTCTGGTCCTAACATTGTATTTTTTTGTTTGTTTCTTTGTTTTCTGTAAACTTTCTCCATGGAGGCCCTACACCACCATAGGAACTTGACTGGCCTCCTTCAAAAAGCATTCAAAAATGATTAGGAATGTTCCTTTAACAAGCCAGATAGGCAGTTAATCATAAGGGCCATAAGGTGTCAGAGGAAACACAGGGGAATTTTTCTTCTTACTCACAGAGGTGGAAATCAGAAGTCACATTTAAGGTTTACTAAAGGATACTCAAACTGTTGGTCTCAACATCATTCCCAACTCCTGCCAGCTCCCTATGAGACATGGACTAGATTAACCAGTGTAAGACAATGGTGCAACAGTGTTTGCACTCAAAGCTGAACCACTTTAAGTGAACTGATGCAGCATTTAGACAGACAAACCTTTGGTGAGTGAAAAAGCTTCTTTCTCCCTTTGCTTTCAATCAGACCTACCAATCCGTTAGTTTAAGTCTGAGGCACAAGCACAGGTAGACCTGATTAGACCATGAACAAACCAAATAGCACCCAGAACCACCCAAATATGAGCCTTTATGATTTTGGATTTGGTCATTGCACATCCACCACATGTTGGGGGCATTTTAAACTATACCACTGGCTCAGGTATGTCTAACAGCATAGTCAAAATAACAAGGACATCGACACAGACTGCAAAACACACCCAAGGAATCTGGGAAATAACTGTGTGGCTAAGTCTATCTTGAGCTATGTGCAGCCTTCGCTAGCTGGCTTCAAAAGGGTTTGGGAACGTCTACAGAAGGACTTGCCTCACTGTGAGTTCAGATCAGCCATACCCTCCATGTGAGAAAAAAGAGGGCAAGCTCTGCAATTGTTATAAATTTTTTTACATAAAAAAGGGGAGTGATGTTAGTCTGGAAAAAGACTCTCTGCTCGTCTACCAGCTAACCCCAAGAGAGCAACGTGATTTACTCAGATGAACACACCCTGCTACAGCTTCGCTGAAGTCAGTGGGTACCCGCAGCAGTACAAGGGAGACTATTGCTCTTGACTAGCAGGCAAGCCTGAAGCCTACACAAATGGCAAAGCTTGTTTCTTGCTGTTGAATTTTAAGATTTAGAATTTAAAAGCAATGATTTTGAAATTAATTTGGGCACTGAAATCCCTTATGTTTCCTCTAAAAAGTCTGGTCTGCTCGTTGGTTAGTTTGTTAAACAACCCTTTACCTGGCGACAGACCAGCCCTTTGTCAGATCTTTTTTCTACTTTGTGACTTTTCTCAGGACTCATTATCATTTAAAATAGGTAAAATTGAAAAAATTGAAAACCAGCTGGTTATAATTTTTCTTTTTTTTTCCCTGTAGACCATTTAAAAAAAAACAAAAATCACAGAACTATTTTTATTTTGACTGAGATTTTCCAAGGTCTTTTTGCTTATATAAAAATGGAAGAAAGCAAAAGGTACTGGTTTTATATTTCCCTTCTGCTTTACTAACAGAGAGACAAAAATTAATTTCATTCCTATTGGTTTCAAGTCCCACAAATTGTCCCTTTTTTGGTCAAAAATATGAACTATTTCAGGCAGTTTCCAAACAGATTTTTTCTGTTTACTTCCCACCAGACATGCTATTTTTCAACCAGCTATAATTAAAATCAACAGGAAGATTCCCACTGATACAAAAGGGAGTTGGGTCAGGCAGAATCGCAACAATTTCAACTAGATTTTTGTGAAAAGGATATTCTCCCTTCTGGCAAAATACACAAATAAAAGAAAGCATTTTTCAGCTTTTGTTGTTAAAACAGAGGACACTACCATCCACCAGCACTGATATGCTAAAAAATGGAAAGTTTTGCTACCAATCCACTTGAAAAAATCATTGCTAGAAAATCGTGAAAAATTAGCACTCTTCTATGTCCAACTGTTGAAAGATTTCGGAATTTTTACTGCTGACATCCCAAATATGGCCAAGGATACGAGTACTAATGGTTTTTACCTGGAGATGGTGGCATTTTGGAATGAACATTCACCACACATCCAAAAAAATTCTATCCCTGTAAATACTCTACAAAATGCCCCCATCCTTTCCTTAAACAAATAATTTCATACAGTTGTCCAGATATAGTAAGAACTTAAGAAACAAGTCTGGGTTTTTTCAGATATAAGGTCCCAATCTTAAATATAATTGCATCCAGCCAGACTCCTATGTTCACACAGGGCACCACTGGCTTCAGCAGAGCTCCACACAGGTTCAGGTTCTGCTTGCATGGAGAAATTACCAGATTGAGACCTATGGCAAGACTTGAGAAAAAAAATATTTTTAAAACCTCTACATTGATCAATATACAATAGACATAATTTTCTAAATGAGTTGAGTCCTTTATTACAGGCCTCTAAAAATTGTTGTTAGGGTTATACATTAAAAATACTAAAGTAATAAAAAAAGGATTTTTTTTCTGTGTTTGTTTGTTTCTTTCTATGGTACCATTAAGCTATAAATAATTTTAGGATAAAATGCCTAGGTATAAATGAAACTGTTAACTGATCATGTTTGCTGATGTCCCTTTCTCACATTGCCCAAGTTGGCTCCATTAATCCAGCATCTTCTCTTGTTTCTTGCCTTCCTTTTTCTTCTTCTTGGATTCTGTCAAGATAACAATAACAATAAAAAATCAGCATCTAGCAGTCACTGCAATAAATTTCATCCAGTACCCCTGAAAGTTCCCCTTGTTTTCTGTATGCACGTAAGAACTAACTTTGCTTCCTCATTCTGAACAAGGAAAGGGAAAACAGAAGGAAAAGAAGAAAAAAAAGGAGCAGTCGAGGCGCTAGAGAAGATGGAAAGGGAGCTGCATGTCCAGTTCAGAACCCTTACTATCTGAGCGGCTGACCCTGTTTGGCATGCAAAGCATTGTCTCAGGAACTTGCTTTGAAAATAAGAAAACAGCAGGCAGCTCCTGGAGAAACCGGGTCATGGCTCAGTGGAGAGCTAGAAGAAAGCTTTGCACACACTACCCACATATACACCCCTCCCTTGCTTCCTTTCTATTTCATTGTTAGTCTTTGGCTTTCTCTGAATACGAGAGCAACTCCAGAGCGTGGTGAGAAAGCTCACTTGTTTCTTTAGCCCCTCCATTGCCAACCTTTCCCCCTTTGTCTGGGACAAACACCTACGTACACTTGAGAGGCAGCTGAAGTTTGGCCTGGAGTCATTAGAGCACGCTCTGTCCAGCCAGCTAGTACTGATAGGACAGAGAAGGGGGTAGGGAGCATCTACTGCTCTGATTAATTTGCGATAAATAAGGGAACGATCTGCAGGTACAAGTGAGAGTTTATACATTATACTACCATCTGCAGTAACTTTCATTGTGCTATAGGGTAGTATGGTCTTCTACAGGCAGTGGAAATTCACAGAGCGGCCTAAAAAATGAATATGAATTAAGGGGATTAGGTACTCTTGTATCACATGTCACTTTGTAATGGGGCAAATAACAGCTCTCGCTGGGAACACGAATCAATCCTTGTGGATAACACCACAAAACACAGCACAAAAGGCACTACAGAGAGACAGAAACTGAGTTTCTGTGAAGCATCTTTTCTGGAACCAAAACAGCGAGTAAATAGGCTCCTGTTTGCCTTAACCCAGATTTCACTTTCCTTCTTTAAATCCTGCCTTTGTTTCTTCCTTCTCAAAACGTACGGCCCCCCCCCCTACCCCCTAAAAAAAACCCAAACCACCACAATGAAACAAAACCCCAAAACCAAACAAACCAACAAAACCCATCTCAGGTTAAATAACAAATATCACAGTGAATGAGAAGACAAGCACTTGGCCCTTAAGGGGGTACTCTTCTTTGGGAATATGATTCTTCTCTCTCTGACCAGTTTGAGTAACATAGACAGTCAAGCAACCCCCAGCTCTGGTAAAACCAGCTTACTTGCATTAAAGCCAAGGGAGCCTCACTGACATCTTTCAGCTATGGACAGGGCCAGGGTACCTCCAGCAGCAGGCAGACTTAGGTTATCACATTTCTCGGATGGCTGTTTTTCCTGTTTGTCAGTGTTTCAAAACAATGTTTTTTTCCTCATCTTCTTCAACAAGACAAAAATAATTTCCAATAATCCTTTAGTCAAATCAAAATCAAATACCTATTTCATGTTTTGTCACATAATCTGCTCTAAAATCTCTTTCCCTTAAAAACTTTGCTTAACATTTAAAGGGCTAATTTAATAATAAGTAATTTGTTTTAGTCTGAAAATGTGAACATGATTTATTATTTTACTTTTATTTCCCCACCTTTGTATGTATGTATGTGTTTGTGTGTGCATGCATGTGTGTATGCATGTCTGTAGTCCAGAGCCATTCTCAGAATCTGGCACTATTTTACAAACTGTCATTCCAAAATGTCATTTTTTCATTAAGTTAATAGCAAATTTGCTTTCAGCTAAAAGCTTTTTCCTCTCCTACAAATTTGCTGTCTCCCCTCCTATCCTCTTTTACCCACGTCCCCCTCTTCCTCTAATTTTCCTTTTGTATCACTGACCCTCCTGGATTCTGTACTGATTGTGCTCTCTCTCTCGCACTCTCTCTTCCTCCCACTACTCCGCTTTCTCTGAAAGAAACACAGCATTTTGTCAATCAGACCAGCACTGGAATCTGTAAAATCTATTTTGATCCAGCACAAGCAGAAAGGCACTCTGCAGACTTCAACTAAATTTACTGAAAGCAAAGGAGACATATGAATGTGGGCAGACCACCAACAGGACTCTGAAGAGTACTGAAGAGTACGTGCAGTTCACAGTAGGGCTGAAGTCACCACCAGGAAAAGGTTTATGGTCTGGAGTTGTGTGATTGCATCAGGTCCCCATTCTCACTTGACTTGAGGTGCCAGACAACCCACTGTTTATTCATTTGCACTTGGTCCCTGTAGGTCTATATCTTGTCTTGTTAGCAAAAGCTCAGTCCTCCCTGTTGTCTACCTTGTGATAATCTGCATATCACCCAAACTGCCAAACCCGTCTACCTACACAGACAAGTGATTCTGCTTCGTGCCTCAGCAGAGTAAAATCCTCATGTGTGGGATGTAATTCCTCTCACGGTAAAGGTACTCACACCACCACAGCCGAATCTTTCAGACAGGTAAGCTATATTGATGCAAAGCACATTTGCTCCATGAAATGACATGCACCCCCAGAGTTGTGGCAATATAAAAAAAGAAAAAAAAGAAAAAAAAAGAAAACTGCTCAAATATTTCCCAGTCCTTAGGCTCTTTTAAAAATCCTGCCACAGACACCAGGTAGTGACCCATGAAAATGTTGCTGTTCATACTCTCATGCACAAGTGTGTTCACAGCTACACTCCACCTGTTTTGACTATGGTCAGGCTACAGACTACGGTATACCCATGGCTAACAAAGTATAAAGCTGCTTTAAGATGTACTTGGTTCACGTTTTTTCATTGCTCAGACCTACTCTTTGCATCTCTGTCATTCAGGCTTTCATTGTCCTCATCTCTGTTCACCCTACACTACTCTTTCAACTTTTATGACGTGCTGTCTAGTCAGCTCACACAGCCACGCTGGGATCCATGTCACCCTGATCACTTGGTCTGCCAATGCTTCCCGTCCCAGGGTAGCCAGGCTTGACTGAAAGGATCACCATGCCAGCAGTGCCAGCAATGACACCATGCTCAAAAGCCCTGACCAATTGAGAGTACAATGCCAGTTACCTGAAAGCTCAGCAGTCCCATTCCCCAGCACCAGCTGTAGGCATCTACCGGTTAAGCGAGGGAAGATCCCCTAGATACACTGTCTCCGATAATCCCATTCAGATTGCTATTCCATACAGGAAAATTATCAAAATTCAATTCATCTTGGCACAGATTGGATGCAAGACCTTCGGTTCAGCCATTTCCTACCAGGCCTGCCATCAGAAATTATAGTAACCCATCAAGCTGTGCCCATTGAAACAGCCTTTACGATGGGGAAGCCACTATGCTGCTCTCCACATCTCACTGGCCCTGCAAAGCAGCTTGATCTTGGCAACGCTCAGCGTTGAGCCAGAAGGAAGTAAGAAAAGCAACACAGTGAACGGGGACTACCCTAAGCAGAATGCTGCCATCTGCAAACACTTGGGGTCAACAGCAGCCTCTTTCACCTCACCTGCCTGATTAATGCAGGTATTTGCTAAGACAGAGCCGTGGGTCTGTGCATCAGCTGTTTGTTGGCTACAGGGAATGTGTTTGCTGCAGACAAGTGCTACCAATAATATCAAGAGCCACTATGACGAGATGACCAGACCAGATGAAATCCAGGTTCACACCAGCCCACGCAGAATCTTAATCTGAATCTATTGACTGCACCATTTGCTTTAAAGCTAGGTAGTCCAGTCCTTTCAGTGCTGAGCCAGATAGCAGTCGGAGGTATCTTTATGAGCTACCTATGGTGCAGTTCAGGATCCAGAGAGGAAGAAGCGAAGCAAAAAGCAGGATGAGAACCCTGGATTTCAGGAGAGCAGACTTTGGCCAGTTCAGGGACCTGCTCAGGCGGGCTAAGTGCCTAACTGCGATGGAATTATCTGACAGGCCACATCTAGCTTGCGGGCTGCAAACTGGAACATCTCAATACAAAACGCTATGAAAGGTATGTAAATACATTTGATACTTAAATACATTAATTCTAATACATCATGTGCCTTATCAAAGGTATTTATCCTACCAAAACCAGGGTCAGCACTGAGGTGGGATTGGGTGCTATCTCTCACTGCCTCTCAACACTTGAGGTGAGCAGGCTGTGCAGCAGAGGGAACAGGCAAGGGTAGCTGTGTGCCTACTGCTCCAAGTGCACTGCGTCTTAGTGCCCCAGCCAAACTGCCCTTCCCACCTCCGGCATGGCTCAGCACACAGCCACACTGAGGAAAGCAGCAGCAGGAGCTATGCTTTCTCCACTCTGGACCGGGCTTCCTTCACCTCAAGGAAATACTTAGCTTTATCATCCCTGTGAAACCTTGCAGCAAAACAACAGTACCAGAAGAGTGAGCTACCTATGCTCCAGAATATTAATGAGAATGACAAATCAGTCCTTAATTTTTGTGTCTGTTTTACAACATACACTTTCCTCCTTCCCTCTTATCCCACAGTGAGAGGCTGCCTAGTAGCGTTCTTGCTCAGATGGAGGCCAGAATCCTGGACCAGGGCACACGCAAGGAGCAAATTCAGAATACCTGGCAGTCCCTGCAGGGTGCAGCAACCAAGCACTGCACAGCCATCCCGCTTCCCCCTGGAACCCAGAGCACTTCCAGCGAGATAAAAAAACACCCACGTAGCATTGTACAAACAGTCAAGCAAGAGCAAACTGTGTCGATGCACACACACTGGATTATCTAATCATTCGTCACCTCAATAATCCTATGAATAGTTGTATGCCTAAGAATTATTCACAGGATTAAAAGCTGTATGATCATGGATTCGCAGTGGACCCACTTCTGTGGGTCCATGATGACTGGTAACAAAAATTCCAGTGAGGATCTTACCGAGTAAACAAATTAATTTGATATGCAGAACTTTCTCTGTGCAATTTGGAATTGCAGCAGCCCTCTTTAAATAGTCTTCTTTATTCTGGAGCCTCATTCTTACTATGCAAGCAGGAAAGGAAAGTAATTATGTCAAACAGGAGCCACATACCATTTGAAGCCACTCTTAATGTATAAAGCACAAAAGGGCGAAAATTACATTTTAATGGAAGCTAAGCTTTGTAAGCCAAGATTTGCAGGTATTTATTTTCATTTGTTGAGACGAAGGTTAACAATTCACTCATGGCACTGCTGAACTCCTATATATAGAATTCAAGCAGTATCCTCAAAAGCAACACAAATCATTTGAAATAGCAAAAGCTATGCTGATGGAAGGTTAGAGCAAAGAGTTTCAACACCAGGTGTTCAGGACACAGTTTTCTCAGGAACTAGCACTCAGTTCCACTGAGTACAGAGGAAGGCAAGTTTTCTAAAGGGCTCTCAACCTCTCATTGGGGCAAATTTTCCAAAGCACCTGGTTGCTATGGTGGTGCAAGGCAATGGTGCCATTGGGTGCAAGGCACTTCTGAACTTTGGGGATGAAATGCCAACCCATGTGGAAGGGAGCAGTTTTGACTTTGATGAAGCCAAGGATTTTATTCCTTGCTGAAAAAAATCTCACCCTAAAGGGCTTCACCCTGCTCCAAGGAACAGAAATTGTACTATCTTGTGATTTCTATGATTGTAGAAAGAAATCCCTTGATTTCTGAAATACCCTTTAAATACGGTATTTTCTTCTGCTTCTAGAGAAAGAGAACCTCTCATGGCCATCTAATTCCTTTTCCTCATGTTTTCCTGCCTTATATAAAGCATTTATGTATTCCAAATGAGTTAAGAATGAAAAACTATATTACGATAGCAATTTTGTTCCAAAATGAATTCTTCTGAAAAGCCTCTTTGAGCAACACACAGTTGTACTGGATAGAAAAGAAGCAATACTCCACTAGCTGAACAGCAGTAGAAGGCAACTCTCCAATGAATCAATGACCTTGATGTGACTTTTACTTCGTTAATATATTACAATTGATTATATCTCCTATACTTTAGCTCTGTGTTGTTTAATGACACTCTCTAGTTGTCTGTAAGAGTTTCTCAGTTTCTCCACTCTTCCAGTCACTCCTCTCCAGCATGTTTTGTTCTGCTTCTCACTTTGCTAAGTTTCTATTTCGGATAGACACGGATTTGCTCCCAGTTGAACACAAGATGTACTCAAAGGGGTACCCTAAAGGGTGGAGCTGCACCATATAAGCCAGGAAGGCACTCTGCAAGGCATGTTATGAATGGGGAACAGGTAGATTCATGCCTCTAACAAACACTAACATATCTGACAAAGAAATAAACCAAAGAGCCACTCATGGAAAATTTCACTCGTTTGCTTTCTCATTGGAATTGCAAGAAGACATAAATGCAGGGAAAAACTTAACCCAATTTATTCTAAAACCATCCACAAAGCTCTGAAATGATCTTAGACATCATAAGCCATTGCTTGAACCTGACATTTGGATGTAAGACCTAAAAAACATGCACTTATAACATCCTTCTATAAGACATATCAGGGATTACAGGAAGCTTTTTTTTTTAAGAGGTAATTTGTTGAAGCCAAAGATTTTAATCAGAAAGGTTTAATTTTTATGATTTCCTTCATTCAAAAATTTAGGAGAAAAAGTTTCAAAATTGCCTACACAGGGACACACTCATTTTCTGATTTTGCTGGATAGCCTAATTGCCCAAAGACAAAGATGAGGAAAGTTTCATCTCATTTTCCTTAAGTCTGGGTCACATGTATCTTAGACGTTAGAGCCTTAACGAGTATGTGGAAGATTGCAATGGATAAACTTTTCAAGTGAAGTTTGTTTTGCAACTGGAGACTGCTGAAGGGGTCTAGCTAACTGGAAAGTGATTTCCAGAAGTAGCTCACTTTGCTCTTCTATTAAACAATTCTCTTACATTAAACAATGCTGCTTCTTCTCATCTGGCTCTGGTACATTTGTACTGCTGCTTCTGAAGGGTATGGACTTTCTTACTGTTCTTTGTCATGTTCTATGCTCAGCACAAGAGGGACCCAGTCCCAGCTGGCTCTTCAGCCCTCTGTCTATGCTGTACACAAGATCCCTCTTAATGCCAGTGAGACAGGTGCAGGCACAGACTGACAGATTCAGAGTTTACTCTCTGCATTCATATGTCTGCAGGAGACTGCTGAAAACAAAAAGCATTAATAATCCACTTGGAGTTTGGCATTTACCTGTATCACAGAGAAGCAAAAAGATCACACACTGAAGCAGTTTATATGTCAAATTGAGATCAGTAAATAGCTATTTAGCAGAAAGTTATCTGCTGTTTACTGTGAATAGAGACTCCATTTTATTTAGTTAATTTTTGAAAGCCAGGCACACGCATTTCTCAGTTGTACCTTCTGCACCTGCCCCAGACAGGATCTACGCTCAGGGGAAAGGACACAGGCTTTGCTTTGATCTGTGCTCCACACTCTGAAAAGTTGCCTGCAAAACTTTCGCTGTAAGCACAGATAGAAGAAAAGATAGAGAGATGGTGCTTGGAAAATGAGATGGAGGGATAAAGAAGGAGGAGGGAAAGCTTGAAAGGAAAGGAAGTGAAGAAGTAGAAAAGGAAAGGAAAGGACAGAAAGGAAGGAACAGAGCTTTCTCTCTGTTTCATTGCTGGGAACAGTAGCGAGTGTAAACATTTGCTGATGGCGTATCTTTTATCACAGCAAGTCCCACAGCTTCAGGCATTTTCACGGCTCAAGGGCACTCACTAATGCCAAGGAGGCTGCCCTCCTCTTGCAAGCCAGGAAAGTGAGACAATGAGCATGTAACAGAATTGGCACACACAGGGCTATTTAAACTTTCACCCACAGAGGTCTCTATTAAACCCTAAAAGAAACTCCTGCAGGCACAAGAGGGTTAAACAAGAACATTTGTCACATCCAGTTTTTCATCTTTTGGGGCAGCACAGAAAAAAAAAATATCTGAAATACAAACCAGGGGGTGAGAAAATATGGAGGTCTAGGTCTCCCATGAAAATTCCCAACCTTTTCTTTTCAAAAACACCTGTAAAAGATGCAGAACAACTAAAAATTTAAAAATATTTCTTTTAAAAAAAATATTTCTCTTTCTCCCTCTCCTACGAGCATTTCCTGCTCCATGGAATCAGGGCTGTGTCAATCAGATTGATATTATGTTATGATCTGACGATGCATTCAAATTATTTATCCAAAGAGCATAATTTTTCAAAGGTACAAAAGCAGTCTCAAGGCAGACTACAGTGCAAAGTCTCCAAGAAACATAAGGAAATGGAAGCAGAAAAAACACAATTAAAAGGCATCCAAAATTTTTTAGTTATGGGCTGCACCAACAGCTTACTAGCAGCTTTAGGCTTGTCCATACTGTAACCATCATTGTGTTTCTTTTTCTTATATGGCTTACTCTTGTTCCCACTTAAATTGAGAAAAATCTTATTTCCTCATGTTATGGCAGCAGGAGCCAAATCACAGAGATGTGTCTCAGAGCCTAAAATTTCCAGTGAGTTTTACTTCATCTTGAAATAACAGGCCTTGTCCTCAGACTACCAAGGGGCACAGGGAAACACAACCAAGCATTTAGTACCCAGTCTCACCCCTCTGGACCACTGTTTCTTCTCTTGGTTTTCACATTTCTCAGCTCCATAAGGCATAAATTATTCATGGCAAAACTGCCTCTCACAATGTTTATGCAGTGCTTAGTACAATGGCACCCTTTTTCAGCTGGGGCCTCTGGGCACTCATGCAATACAAATAATCATGATGATAGCAACAATAATAACAGCCAGCTATGCTGTTCCCACTGGGCATCCACTGCCAGTGTCTGCCCCGCAGAGCTCAGATCACTGTATTTCACTGCAGGCTCCTGGTCAGTGCCAGAGGCCATTTTTCAATAAACCTGCCTCATCCTTTAGAGCAAGAGAAAAACCTCCCAATTTTGCCTTTCAGGTTTTTGTTTAACTATCACAGCTGTTTCCTAATATGAGAGAATCCCTCATTTTTATATCTAATTAGTTTGAGCAGATCCTATTATTCTGCCTCCTGTAATACTAATTATTACGCTAGCTGCATGCCTGCACGACTAATGAGTTACATTAAAGATGGGGAATTCTGAAACCTACAGAGGGAGATACAGCACGAGTGTGATGCCAAAACAGGAGACACCAGCATCTTTCAAACAGAAGAAAACCACAGTCCTAACAAGTCATTTCTTCTCCCCCTATGTCCCCTCCAGTTACTCTTTAGAAGCAGACATTTTGTGGCTGCACAAAAGCAAAGTTGAGGGAGGGCACCCCAGAAAAAGCAGATTGCCCAACATGCAAAATGGACTGGGCCACAGGTGGTCATTCTCGTCAGTGCAGCACCCAGTTTGTCTGAGCAATGAAGAGCTGCTTATCAGGGGAGCAATTCACTCAGACATCCCTGTCAGCTCCTTGCAACAGCCAGCAGCCGAGTCACCCTGCCAAAGTGCAGTCAGTCTGCCCTGGCAGTGCACTGTGAGTAAGATGTCCTCTCTGCAGGTAGAAATCCAGGCTGCCACTGTAGTGCCCAAAAGCCACATGTTGTTTTCTGCTCCTGGCACCAAAGTAAGGATGGGGATATAGCTGCTCGTTAACAGAAGTCCAGCTCTGTGTTTTGACACCAAGCTCCCTAAGAAGACACAAGGTACATCAGTGTAAAACACTGTCTTAAGTCCACTGAGATTACTAATGTCAAAACCAAACACCCTAGTTAAAGACTGTAGCTCAGACACTCACCTTGAAGTAAATTGTCACATTCTGATAATTGTAATTGCAGACTAGGAAAAAAGGGAGCAGCAGCTACTAGTCAGAGCATGGAGCTAAGAGTCAACAGCTCCTAGCTGAGTGCCTGGAACCGCCACTGATGCTGTGTAAACCTGGAAAATCATTTAGCCTTTCTGACTTGCAATTATTACTTTTCTTTAAATTTTACTTCCTCAGCCCCAAGGAGTGATAGGAGGATTAGCTAATTGGTACCTGTAAAGATTGCTAGATAAAAGAAACAATGTAGTGCAGATTATGTTGCATTAAACTCTTAAGTAAAGCTCTTCAAACAATATGAAATTATTAAAAACACAGGGAGTCTAGGCTTTCCTCCACTGCAGTAGCATGCACACCATGCCAAACACATGGAACTGCACTGACACCTTGCTAGACCCTCAACGCTACACCTGATCTGCATTACAGGAAAGAGATTACAGCCATTAACAACTCAGGTAGGTCTTGCCTTCACATGAGAAACCTTTCCAAACACTGAGTGTTGGAGGATGTGATCTCTGGATGCCACCCCCATTATTAAAGACAACAGTGGCATAAGCAGTGTTAATGTCTGACAACCTTAGTTGAAATTATTTTCTTATGGGCAAGGATTGAGCTGAGCCAGGATAAAGTAACGCATAGATCAGATATACTGTAAATTGATAAAAAGTTGGGAAGGGAGATTTATTAAAAAGAACTAAATACAGCTGGGTGAAAAAGTTATCAGAGAAAAAAGGAACATAATTCAAAAAATGAAGGGTACATTGCAGAAAGAGCAGGCAGACTGCTTATTCTATTTAATTTTATCTTAATCAGGAGAATAAATAGCTAAAAGTACAAGAGATATGGGGAGAGAGAGAGGAAGAATGAGAGTGATGGAAAGAGTGAAAAAAGAAATAAAGCCTATCAGGCAACCCAGCTCAATAAAAATAAATTCCTCCTCTCTCAGCGGTTAAAGCAAAGTGTTTCCTGAATCCTGACAATACCCCATTCTTCTACTTTCTGGCTGGCTGGAACCCAAACAACCATCAATCAAGTTTGGGTGGCCATGAAGTAGGCCAGATGGAGTATGTCGGAAGTATTTTCTGCTCTTCAGTGCAAGTTGGCCATTAGAGCAGCCAGTCGACAGAAGTGCTTGAGTCTTTCACATCTGTCAAGATAGTTTAGGGAGACCTTGAACATCCCCGGCCTCGCAGATACTGATTAGAATGTGCAATTGTGTGTGCTAGAGGAGAGGTGGCTGCCTCCGCTGAGATTTTGTGATAAAAATTATCCTTTCATCCTTTCCAGCCTTTGTGACAGGCTTTCTCATGACCTCATTTGTGTACTAAATACACAAACCATGGTGTCTGGGTATCACTGTCACATTGCTGACAATCTCTCTGTCCAAATGCACGATATTCAAGAACGGACGACAGTGTTCATCCTCGGTTAACTATACTTTAGCACAGCAGCCCAAGACCAAGCTGTTGTCTTCCAATCTGAGAACACCTCAGCAAAGCTATGGAGAAAAGAGCTCGTCAGAAATCCAGATAAAATTCAAATTCCGGACTCATCATTTGCTCTCCCCCTTAATATATACAGAAGAGTTTCTATAATAATTTTCCTCTTGCAAGCAGCGAGCTCCAACATGTCCAAGGTCGCAGACTACAATCCATACGTAGAGTCAGCTGCTCAGAAGAAAAATACTGAGACAGAACAATTGCTAATAAGGAAAAAAAATTTTTTTTTTTTTTTAGTTTCCAAACTAATGAGAATGCTTCAAAAAGATTTTAAGGCTTTTCCATGAATGCTGACTAGTGATAAAACAAAGAGACACAGGATTCATCCTACCAGCAAAGTTGCTGCATGTTCATGAGCTGGAAAGGTGGATAAGCAACAGGACAGCAGCAGTTACAGATGATATCAATTTATTCTCATTTTTCTCAAAGAACAGAGAAGGTGAGGAGGAACTTCAGATACCAAGCCACACTAAGGAAATATGTCAGGTGAAATCTGATACACAATACTGCATTGGGCAAGCCTAGATGAAATAATCTGCCTTACCCATGGACCTTCTTGGGTTCTTAACTAACCACATTAATTAACTTAAAAAAAAAAAAAAATCTAAGAGTTAAGGAGAATTGTGAAAGTCTCAGATAAAGATATCTGCTCCACATGCAAGCAGCAATCAAAAGAAAAACATATTTAGGTTATTTAGTGGGTGTAATGAAAAATAAGGGAAGTATTACAATGATACTTTCTTTTTCAACACAAATCTGTAGAGGACATGCTTGGAATACTGTGTACAGTCCAGTGTCTTCATCTCAGAAATGATTTAGCAATAATAGAAGGAATTTAGGTAAGTCCAGTAGAGAGTATTCTCATCATGGGTAAATTGTTATACAATGAAATACTTAAGTCAGAGGTTTTAGCTTTAAAAGATGGCAAGTGACAGAAAATAACAGAAGATATATAAAATTACAATTGATTGGAGAAGCTAAACAGGGGCTTTTACTCACCCCATTTACAATATAAAAACAAAAGGAAAAGTGATGTAATGGAGAGGTTACAAACATGACCTAACAGAAGGAAAATTTCAGGGCACAGGAAAGGGGCTAGTCAGGAAAATAATGAAAACAACCCTTTTTCTGAATATACTAGTATTTTTCAGTGCAATATTCTCAGTCAGTTCACATCTGCTTTCGGCATTTCCAACCTATTGCTGTCAGAGATGTATACAGTGATGCAGCTCTTGAAGCACACCAGTCAGAAAGGTAACCGTTTAGCGGTGGAACAGGTTCCTGTAATTAATAAGCCCCTCACTTAACTATTCTGCTGCCAGAGCTCCCAAATGCCAGAGAGCCACGGCCCTGCTACTCCAGGCAATCACAGCAGGAACATACGGCACTTGATCAGCATTTACAGGTCTAGCTGCATATCAGTACAGACCTTATGCAACAGTATGCCTCAGAAAAAAATTGCTGCTTCCAAATAGTGTATCATATGCTTTTTCTCTTGTAGTCTTGAGCCATTGATGCAAAGCTATGGGTGAAAACGGAGCCTAAGTATGTACCTGCAAGTGCTCAGACAATAATCTAGATCTTACTTCTTGTCTCCAAAGAATTAAATTGGATCCTATTCTAACTATAGATTGAATACAGTTTAATTTTTCTTTTATCCAGATATGGGTGCGGACTTACCTCCAACCTGTAATTTCCTTTACCTCTGGAGGAAAACAAATACTCTTATTCCAGCTAACATGTCAGCACTCAGATTTTTAATTCAGAAATAAAATTCAGTAGGGCACAACATTTTCCACAGTACTAATCTGCTTGACCTAATTTCTTACTCTAGTTCCTCCTACTGCTGCCAACATACTGTCCGGTGTAGCTCCTATGTAGTTATGCCCACAGATCTGCAATATGGATTTCTTATCTTTAGCTCAGGGCCCAGGCAGGCTGCAAGTGTGTGAATTCCATGCGTGCTGCTCCTACTAATGCCAACAGCAGATGAATGAGCAGGTGGCATGCAGGAAGATGCCATGAGATTTCTAACGCAAATCAGGAGAGCAGAATTTCTGCCCACAGTTATTATGATCACAAACCTACCTATTTCTCCTTTTGCCTTTCTTCAAATCAAATGAAGTCAAGTTTCTTAATTAAGTCAAACCACATAACTATGTTTGCTGCAGTCAGTCCCAATCCAAGTTTCAGTCTCAGCTATAACTCACTCATATCCACAATCAGTTCAAGCTAACCCCAATCCAGCGATTTCACAAGCTCTGCCTTTAAAAGTATAACTTGAAAACGACCCTGTACCACCCAACAGCACTGCTCTCACAAAATGATGTTGCATCAACCCTCTGCTTTGTCTCCCTCTCCCCTCTTCTGACAGCCATTGACAGAATACACCGACCCAGTGGGAGCAGAACAAGGCAGAAGGCTACTGGTGGCTCGAGCAGCAGAGGCCTTCTGGCAGCACAATAGGAAGCTTCATTCGATAAACTCCCAAATGCCACTTAGGCATGGAAACTTACTCAACCTCCCCCCCCCAGTCCTTCCCTCCAAACTAATAAACAAGAAAAATCACACAGTTCAAAGCCTTTCCTGCATTCCTACCCAGTCACTTCCCTCTCCAAATAAAGATGTTTATTGCTGCCAACTCAACCAAGCCAGCTGGTCTCTCAAAATCTGGTTGTATCCTTTCTGCTTCACAGCTTGTCATTATCTACACAGGTTCTAGACTTAGTGCTTATCTGATAACTCCATGGATGGTGTGTGACGAAGACCAGTTACAGCTGTACTGACTGCAAAGCAGACAGATGCATTACACACACAGAAAGCATCTGCAGCCTCATCAGATATGTCTCTGGTTGCAGAAGCAGAGCAGGCCACCTGCAGGTACCCCTCAGATCAATGGTGCACCATCATCCACAATTTGAAAATTGCTGGTCCAAGTTGCACCTGTGACTCCTAATCACATTTATTTTTATAATTATCCAAGTATTCAGAGCCTGGAATGTGTTAAACCTAGCTGGTTTTAAGCAAACAAATGCCAGGGTAGCATAGCTTGTAATATCCACTTAAAACACATTACCTTCTGTATCTCAAACAAGATCTCACAGTTTTAGCTCCCACTATAAATCATCTGACAAACGTAACACCTGCAACTCCAACAAAAGAGTACATTAAAAGGCTTTAATGATTAGAAAGAAAATAAGCTTGTCGAAGGAACACCTGGAAACACAAATGCAGGGCATATGCCTTTCTGTGTACTAGGAATTACACTGTCACTCACATTTACATAAGACACATACATTCCGTACTCTCCTTCCTGCTATCTTTGAATAAAGAACATACAACCCCAAGAATACAAAACATCCACATACTCTCTTTTCAACATGTAGTGAGCAGAACATCCCTTCTGTCCAGAAGGAAAGCAGTCCCTTTTTCAACTAGTCATTATTTGATACAAAACAAAACCTGTACAAAAGGCATATTTATTGAGAGATGGTTTTGTGTGCTATTATTGGTCTGTTCCCATCAACAGGTGAGTTATGAAAAGCATCTGTACCCTGGAGGTCTAGTGAGCATAGGCAAACTGCTAGCAGTACAGGTGGTCTAAGGTTAAAACTGGAGCTCTAATCTACAGCTCACCTCTTGTGTGTGAGACTGCCTTGACTACACAACCCAGGAATATTGTCTGCCTGACTGCTGGGAGGTAGGAGCAGTGCAGAACTGAGGAAAGGCCATGAAAGTACAATCTCCTGTACTACTGAGTTCCCACTGAAGCATGCAGGACATCACAAATACAGTGATTTAAATGAACTAATGTGCAGCTTTCAGCAAATGGAATTTACCTTGAGGTTTGGGTTTGGTAAGCTTCCCACAGGGCTTTGAGATTGTGACAGTCTTCTGGCAGTCAGCATTATGAAGGGCTCTCTTTAGGTTCCCGGTTCGAGTCTTCAAGGCAGTATTCAAGTCACATTCTCCCCAGGCCTGGAACTGGTATTTGCACTCCGCTGCAACAAGTAAATAAATAGCCATTTTTAAAACAGAATGACTGAGTGTGAAAACAAAAATGCTGTGAGTCTAATAGGATATAACAGACAGCCAGTGCTTGTAGACAAAAAGATCATGCAACTGAAGAAAGGAATCCCAAGAAAAATTTAAAGATTATTTGCAGTGATAATTGCAGTCCACCCCCTCTAATGCTTTAAAATGGAATTCTCTTGCTTTTGCGTGGATATTTTATTATTGTCATATAAAGGAAAATACATTCAACTATGAAGATACACAATAAATAAATTAAAAAAAGAAAGAAAAAACAGCAGTGGGAAATGTCATTCACATTCTATATGGCTGTTCCTCCATTTGTGTGATGCCAAAGGTTACTAAATAAGGATTGAATAGTTTTAAGAATGTAAGTGCAACTATGAACTTGTCAAGTCTGTAACTGCTGCACCAATTGCCTTGGTAAGGTCACAATGATGTCAAAGCCATACAAGCTGTTTACTAGGGGGAAAAAAAAACCCAAAATTTGCAAGAGTAACCAGATCTGAGTCCCGGACAGACATCTTGTCCGGGACAGATCTGACATATCTTTCTGAACTGTTATAGATGAACCTTCTGAGCTGAATAATATAGCTGAAATACACTGGTCTTCATTCACTCCTTTCAATGCACACACTGGTAGCCACCCATGCTCCATGCTGCAAATCACACATCCCGAGGTCACGTAAAGCCTGTGGTAACCATTGCAGAGATTCACAGCTATGACAGAACACACGACGCTTACATTGCTGCCTTATATAGGGTTGTACAATACAGGAGAGCAGATTTAAACATGCTGCTGGAAGACTGAGTTTACAGTAAGTAGGATATATGGACTCTCTGCAGAGGAGCTGCTTTGCTCTGAAGAAGTTGCCTTCTGATGCCTTACGTGTTCCAGCTGTGGTGAACTTGAATTACAGAAGTAACCCCTTCACCAAGGGGCTAAGCAGAAAATACAGGCTTCCTGCTCTACACTTAAAAACCAAAACAAATCCTTTGAGAGAGTGATGCTTACCTCCAAATTGCTTCTTCCAGTTGCAGGGAATCTTACACTTCTGAGTCTTGGTGGTTTGCTTGCACTCAGCCCCCGTGCGAGTGCCCTCGCGTGTCCCCAGGCCACAGTCACCACTGGTGGGCACACAGACGCTCCACTGCCATTCTCCACAGTCAGATTTCTTCGCCTTTTTCTCTGGGTGAAGACAAGGAACCAAACCCAAGCAAGAGAAGCAGTCAGTACCCAGAGCCTATGGAGAAGTTCCCCAAACATCACTAAACAGTAACAGCACCTGAAAGGGTGAACAAGGAAGACATTTGTAAAACAATTGCTTCAAAAGCAAAAGGTCTGGCATCCTCTTCACTGTTATGCAGTGACAGGTCAGCCCCTCACTCCAAAGTAGGGTGGATCATTCAAGTTCAGTCCCACTACCATGTCTACTAGTCCACTTAGATATTCTGGAGTGGATTCTCATCTTCAGAATGGGGAATCATCTAGAAACCCTCAGGGACCACTGACCAAAACATGCAGGAGGGCTCACTCAGAAAGGACACTCCTCTGTCTCCAGAAGCTGATGGCATGCAAATATTTTCAGCTCCAACTGAAGCACCACACACTACACAGATTAGAAATGTATGTGTTGACATTGTGTATCAGGATTTGAGCACCTCCAGGGACCAGCTGAGAGATACAAACTTTTCACTTGGTATACCATGTCACATTTTATGTCAGAATATGACCAAAAACTCCAAAGAAAAAACTACATGGAGAAGTGTACTCGAAATGCTGATGAGAAAAGACAGCAATGTTATCAAACCCAAGGGTTAACAGAAATAATTAGTTAGGACCCCAAAACATCACAAGTAACTTTAAAACAACCTTATATAAAATTATTCTCCTTCTATCTCTTGTATATTTACATTCACATTTTCTCATATTTCCATACAGGCACAATGGTTAGAAACACTTTTTTTTTTAATGGGAACACTAATTCTGATAAGACTCACAGGTCATATAAACTGGTGTGTAAGCAGCCTGTAAATATTAAGACCTTAAGAAAAATACAAAAAGATGTGTTCCTTAAAAAAAAATGTCAAAACTGGGTTTGATAGATGTGAATTTTCCACCCCAGGCCTGTCTCTCCTATAATGAGGTCTGAGTTCATCACTGACAGAAAGCAATTACCGCTGGATGTCTGGCTGTCTATCTGCAGCAGTGAGTTCAATTCTTTGTCGGAGAATTTCCACATCACACAGCATTGGCATAGCATTGTCATATACAACACTGAATGAGCGACATAGTAACTGCTCTTTCATCCCTCCTGTTTGGTTCTCCGTAAGTCAAGCATGAACCTATTCCCAGAGCAAATTTTAAGCTGCCCTGCAGTACCCACTCTGTGATAAACTGAGGACTCCAGTCTCTGGGGCTGTCAAGCTGCCAGCTTTCACAGAAACTACTTTCTGTTTTCCTATTTAACACAGAACAACATGTCACAGCCACAAATCCTTACCCTCTATGTCAAAAGGTTAACGAATGACCTGAATTTCATAACAAAACCAGAAGCATTTGACATTCTCCCACACATGCAATCTATCCCAGGGATTAACTCTGAATTACACTGGACCTTACCTGGTTTCTCTTTTTTGCCAGCCTCAGTGGTACTCACAGCTGCCAGAATGAAAACAAGTGCCAGGAAGGCAGCTGTGAACACTCGACGTTGCTGTTGTTGCTGTTGCATTCTGGGGATTAACAAGAGGGAGGGGAAAAAAGGTTGGTTAAACTGTAAAGAGTGGGACCCCATCTAAAGTGTTGCTACAACGTTTTTGGGAAGCTCTGTTTCACGGCCACAAGACACAAGCAGGTCAAACATAATTAGCCATTGGCAGAATGGGCAAGTATCTTCATTCCAGAAAGAATACAAAGATTTGTAACAATTTTTTCCAGCCTGCGTACCAAATCACTGATCTACATCACTGATGTTATGGATGAGTTTTGCAACAGGAAGTTCAGTAATTATTGCTCACCTTCTAGAAACCTGTCAGAGAATCAAGGCTCCTGATGGGCCTGGAACTCCTCTCTTTCCTGACCTCTGGCTGTGATTTATTGTGTAAAACTAAACAGAACATATACTTTGTGTTTCAGCTTACCCATTCATATGAAGCAGGGAATGCTACACTGCCTACCTTGCAAGGGCTCAAGCTCTTATTAGGCTTACTTGACACCTGAAAAGAGCTTCTTTCATGAAAACTTATATAGGTAATAGGTGATGTATTATCTTCATTGTCACTGGCATGTTGCTACCTACTTTTTCCTTCCCTTCCAATTAGTGTCTCTTCCTAATATAAATTAAGCTAATTACCTGAAATACAAAATGGGCACAGAGATAGGACTTGCGCACACAGCTAGAGGCTATCCATAGCATGCTAATGAACCCAAAATCTGGATTTGGGAAGCAAATATTCAAATATAAAAAGGTATTAAAAACCCTTGCTTGGTGGTGAAGCATCAGTTATTAGCCAATCACCAAAAGTCGTTCAGAGCTGGCTGACTTCAATGGCTTGCACATGTATTTCTCTTTCACTTTGCTGTAATTTGCATGGTCTCATTTTGGCATTGTTTATCTGAAAGCAGGACCACAACAAATACATATGTTAAAAATATGTATTTGTATGACCATAACAAATACATATGTTAAAAATAAAGAGGTGTCTCCCCATTTCCCAGAGACACCTCTTTAGCAGGCGGCTGGGTACCAAGACGGTGGACTAGATATTGCTCAGATGGAAGGTTGCTCCAGCCTTTTTCAAACCAGGGCCCATGATATTCATGCTATGCCAGCTCTTCGAGGTGGTGTCAACAGTGCTAGCCACTAAGCTGGCCTTAAAAACTATGTTATGGATGTTATGGAGAGTTTAGAGGCAACCTGAGTTCATTTTTCTGAGCAGAGCAACCTTAAGGAAGCAATAATTCTCACCATGAACAAAGAACAAAACATATTTGAAATTTAATTTGGCACTCCTCAGCATTCCCTGCTGGCAACCTCTTGTTCAAAAGCAACATAATTGTAACTGACGTGGAAAACAGGAGAGGAATCCCAAACACACAGACTTTTAAGTATCCATCTTTAATATCACGCTAGAAGCCAGATGAGAAAATTTAATAGTTTTGTTTAAATGAAGTTCATGTGAAGATTGCAAGAGACCTGGCATTCAAATGTCTGAAAGAGCCGTCATTAGTGCCAGTTTGTTTTACTTCAAAAGACAGAACCATTTCCCGTCATGAAGAAAGGACCACCAGAAATTCCAGTGAACTCAAAACAGCCCAGAGCTAGAGCATGAGTCCTGTTTGAGCTTGTGTTTGTTTTTCCCTTTCTTCTGCTACATGTTTCCACTTAGAGCCTCTCGTGTTTTACAGAAAATGAAATAAACAAATAAGTAATAAAAAAATTAAATACGCAACCTGCCTTCTTATTCAGCTTACCTCAAACTGGTTCTCCATAATCACAGTTGCACCACTGTTAAGACACCAAACTTCCCCCCTCAGCTCCTTTCGCTTGGAGAAACTTCACCACCAGTAGCACCACACCTCATCTCACCTCACCTCCCGTTTTCACAACAATTTATCTTCTCGCCTCCTCTCTTCTAAACAACTCACCAGACTCCCTCATTAAAGGAATATTAAGTGCTTGTGTGGAAACATACAGAAAGAGACAAATACTTCGACAACCTCAGGACGCCATCCCAGCACGCTGTCTGGGTATGTCAGGAGCTGAAGCACGGCAGCACCAGTGGGTTTGTTGCAGAGGATGTCACCACACGCAAGAGATGCCCGCTATGGGCTTGGGGCTCCCTCCTGCAGCCCTGTTGCCCACCCCATGGACCTGGGATGCAGTGACACGCACCCCCACGGGCTGAGGGCAGTCATTGGGAGCCGTGGATAACTGTCTCTAAGGAAGCTGCCTTATATTAAGTTGACAGAGACTCAAATTCAAATCTGATCAACATTATTTTCAGCAAAACAGGCAGGGAAAATAGCTGGGTTTTGGAGTCTGAAATGCTTCAGAAGCCCTATAAACAAAACTAAACGGAGCCTCGATATAGCATGTTTTCCTAAGACTCCAAGTCTCTCTACAGCCAAAATACTTGCCAAGTTGTCTAAGGCAAACACTAAACCTGCAGACAGACATACTTTTACATATATTATATCTATCTATCTATCTCCCTCTGGCAGAGTGCCAGGCTGCTTCCTGAAGTGCCTTTGCTATTAATTATCACCAAGTGAAAAGCCACGTTGTACAGAAGGAAGCCTTGCCTCTCACCACACCAACACCTCAAATTCGATGCAACTGGTGTGATTACAGAAAATTGCGTAACTGTTTTGCACATGATAGACCTGCAAGGGCAGGTGCTCCCACAAAATTACAAACATTACCCACAGGGTATATACAGTACCCATTAAATATTAGATGTCTTTTTCAGAAGGCCAGAAAATCCCACCTATCAGCAACCATTTGAGTTCAAGCTTCAGTTTTCCTTGCAAATATTTCAGCTGGCCATTAAGAAGATGGATGAGGAGAAAAACTTGTCAAACTGGACTTGGTTTTGAAAACAATATATTCCACTGGAAAAACAAAACAAAACAAAAACCAAAACACAACACCAAACAAACACCAAACTTTGTCTCCCTCCCCCTCAAATTTGAAGGTTACAATTTTTGCTTTTCATTAGATGCTGTGATAACATTTCCAGTTCAACCTTTGGTTTAAAGAACTGCCAAAAATGTTAATAGCAATGAAAAAACAAGTGTTTCACGATGTGCAAAATGGACTCCTCCTTGACTTTTTTTTTTGTAATGAACCTTCTATCTACTTCAATGGTAAGAAGTAAATTGTGTGTCATGAAGGAAAACCTAAAATCCTGTATGACAGCCCCTAAACCAAGCAAGGCAGCTGCATTTAAACAATGGCAGTGGCATTTATAATCAATAGGAAGAGACAAATAATAAAAGAGAAGGAAAGAAAAAGAGACATTTGGGGTGGGAAGAGCTCCAGGAAACTTCAGAAGAGAGAAAAGGTAAGAGAGAGAAAGAGCATTTAGAACAGTTTAAATGGTAAGCTGGAACAAGATCAGAAAAAGAGAGTGAGTAATCATGAAAAGAGCACCAAAACAGGAACAAGAGAAGTAGTTAATGATGGGTAAACACTAAAACAGTGAATGTTAGGAACATGAAGTGTGTAACGAGGTGAGAAGTGAACCATAGCAAGTGGCTTCTCCCAACAAAAATGAGGCATGGGAATTACTTCAGTCTTACAGTTGATTTCACAATCTCTGCTTGGGAGTAAAAAATGAAAGGAAAAATTAAAAAATGGGAGGCAATCAGAAAATTAATGAGTTCATCAACCATATATCCATGGGTTCAATTGCATGTTGAGCACCAGAAAGAGAGTAAAGAAGTCATCACAGTACAGCTGCAGTTTAAAGGACCTTCTGAACAGAGCTTGAGGCTCCCACTCCAAATCCTTCACTACCCTGACCTGATTTTACAATCGCGCTCATCTCTCCTGAACCTGATTCATTAAATCACTTTTTTCCTGGGATGAATACAGTCCACAACTAAGTATCCCAACTCTTTTAGGAAATACCTTTCCTGTGGACTGCAGCACACAAATTCCAGCTCTACCGGAGACCCAAACCGGCATCCACATAGCACAGCACATGCAGACACTTCCATTTGGATCCAGAAGCGCTACAGATGCTTTCATGCAGTGCCAGGCTTTGTCTAACAGCCCAAGAGAAAAATCTGACTCCCTCCAACCCAAGACCCTGCAAACGCAACTTGCTTCTTTCATACCCAAGTTGGCAGCCCAACGGCCCAGGTGTTTTCATGCTGTGCTCTGTAGACCTTTGGATCTCTGTTAGCACAAGTCAAGCTTGCTGGAGCAACTCTGTCTGCACTCATACAATTAACTCATACACAGGTTCTCCATTTCTCACATATGAACAAGTCTTTCTGGAACACAAGCATCCAACAAACCAATTTCAGATGAAGCTCCATCGGTGAGCAAGTGTTTATTTTTCATAGCCTTACTGAAACTAGCATATGCAGCACATCCTAGGATCACATATGCCTTTTGCAGGTGGCTTTTTTGCTGTTAATAACTATTACTCACAAGCCCTTCCCTTCATCTGTTCTTTCCAAAGCAACTGGCAAGGTCCCAGATTACAGAAGCAAGTATTTTATTATTAGTCCATATGAGTATCATCTCCCACTCTGAACTATCAGGTTTTCTCACATGATTTAACCCGTCCATATCCTCCAGCTCTTCCAGTGTAATACGCCAAACATCAGCTGTGTTGACTATGCTGTTACCCTGCAACCCTGCATGTATTGCAATACTGTATGCATTGCCATTGCTAATGACATGCCGCAGGCTTTGTAGTGAGTTTGCAAGGCCTCAAGACTGAGGCTTGTCGAGGCTTACTCTGTCTGAGTTTTCCTTGGCCTGTCCGCAGATTTGTGACATTTGGTTTAGCTGCAACAGCAATTTTTCTAACTAATCAGCTAGCTATGGGTAATTTGACTTACTTTTCTTTGTTGTTGTATGGAGCCACACAGGTTTTACAACTCTATTTCAATAATGTACTATAGAGAAATACAGGACTTTATCTTAGCAAAGGCCTTGAAAAGTGGAGACACAGAATGCAGTGTAGGGGAGTACAGGTATGGGACATACAAGATGGGGCACAGGCTTGACAATGGAGACCCCCCAGCTATAAACAACTCACCCATGGTCAGATAAAGAAATGCAGACCTGGAGCTGGACAAAACTGGATATAGGAATAAGAAAGAGAACACAGAAATAGTTTGCAACATACCTAAAAGGTGCCATATATAGTAAGTTTGGACATAACATGGAGCTGCAGACCAATGAAAAAAGCAAAAGGTATAAAAACATGTTAGCAAACACACAGAACCAACCCCAAGTTGATCCTAAAGTGAGGAAGAAGAAACCATCAACATGAACATCATATTCCTTCTGGCAAAGTACTCAAGACGCTGACTAGTCACCATAACCATCCCTACCACCAACACTATAACAAAACTACCAACCTTAGGGCTGAGAGGAGCTGGGGAAGGGTCAGCATAACATTAGGAAAAGCAGTTGAATCTAAGCGCATGTATAACAGTTTTAACTGTGGTGGTGTTCTTATTATTATAACATCTGCATAGACATATTCCTTCTCTGTAATAACTACATCTACACTAATAATGATTCTTGGATTAGACTGGTAACATTTGAATTACACTAACAACAAATTTTTTACTTTATATAAATATATATATAAAAGGTATGGTTCCTCTTTGCCCATAAACAATATTTTGAACATAACTATGGCTCCCAGCTTTGCCTTTTAGTACACTATCATTTTCATCCCATGATCATGAATAAATAAAATGCATCCCAAAAGCAGACTTAAATTCCTACAGCCCATTATTTCCCTTCACAACACTGCTCATTTTGAGACCTCTTTAAGCTCCTTACCCATGTTAGAACTACCTTTTGCATTAATCCCTCTTTTTTTCCTGCTTGAATGAATAATTTCTCATCAAGTCCCACAACAAATACTTTAATAAATTACAGTTTGATTAATCCCAGATTAGTCACGTCTACAAAATCAGTTTTTAAGTGAGCTAGTTTGGGAGATCAGTCTCCTTTCAGTAAACACATGCTGTGTTTAATGAAACTTAATATTTACCTCCACTTCTTAAATTATTCTCTTATTCAAAATGTGTCCTATTTTGCAGTCCATCGAGGGCAGATGAACGTGTCTGCAGTTACCTGGATCTGTTTCTTTCCCCCTTCTTAAATATAAATATTATATTTTCTATGCTCCAGTTGTAGAACAGCAGGAAGTATATGATGCATGTTTTAATGGTCTTAATGAATCTGAAACATCAAGTGCCGCTTTTGCAGTACTCGAAGATGGAAACATAAGAGTTTTCTCTGTACAAGAGAAGTTAAGAGCATTCGGCTCTTAGGAGCTTGACCTCTGTAATAGCTGCAGAAACTTCTGCTTCTCCAGCTCTCTTTCTCATTCACCATCTGGTACATGCCCCTATGTCCTACCTGATCTGCCATATTGAAAACCAAGGCAAATGCTCACACACTTTTGGAGCCAGACCTTTATGAACTGTAATCTCCCAACTGTAAAACACTCCCCCCCACCCCTTGCAGACATACACATTTCCTTTGTTGTCTTTATTTGCAGGACTAGGGCAGGGCAGGGGGAATATCTAGATTTGCTTTTCATTTCCCTTGCAAGATTTAAGTCAGCTTGGGTTTTGGTGAGTCTCAGTAATCTGCCACTTCTGGACTTCCAAGACATTAGTTTCTTGGATGATCAGTACCGTTTTCTTAAATTCCTGCAAGCTCCTGACAGCACTACAGTCAGCTGCTCCCCAGTTAGATTTGGAATTTCTCTCTACAGGCTTATTTCCCCCTCTTTTTACTTGAGGAAACAAGTTTCAATTTTTTTTTTGTTTGTTTGTTTTTGGTTTTTTTGTTTTTTGTTTTTTACTTTGATACAAAGAGATCTGAAATAATCCTTCATTAAAAATCTTGCATTGGTCCAACCCACATCACCAGTTTACTTAATTTCTTAAAAATCAACTTTTAAAATTGAAAACTTTAATTATATTATGTTCACAATCCTACGTAATATAAACTGAATCAGCTTGTTAACACTTGATACAAGCGGTTATTTTTAAGGATGAGCTTTAAGGATGAGCTGTAAGGGCATACTAAATTAAATTCTAAAATAGCATCAACTTTTTATAGTCCTATGGTAGGTAGTGAAGAAATCACATCCACAAGTAATTAGCCCTTATTATTATTAGCACCATTTACCTTCTAATCTAAATTTGGAAAGATAAACCCTTCTATAATGAGAGAACTACTTATTATATTTTCATCATGCATAACACTGCAAGGAGTTCTAACTAAATTCATATCCAACTTTGGGTCAACATGAAAACAGCAGATATTTTTCCATACTCCTCCAAAGTAGTTTTGAGTCACATGAATCTTATCTTATACATACCAGTAGTTCCTATTTGTTTACACAGTGTATCATTAACTTCTATTACAGTTACATCACTTTTACTCTGGTTTCTATCTTTTCTGGACCTTTTCTGGATCTTCAAGTCCTGCCTACCAGTCATGATTACCATTTCAGAGTGGGTGTGGGCTAACCCAATAATATCCATTTGCAGGTACTACACCTCTTTCCAGCTTCTCCAATTCATTGCCCAGGCCACCTGTACCTGATACTCCTCTCTGATCTCACCCAAATGTCTTCCAGGTACCAGCTTTTCATTAAGTATCTTTCCACCCCAACTACTGCAGCTTTCAACAGCAGTAATTTCTTTCTTTGTCTTGGCTACCCTGCCACTGTAATGTTGCTTCTTTATTTAATGCTAAATATTTATTCACCTTATTTTTCCTTCCTGAGTAGTAAAAGTAGACATGGAAGTCACATATATTTCTCTGTATGCTTCCTTATGTGTAAAGATCTCCAAACTCTCCTCACAGCACAAAGCCTTGAGCCAACTTGCTTATCTTCATCATTTAGTGGCACCTTCGTGGACCAAAGAAACGCTGTGTTCCTTTCAAACAGAACTGCTACTGTAGCCTTAGTAGTCAGCCTAAAAGTGAGCAAAGGTTTAAGGAAAAAAAGAACCTTTAATTATAACAACTGATTGCTCAACCAAATGATACTATCTCTGGCTGAAAAACCACGCCTTAATCTCATTTCTAACAATGGTTATGTTTCAGAACAATTTTATTAAAGAAAACCTAGTAGAATAATGATGAAACACCAAGTTTTCTTCTTTGGTCAAATTAAGTAATGAAATGATATTTTAATCTTTTACTTGGGGGGATTAGGGGGTGGGAGGGTTGGTCAGTGTACCAAAGCACTCCCCTCATATTAATTCAGAGACATGCAGCTACTGCAATCCTGCCCAAAGCAAAATTTGTGTGCTCATTTCCCTTACTCCTTTTACTTCCCTGTCTGGGATAGGTATTCTCTTGTGATACAGGCATGAAATTTTGGGACCTGCACCAGCAACACCAAACAGTGGACGCCAGTGGTCTGAGTCTGTGTGCTAACAAGTTAGTTCAAAGCTGTGTAGGAAACCCCAAATCTTACTGAAAAAAGCTCCCTGCATTTCAGCCGCAGGAGGATGGCTGGGTAGCAGCCTCCAGGTCCCCGTTCCAACATGCACGATGCTGTGCAGCCAGCAGGTTGCTCTGTCTGGCAAAATGATAGAGAATCAGGGAGTTTCAGCTAACAGGTGCTTCTCAGCTTCTCTTTCTTCTATTCTGTCCTTTGCTTCCATGTGTGGGGGGAGAGAAGGGCTGCCCCACATGGAGGCAGCTTCAGCAAAGCTCTGCCCTCCATGCAGGAGAGGGGAAGCTGGCAAGCAGCAGCTGGTAGCGAAGAGGCAATTGCTTCCAAGGTGAGCCAGTACTGGAAAGAGCTGAGTAGGCAGCAATTTATTCAGCACTACAGTGGCAAATTTAAAAAAGAATAAAATTGAGTATAACTATCTGTTTGTTGCTGCAGATCAGCCAGGGAGAAGTAAGAAAACTCTAGAAGGCTGAAATGATAGTTGACAAACTTTTTTTTTTTCCTTAAAATCAGCATTTATGCTCAGCTACAGCACAGGCTACCCGTAATAACAAGCCAGAATCAGTTAGCTAAAAAGGAAAAAAATCACAGCATGACCCTTCTGATAAGCCCAAGTCAAACACTTCACTTCAAAAATTGCAGTGTGCAGCTTGGGACTACATTTCTCAATATGTAATCAACTTCGTGTTCTCTTTTCAACATGGACATCATTGAGGGCCAGAAAAATGAGCACTGAGGCCAGTGAGTTATGCCAATGCCATAAAAATAAGCAGGGAACCAAGAGTTGCACGACTCAAGTAAATTATTAAAATGTAAACAACAAAGTCAAAACCAATGATCAATTAACAAGCCCCATCTAGCTTTGTTCAAGTAAATAAGCTAAAGTAATTACTTAAGTTGTGGATAACAGTTCCCCTAGCCTTTGATATTTGCATAGTTGATTGCATATTTGCCTCTCACATCAGGCTAAGGCAAACACACATGCTGTGGATATTTTATATTTCTAGCTCCCCAGACATAAATTAATAGTTCGAGTTGATAACAGATACCCCTAGGTACATGAATTCTGCCTTTTAGTGCTGAACATAATTTAGATTGACTCGAGACTCAAGAAAAGAACTGGTCCCAACAAATACTGACAGAACATCTCTTCCATTTTTCCAAAATGTTTTGCCAAAATTAAAATGTTTTATGGGAGAACATAAATTTCAACAAGATGGCAAGTTTTTGAAAGCATTTTTATGAATTAAAATAATTTTCTTTTTCTTTGTTTTCACTAGTATTAAACTGTATTTCCTGCCGTTAAAAATATAATTTTACACAAGCTAGACAAAGGATCCTACTGTTTCTCATAGGCAGAATCTCCAGATACTTCTGCAACATAACATCAGACCTAGAAATCTGAACCTCCATTTGGACTTCTCATTACCCAGCTCTATCTTTCATGGAGCACCAAGAGCTGTGCAATTCCTTCATAGCAAGTTTTAAGCAAAATTTTTCCAACCTAGGACACTATCAGATCACAGAAGAAGGAATCAATTATAAAAGGTGTAATTTTTTTTTTTTTTTTGAAAGTTTAGCATTCACACAGTAGTGTTGTGAACAAAAAATATCATGGTAACAAATAGTTTCTTCCTGAACAGAGAAGTGTAGTAAGTGGAAACACAGAGCTAAACAAACACAACAGGCAGTACAGATAGTTAAAAGGCCAGGGAACTAAAAATCTAATAGAGATGGACAAAACCCTCCAAAGAGGATTAAAATTTAAAAAATTTTGTGCTTCTCTCTTTCCAAATTTCCAACACGGGATTTTACAAAGGTGATTTTATTTTCAGAAAGCCTAGGGAACACACCTAATATTTTTAAAATGTCATAATTGCAAAAACAAACAAAGAAACACACACCATTCAGTATCATAAGCTGATGTTAAGAAATTAACCATATCAATAAAAGGGTGAAAAAACATGCTATCCTTTCAAGAGAAGCATTACATTTATTAAATGTAAAAGGGGCAGTTGCTATTTTCTGTGTTGGTCCCTAGCCAGCGTACAGAGATCATTTTTTTAGCCCTGGCCTTCAAAATCTCTCTTAGAAACTACATCATTGAAATGAACATCAATGTTGAAATCAGTTTTCTCTCCTTCTGCTCTCCCCGAGCTCTTATTTTGCTCTCATCCACAATGCACACATTTTCTTTCTCTCTTTTGCTCATGGCGGCTCTGAGCGAGTCAGGGCTCTCGAGCAATAACTAATACTGACTTCTGCAACTGCCTCTTCTCAACCTTCCCCTCCCACTGCTCTAACTGAGAGGCTGAAGAAAACAAAAAACCCAAACCACGGCTGATATTTCAGTTCGTTCTGCTGTATTTCTAGCTCCTAACTGAAAAAGACATTTTTAAGCCACTTCTGTTACCGTGATTTTCTTTTCCTCCCTGCTCTTCCCACAAACGGCTGCTATGTCGCTATCTACGAAGTCACACTAGGGTTCTTTAAACTTTCATTTTTCCAAGACTAAAGCTGAGTCCTGGATTTGACCAGCCATCAACCCACCAGGAAAACCACAGGAGACTCACCTCCATTTTCTCCAAGTACTTTCCTTGCAGTGACAGTGAGGCCAAGCTGCTGACTCAGCTCTCCTGTGCATTATCTGCATCAATGTGTCTCTCGTGGAGAATCCATGTGTTGTGGTCATGAGTTTCCCCAGCCACAACTACTGGTAAAACCTCTCTCCTCTCTATTCTCTTTTGACTCTATCCTCACTGCTCCCGCAATGTGCAAAAGATATAAATTACCCGATAATGGCAGAGAGACAAAGCATGCCTGTCTGGGGGAAAACAAGCTCTTACTACAGTTATTCTGTCTCCTTTCCCACCCCAAACTGGCTAGCGTCTTTGCTCTACCTAGTGTTCTTCTGGTTGCCTGAGATTATTATGACACAAAGTATTTTTTCATGGTTTTGCAATGCCTCTGACAAGTGTCCAGATCCCTGCTACTCAGGTACCATGACACCACAGGACCAGAAAAGGGCAAATGAACACTGTAATAGAGAGTCTTCTGGTATAAGGAGTACAGCTGACATCTGTTTGGCTAGCTAATGTGTTTTCATCTACCAGATATGAATGTGGATACTTTCTGAAAATGTTAAGAGTAAAGAGTGGCATATACCCATCCACTTGCTAAACAGAAGGCAGAAGAGAGTTTCTCATTGTCCCTGTCTGGCCAAGATAAAGTTTTCTTCACTATTATAGATTAATTTATTGAAACAGAATAAATTTATGAAGCCTTATTTTCCTGACAGCAGCAGTTGTAACAATGTCCTATGGGTATCACAGAAAAAACAGGAGCGACCAATGTATGTAACTATTTTTGTTATTAGGTCCACAGCCAAAGATTATTATTACTACTACTATGAGGAGAAAAACTATGTGCAGATATACACTGATGTCACCACAGCTCCAGTGGTCATACCGTTATTGTGAATGCATCATGATTTGAGAGCTGTTTAAGCTGTGACATGATTTTCATAATGAACAGCTGTACCACACAAGCCAGGCAGATGCCTCCACTGTATTCTCATTTTCTTTTTCTCCCTCTGCCCCAATGAGGACATTTTCAGCTCAATGGCAATAGGCAAATCACAGCATCTGTCACTGTCCTCACTTCTCCATCTATGAAATAGAGATAATAGCACTTGCCTCCTTCAAAAAAAAAAAAAAAAATCACCAACAAAAAAAACCCAAAAACAAATTAAAAACCCCACTGAGAAACCCATAATAAAAATGATTATGTAAAGGGGGGATAATTTTATTATTCAGCATCAGCTGCAGCTTGCTCTACTTTCCTGGTTCTCTTGCCTCCATGGTTCCAGGCTTTGAGCAGGGTGGCCAGACACCCCCAAGCAGCGAAAAGCAGCAGCAACACTGTGCAGCTCCCAATGGCTCAGCATGTTGTTGAAGGAAAGCTGCAAGACACAGCAGAACCCCTTTATCTTTGCTAACTACCTTTCCTTGAAAGTAATCAAATTTTGTCAAACACTTAAGCTTTGATTTGCCTGAGCTGATTGTCAGTTTGGAGACTTTTTTTCCCCCTCCAATCAGGCTCTGGGAAATACTCTATACTCCTAAAGAAAATAGCCCACTTTATTTCCTTTACTTATTATGACTCACTGTCTCCTTTGCTGTCTGTCTATTCAGACGGCACTCTACAATATGCAATGCAGTCAGAAACCTGTTTAAGCTGAAAGCACATGGCCTCTCACCTATGCCCTCTATTAATCTTTTTGAGGGACTGCATTTATATTTTTTTTTCCAGAAAAATTATCATCTTGCTTCAAGTGACAAATCTCAGGGCATTGGGACATCTATACAAAAATGAATGAGGAAAAAATTAATTCAACCAAAACAAATGTGACGTGCAAATGAAATTAGTGTTTCAGCCACGTTGCAACACAGGGCTAGAATGTGTTTTTAAATCATTCTCCTCCAAAAGCAGTTAGTAGCAGAGCACAGCAGTTCTGTAGCATGTTATCTGCTCTTTGCCAGTCTGAAAGCAAATAGCACCTCCGAGGCACATATGCCCTCCAGTATGATACTAGTCAGCAAAGAAAGAGAAGCACCTAGACCTCATCTTCTGCAATTGATATTCATAGAATCATTTAGGTTGGAACAGACCTTTAAGATCATCCAGTCCAACTGTTAACCTAACAGTGCCAAGTCCACCACTAAACCATGTACCTAAGCACCACATCTACCCATCTTTTAAATACCTCCAGGGATGGGCACTCAACCACTTCCCTGGGCAGCCTGTGCCAGTGCCTGACTACCCTTTCAGTGAATAATTTTTTCCTAATATCCAATCTAAGCCGCCCCTGGTGCAACTTGAGGCCGTTTCCTCTCATCCTATCGCTTGTTACTTGGCAGAAGAGACTGACCCCCACCTCGCTACAACCTCTTTTCAGGTACTTCACAGCCCTTCCTACTTAGGTAGGGCTTTAAGAACTGCCTCTCTTATTCCAGTGCAATTTAACAACCACTCAGGATGGACCCTACCTTGAATTCACAAAAGGACATTCACTGTGGCATTTAAGGTAGCAAACAATGAGTTGGGATGCAGCACCGCTCCCTTTTCAGGTATGGGAGCCTGGCCAATGTTCACCCGACCTGGCCAATGTTCACCCGACCATATTAGTGCTAGTAACGAGCAACACCTTTTGACACCTGCAGTGAAGCGCTGTCAGGCACTGATGGTGAACAGCTGCATTCTGTGACAGCACCTCAAAGCGGTGCCTGCATTCATAGGAGAATGTCCTAGAAACAAGCAAGCCTGGGGAAGAGAGGAAAGTACAATCACCTTCACGTGGCAGTACAGAAACTGAGGTTTAGAGACATAAATCAACTTGCTTGTAATTATCCAAAACAAGTGTGTGACAGAGAGAGACTTTTTTTTTTTTTAGAAAATTTTACTCTTGCACCTTAACGAGAAAAACATCCTAGACAGAAAATCCCACTTTCAAATATGGCCAGGAAGACGGAGTTGCCCCTTCTCCAGTTACTTACCTTATCTGCAATAAGTTTCCTATTTCTATCCAAGGTAAAAAATGTCAAAGGATATTGTAGCTATATCATTTGATGCAAATGGCAGAGGATGAAGTTATTCGGTGTGCAATATGTAAGGGGTGAGACTTCAGAGCAGCCTTTTCGGCTTTTAGACTGTTGAGCTCTTTTGCTACATTCCATAAAATCTATCCATTTTAGAAGTCAATACAGAGCTGCATACTTGCAGCAAAATTTTGGTAGCTAGAGAATAAGCTTACAAGCTGCTGTAGGAGTACTATTCAAAGGACACTGCGCTGCAGCAACCTTCCAGCCATGCAACAGGTCAAAATACATTCAATTTTTTAAATGCCTGTCTTCATCTATCCAGGGAGGGTGGTAATGTGTTTTCATGACTGATTAGCGTTCTCTGTTATCATCCTCATCTGCTGGAACATATTAGAAAAAAAATGAAGAAACTCCATTCAGATTAAAAATTCCTGTTATCCAACGTCCCGGCTGTAATTCGATGGTCACCATTTCACCCTGTTCTTTCAATTACCCTTCCAAGTCTCATCTTCTCTAATTCCGGATGATGTCTCCTCTCCTCTTCGTTCCTTTATCCTTGTACACACATTTTTAAAGAGAATCTCCTTATGAGTCATTCTGCACCTTATGGCTGCTTCAGGTCAGAGAGTTCTCTTAAGACCACTAAACCAACACTTTTTAAACAAAAAAATAAACAAAGTCTTCTCTCCAAACTGGAAGATAGCATTCATCAAGCCATCGGAAGGTGAGAGTTCCTAAGAGGAGCCATGTTCTTCCAAAACCAGACATATACCCTATTCCATCTATGTTTCTGTAACAAAGAATAACTTCTAGCACTGGGAGAAGGAAGAACACAAGGAAAAAAATTAAAAGGAGAAATTATTTATACTATTAAATATTTAACAGACTCATTGGATGAGAAGATCATACACACCAATAATGAGAGAACTGAAAATTCATTGAGTAACAGTAATGCAAAATTTGCAATGCAAAACTGAAACTCTTCTTAAAATGTGGGCAGACAAACACGTACTTCACACTGTTCCCATAGTCTTCATTTTCCATCTGCCAGAGATCTCTGTATTCACTATGCAAGCGACAGAAATTCTCAGGGAGACAACTGGAGATTTTGGCAGCTAACTGAGGGAGAACTGGACCCATTGTTATCCTGGGGGTCCAAACATAACTGGATACTCAAAGAGGGGAAAAAAAAAAAAAAAAAAAAAAAAAAAAGTATTAAACATGTTGGAATTTAAGACCATCAAATTTGGTGTAGAGAATTAATAGCCAGCTGAGAGCAAGAAAATGATCCAAGGACTATTCTTCAGTTTATTCAAGATTCAGATAAATAAAAATGCAACAAGTCACACATGAAAAGCTTTCCTCAGAATTGTCTTTCCAAACCACAATGGCTAAAGAGCCTTTCTTTTTTCCTTTTTGTATCTTTTTTTAAATAAAGTCCAGATTCTGCACAAACTTGTGTGACAAGAGTCATATTTACGACATACTGTATCATCACAGTATTACAGAACAAGCCAGCAGATGCCAGAAACATAAGACTGCATTTAGGAAGAAAGAAGTTGGCATTTTTAACCCCCAAAGGGAGGCTACAGCCCTGGAGAAGGTTGAACTAATGCTGGAAAGCAGGTTTTATTCAGATTGAGTTCTTATTAACATATAAATAAGGTAATTTTTAAAAGCTACATCTATGCCACATATCCAAATGTAGTAATAACTAGAAGTAAAACAAAAAAAAAAATGCAGGCTGAGAACAGCTCAGATTTGTTGTTGACCTACTGGTTGATTGTTTCCAGACAATATCCTTTCCCACTTCTCTCCAAACTAGACTGTTTGTCAGCTTTGGACCTTATATCACAGCAACGAGGCTCCTTCTGAAGCTCTTTGAGAATCACCCTGTTGGGACTTTGAACAATCAGTTAGTCACAAAAACCTAGTGCTAATACAGCAGCAGAAATTAAAAGAAAGAGAAAAATCATTTAAGGTTTTGCTTTTTTTTGTTGAATTTTGTATTGATTTCAAAAGAAAAAATTAAAGCTTGGAAGATCCGTCTTCAGAGCTTGTCTGTGATTGATAGCTGAGGTTTTGATTGCTGTTTCCTAATCCTCAAGAGAGCCTTAGCTACAACTCAGAGATTTCTCAGGCGGGTATTTCAATCACCCATATAGAGAATTTGTCTCATACTAAGGATATTTCTAATGCCCTCAAAGGCATTTTCCTGGAAGGTAGGATTATTATGCCTCAGTGAATATTTAAGTATTTTATACCACATGATTAGCTTCCACAGGAGATGTGGAGAGACTACCACTATAAAGTGCCTTGCAGGACAGTATTTACAGCATTCAGATATCTGAGTTTTTGGCTGAAAAGAAAAAAAACTTTTCCAATCCAACAGAGAGGGGATGTGAATCAGGACGCCCTCACTAAATATCCTACCCAAAAGACTACTAGATAAGGGCAAAGCAGTACGATATAGAGTAGCCTCACTGCTCTCTTCTGCCTTGCATAGGCTGCAGTTACTCCATAAACTTTTTAACTTAACCTGTAGTTATGCATCACATCTCATAACTGCATTTCTCAGTGAATAAAATATTTGCCAAGTGTGATTCAACAGAATTTTCTTGAGAATGTGTCTCAGCAGAGTTGCAAGACAGTCCTCTTTTTTCAAGTGTGAAAGAAACTGCTCGTAAGTACTTTAACCATCATAAAAAGCAGGACTTTTTTTAAAAGTTCCAAATTTTTCTGTTCCCTGCATGCTGCACTCCTGGATACTTAAGAGATTCAAGTGAGAGAACTCCATAGCCAAAACCATGTTTTTCAGACCATATTCCTAAGGCTGAAACCCAGGTGGTCTCTTTAGAGCCTGCTGATGAGTGGAGCTCTAGGGATCATATTGTTTACACCATTTGGGATGTACATTTTATTCCCTTCCTCATGCAAACTGCCACTTCTCCTCCTCCCATTCTTCTGCACTGCTATTACGTGCAGAAATTCAGTACTGTATCTCTCCATATGAAGAAATTGGCAAGGAAAGACTGCATGCTCTTGGCAGAAGTTTATCCTGGGATTATGCCAATAAACAATCATTTTCTGGTTGCCACAAGCATTCTATTATTTCAGTTTGGCCATTTAGTCCCCTCCAGTTCAGCTCCGTTAGTGCTTCCTTAATAAACCTTTATTATCAGGGGCTTAGGCCACAGTCATTTGAATTCATGCTCAGCTGGGACTTAGTATTCAGGGACCCAGTCCGAATGCCCTTAAAAAAAAAAAATATAGTTAAAACACTTACTTTGCCATAGAGCAGACACAATGGAATTTTGTTGGCTGCAAGTTATATTTGCACTCTCAAAGACTTAAGAAAAGCTGGATTTTGAGGCTTGTTTTATAAACACTTGGAGGCTTTGATTCTCGCTAGAAGAAAAATGTGACAGCAGTCTTTTGCCTTCTTCATTCTTCTTTGTATCTATATGCCTGTTGTTTACAGCACAACTAGATCTCATTTTCTCATCCATTTTTAATCACCTACTTTTGGGGCTGGATTTTTGGGGGGAAAACCCAAAACCCAAAAGCACCTTGAAGCTCCCACTGGGGTAGGTACTGAGCGGTGATAGCACCTGAGACAGCTCCTCCTCCCGTGGCACAACTCCCAGCTGCTCCACTGACTCGATGCCTACCGGAGAGGCAGCTCAAGCCGCTTATCTGTACAGCAAGGGCTTTACAGCTTCCATCCAGGCACGTCAGAAGGCAGCAGGCAGTCTCTATCACTAAGGGCACCACACACACACACTGAATTAGCAAGGTGACCGGCTCCAAACTTTGAATTTTAAGCAACTGAAGTCAACTTCATTGCTGCACAGATCAATTAAGAAAAACAGTTTGCCCAGAGATTAGTTCTAAATCACAGACTGTTGGGTTTACTACTGGAAAAGCTCACAGCTACCTCCCTCATGTACCCCACTGTCATAAACCCCTTAATATTTAACTTGTTCTTGATTTTCTATTCTTTACAATAAAAGTCTAAAAGCCATTAATAATAGCAATTTACTGGCCCCAGGCTGGATGTCTTTATGCAGTGCCTGTGCAGGGCAGGAGTAGTGGCATGCATACCTCAGACACAGCAAGGATTGCATCTGCCTGTTCTTCTGCAGCAAGTTCTCTTTGTACAAGTCGGATTCTACTGTAGTAACAGTGGCAGCCTCTAGAAACCAACATTTAAATGCAACAAGGTGTATCACCCATGGATCAAATTAGTAAGGCTCTACACTGCATTTATGTTCCGATATATAATCCATCAATATCACATCATTCTTACTGTGCTAGAAACAAGCACCAATGAAACACATTCTCATCCACTCCACCCTCTCCTCTCCTTTGCTCTCTGCAATTATAATCAAATATGCAAACCACAGAAAATGGAATCTCTGCCCTGCATCCTAATAAGGGTGGCTGGTCCCCTAGAACAAACTGGCTTGCAAGATGTGGAAGTCACTGCTGACTTGTTTTGGAAGTAGGAACAGGAGAAAACCAGAAAAGTGTGATAAAGACACATGTATTTTGGACTTCTAAAGTGAAGTCCTTCTCCATTTGCTACTGCTAGTCACTCTGCAGGTTGCTACAGAGAGTAGTCCAAACTGGGAGGACAGGGAAAGTACAGAAGGTTTCTCAAAGGGGTGCATCTACTCCAGACAGAATCCCTTGGGAACACTTTTTGTCTCTGTTCCCATAAACCCAACTGAAACCCTTTACTGTTATTGCTGGTTGAGGAATTTGGAGAACAGCATGGTAAAAACAGCTTTCCAGGGACTGCACTACTACTGTGAGCTGCCATAGTGGTAACAAAGGGGAGCTGGTGTGTGGCTGAAAGGCCAGTTTCACAGGCTCCTCTCTGGGCCTAGGGGCCCTTGTCAGAGTGAAGACGTCCTGAAGGCTCAGGATTCTTCAGTTACACCAGAATTACACACAAATGAGTCCCGAGACAAGAGTGCAATTGACCTCAAATGAAATCAGTCATATAACTGTGAGATTGCAGCTGTCTAAAAAGGAAACTAGAGCACCAGAACTTGTAAGATCTCCACTGCTTTTTATAATCTTCATGAGGGAGCAGAGAGCTGAATATATTTGTAACTCTAAATGGTACTTCCCATTGGTTCTTTGTTTTGAATTTCTTCCCAGATGTTTAATGGACAGAAAAGTATCGTGTCATGCATGGTTGTTACAATTTCTGTACAACAGGAATTCAGTTTCAATGAGTCTCCCAAGAACACAGTTAATTTTAACTACTGAGTTTTGTCATTTCCCGTTTTTGTGAATTTGCAAGAAACAATGATGGGGGGAAGCCTTAATAAAACTGCAATAGCTGAAGAAGTTAATAGGCAAGTACTGGGGAGGGGTGAGAGAAGGAATGAAGGAAAGGTGGGGGTTGTTAACTCTTGATAGTTGTGGTGGAAAGTTATGACAAGTCATGATTGCTTTACTTCTATGTAGCTCAAACATGTAATGCAATCAGTCCATTCTTGTATCAGCAACTCACCTACCACCAATAGGAGTGATTTCCCCAGAAAAACTCCAGGACTTTATTGCAAAACCACAACCACAAGGTTAGTATAATCTATCATGAATTAAATGCATGATTTCTCGTTAGGGAAGATAATTCAAAGGTCCTCGAGGTACTCATTTGCAGTATCTGTATAGGTGCAATACAGCATTGCCCTCTGCTGGATTTTAAGCTGCCTACTCGTGAAGAAGTTGCCTCTGGCTGAGCTATAAAGGATGATTTTTAAACAAGCACTGTACTAATTATCATAAGGGAATATCTTGCCACCAAGTAAGGAATGAAACAGTGAATTAATGCTTATTCCTAAGCCTTTCTTCTTTCACAGGACTAGCACTGCTTCAGACAGGGCCAGTGTTGACTCATTCAGCCCTTGCCTGGTCCAGCAACAGTCACAGACTATCATGCATTCCCCAGAGTCCAAACACTGAACAGCATCAGTGAACAATCAGATCCACAACATCTAAATAGGCAGAGGCTGAATTTTAGGTGAATTCTGGCTAAACCCATGCCACGGTTCTAGTACCTACAAGAGTGGTCCATCATGACATGACTGTCACATCCAACTGGGTGTTTCCCAGCACACAGCATTCCTGCTAGACAAAAAACTACCTCAGTGTGGACTGATGTATGATGAGTATGACAAGAACAAGGAAGGACAAAGTGGATGCAGCACTACAATGTAAGGCAAATCTTTTTGTCTGTTCTCGCTGTTCAGCATCTAGCATTTGCTGACTCTTCCCTGGCTTATTAACATTTGGTATTACTAATCAAATGCACACACATACAGGTATACCGATGTGTGTAAACACATATTTGAACACAGTTGTCTGTGATGGGTTAATTATAACCATGATCTAAAGACAACAAACCCCATTTCTGTACTTCTTCAGCTATTATTCTTGCTGATTGCGTAAAAGACACAGCAGGGCATTTTGCACCCTGTAGCTTGATGCTGTGCAAAATGGGACCACATCCAGAGCATCAGGACATCTGCTAATTCAGACTAATATATGGGAAACTGAGAGTTAGCAAAATAGTCTTTCAGAAAAAAAAGAAAGTGCAAAAAGAAAGCTCTTTTTGAATTTATACTAATTTCCAACCCAATCTACCCTTCTGCTTCTTAAACAGTCATTTGTTCTTTTAACTTTGCTTTTCCCAGCATTCTTTCTCTCTTTCAGTCTCTACTTATTCTCCCATTCCAGTTTAGTTTTAACACTTCAGTCATTTTCCCTCTTCCACCAAAAATACATGCTGTGTATTTTCTTCAGAACGACTACTCTGCAGAACCAGCTGCCTATATCCCTAGTCTCAGGATTCAAACTCTGTTATATATCTGTTCTGTGCTAGTTGCTGTGGGAGCAACTCACCCTTCTCCATGGGTGGTGTTGTTAATAATAAAAATAACAACAACAATAATAATAAACAAATCAATTTCTAAAGATACTTTATTGCATTGTTGCTTGATGAGAATATCTGTACACTCAAAAGCTCTCTCTAGTCTGCCTCTCCTTGCAAGGTATTCTGCAGTTCTCTGTGGGAGGCTTTTCCTGAAAATAAATGTCATGATTTGTTTTCTCTTATGTTACAGCTAATTAAATTTTGCCACCATAACATTTCATCACTGCATTATGCTGCATTTCCAAAGTATCACACGGAACTTTGCCCTTTTCCTGCTTCTTTTTTCTCCCTGTACTGTCAAGCCAAGAGCAATGGCTGGGTTTTAATATGAAAATTATCAACACTAGCCACGTGCAATGAAAATAAAAACAAACCCCACATTGTTTGATCTCTTGGAAGAAGTTAGCACCAGAAGTCAGGAAGATTCGATAATCTAGCAACTTCAGCTTACAAACTGTGGAAAGTAGGAAACTTAAATGTAATAAAAGGTCTGTGTCACTACATATGAAAGCACTCAGACATGAAAATGTGAAGAATGTACTAAATTGCTGACAGATAGAAGACAAGAATTATATACTTAGTAAAAAAAAAAAAGGTGGTAAGGTTCGTATTATCCAGAACTCAATTCTTAAATATAAAGTTTACCTAGATGCCAAAACAGTTTTATGGAGCAGGCAGGCATTCATGAACATGATTTACAGCATCAGCCCAATTTTTCACTGCCTTGTGCTGTATTTAGTTATGCATACTTGTGCAAATGAGCAGGCAAAATGACCATTAACATTTCATACTCACCTTGAACCAGCATCTGAACAACATGTAAAGCCATAAAATGGATCTTGTAATGATGTCAGAAACCTAAACATGCAGTAATTTCAAATAGTACCAATTATCAATTGTTTTGGAATTATCAGCAGTCACTATGTCCTGTTTTGAACCTATCTGCAGGTAAACATCCATAGGGGGAAAGGAGGAAAAAAAAAAAAAAAAAAAAAAAAAGACTTTGCAAGGCCATAGATGGCCACAAATAGAACAGTGACAATATATCCCTGATACTTCTTAATAGCAATGTCAGAAAGCCAACGCAAGAAAGCTACCAAACTGTCTTTTTCTCCCAGGGTGTGGGTGTCCCAAAGGTCATGGCACATTCCAAAGCAGTTTGCAGAGTCCCTGGAGGCCAGGACTGGAGTGGGAGGGCTCTGGCAACATGCAGCCTCCTTTCCAGTTAAATGTTGCCAATAGGGAAGGGGGAAATAAATAGTTTGTTCTCTTTATAGCTATACAATATAACCAAATTTGGAAGTTATTGCCAACAAGCAGGTAGAAAAAGTCTAACATGGATTTCAAAACGTCTTGCCTGAAAGAAGGTGGTATTTAAGCTTTCCTGAGACTGTCTTTTAGACCCTATCAGAGAAAATACCTATGAGGATTGAGTTCAAGTTTCCACTGCAGTACCACATGAGGTATGGTAGTACAGTCCAAGCTCAAACAGGAAAACCCTTTGACTGACTTACATACACTCAGATCTCTTGGCACCACAACTCTGAAGGAAACCTGAAAAATGGAAGAGCAATGCTGATAAAAAGGCAAGAAACAACCTTCCACTGTTGAAACTTTCTGAAAATTATGCAATTTGTTATTGCTCATTACATGTCAAGAGAAAGCAGAGCTGAAAGGTGCTTTGTTTGCAAACAAAGCCTGAAGTACTGGACAATTTCATGCACACATATTCCCTTCCCACCTCTTACTTCTGCAAAAACGAAAATAATAATAATAAACAACCCAAAACAAAACAAACCCCAAAACACTCAATGGACCTGGTGCTGGATCTTCTCTCCCATACACAACTACAGGTTCACATGTTCATTTCTGTAAGGCTGCATGCATTATAAAGTAAAAACCCACATTAAGTGAACTTGCTACCTTTAATGAATGACGGTGGAGATCCCACAGACTCCATGACTTTTTTCTGGTAACTTGCTGTGCTGATAGGGTTAAACAGGCAAGTGCTTGGATATTCAGTCCCAAGGGACTTAGGACCTTACTGGCATGTGAGATACTTAGATTCACAAAATGTGAATATTTTGTACCTCTGCTCAGTGCCCAGCTAGTGCTGATAATATCACAGATGGCGGTGCAGTTTAAATATAGCTAAATAGAAATGTAGCTCAGCTTTATCCTGCATTGCTAGAATACTGGAAATTGCTGGCTTCATAGGGTTCATTATAAGCGAATTTACCTCATTACCTTTTTTTATTACTGTAGCTACACAATCTTTAGCACCCAAACTACCACTCAGTCAGCAGGCCTTTATGGATTTCAGTCATATGCTCGTAATTCTCCCTGTACATCAATCTTAACGATTCTTGATTCCACTCCTAAACAATTACCTTAACAAGGCTGAATGCAACTTCTGCAATGTGTGCCAGCATGGGAGACAAGGGATCAAACCCCAAATCCAGCCTAGCCATGTTAATTTTTTCCTTCTGGATAGTTTAGGATACACAGGGTATACTGAAACCTGTTGACTCTTTTCCGTTTTTACGTTTTGCTAAGAAAAAAGAAGCTCAGCTTTAGGGTAAGACTGCCTCCCTGTCCAATAAAGAGCGGCTGGGACACGTGCATGCACGAAGGCAGGGTTAAATTCAGACTTACTTGAAGTTCCAGACTATTTCAATTAACTTCCTTCTCTACCACACCCTCCTTAGGTCACTGCATCACATTTACTTACAAAGAAATAAATGCACTGTACATCCGTTTGCCAGTTACTTTCAGTCTTTTCTTCACCAACAGCAAAACGTGCTGGCACAGAGCACACCTATATCTGTTCACATAATGGGTGTATGTTTATCAGATTGCTTCTAAGAATACTTCTGCCAGTCTTTGTTCTAGCAATAGGAGAAACAAAGCCACACAAAGCAGAACACAGAAAGAAGAAAAGTTGAGGAAAGAGGATATTTGATCCTGAAGCATTCCCCTGTCTCCCATTTCATTAATATTCGTATCTTCTTCTATGATGGAAAGAAGGAAGAACAGCTTATATTGCCAAGGATCATAACACCAGCTTTCTCATGTGTGGATTCAGGGAGGCAAGAGGGAGTATTCCTGCAGGTAATTAGCCTTGACTGCTAATCACATCAGCCAAAAGTGATGAGCAAATTAGAGCTTCAGTAGAGCAGCCAGTCTGATGCTCTTCCTAGATCCCTAAAGCAGCACTGCTCGTTACTGTGATGCTCTGATGCACAGAGACCTGCAATACATCCTCACTACCACACCAGGACTGGCCTTCACAGCAGTCTGCCCTTGGAACGGATGGGAATAAAGACAGCATGTCTTCTATCAGCATCTTGCTCCACCCCAAGGACCATGTTTCCTTACGGGTCAGGGCAGATATTCCACTTCTGATTTGCTCCATTGATCTGCCCTCATGCTGCAACAGTACAAACCAAAGAAGAGCAGAAATTATTTGCTTTATCTTCTCAGACTCAAGATTTGCCTGATTTGCAGTTTTCCAGAAAAAGAGAAAAGTCATGATCCAGTCACAACGAACACAGTGAGAAGTGGACAGGGAACTTGGATTCAAATTTGTCTGTATCCCTTGTCTACTAATCCTTTCAAATTAAAAAAAAAAAAAAAAAATGTTATAGCACTGCGTTTCTACACTACCTGTCACGTGAGGCCTTATTCCTTCCTGAAGATACAAGGTCAAGTCTCAGCACACACACTTCACCTGCAAAAAAGGCATTTCTATTCAAAAGCTGTAAATAGGAAGAAACCCAAGCATATAGACAGCATGGCACAGTTTACACTTACACCATCTATACCCGAGACCTGAAAGAAGTGAGCGTGCAAGCAGCCCCAGCAGCCTGTTTTTACAGACCTCTCCCAAGTGTCATACATGAAGCATTAGACTCAAGAGTTGATTCCCAAAAGCCCTCCCAGAGCCAGGGCAGAATCTCACAGAGGTCAACTATGATGCTTTGTAACGTTTTTTCCTCCTCCTTGAGCCCCCAGACTTGGACCCATTTCCCAGCGAATGCTGCCTTGCTGACCGACTGCACCTGGGTGCAAAGTAAGGCTCAGTTCATCCGGGCATCAGTCCGATCCTTTTCTCCCAGGGATACAATTCCAAGATGCAGCCTAGTGCCATGTCCCTTTCTTCATCTTACGCCCTATATTTGCATTATTGCAGACATCCGCAGCAGAGGAAGAGCAATAGGGCCCTTGCTTCTGTGGCATGCAGGGTCTATGCGACAGCCACCCCAAAGGGAGTGAGCCAGCCCTAACAGTGCAGAGAACACAGAACGGTGACTCTCTACTACAGCTAAGAGGTTCCCAAGGCAGGCGGGGAAAAAAAAAAAAGGCTCTACTTTTACAGATGTTGCATATACATGTTATGTAGACATCTTATGAGAAACAGTCTCCAAAAGCTGACAGGGATGGGACAAAATCTGTACGTTAGATACACTCAACAGAGAAACAATCAGTCCCAACTCTGTCACTCAAGGAAAAGACTCTGAAACCTTTCAGGGTAGAAGACTGTGTCACAGATGGCAAAGGCCTAAAACAGATGGGATGAGAAAGGACTTGGAAGAAGATGAAGATCAGGAATGGAACAGACCAGGAGACACAGCAACAAGCAGGCTATGCATTGAGGAGGAAGGCTGATACAGAAAGTATCTGAATATGAAGCTCAGCCCAGGCAACTGTGCTGAAGACACAGGGGCTGAGGTGGTTGTTCAAACACCCTGAGAGCAGGCGACTAGTTTCTGTGACCTGACGTTTTTAGAAACTCAGCCAAGGAAATGGAGAAAAATAAATCCTTCTGAAGATTCTCTTCTCAATCCGAGATGATGATAGCTTAATTATGCTGGAACTTATTAAGGGCTAGACTTTAAAGAAAAGCACCCCGTACGATTTCAAAGGATGGAAACACAGAATTTAATAGACATTACTACTAAACCCTACAGAATTTAACTAAAAACACTTACAGGTAGATGTCAGATTTCCAACCGCTAGAAGATCAGAGTAATTTGATTCCCTCTTGTATAAACATTTACATAAGTCAGAGGCTGCCAAGGGATTTAAAGATGGGAGTTCTACGTCAGAAGAGTGGGATTTCCAGCGCCTATTTCCAGATCTGTGATCCAGGCTACCCCACCCCATTTCTTCCCCCCCTCTCTCTGCCACAGGACAGCTTGTTGTAAGCAGCTTTCTGCCAGAAAAAAGTTGGATGATTAAGCTAACTACCTCACAAGGCTCACGGATTATATCTTTCTCGTTACTGACCCAGAAATAACCTTAGAAAGAAAAAGCAGAGCTCTTAATGACAGAGGCTGGAGACTGGGGGCACAAAGGAGTGAATCTATCTGAGCTCAAGCCATTCCAGTGCCCAGCTAGAAGCAGCCTGTTCCCAGGACCCTCCTACCAGTTCTTCTAGCAGCAATTCATCCTCATGCGGTTCAGGAAAGCTGTATTTAAACACTTCATGCAATCAGGACCTCTGCACACCACCCAGACTGCACAAAACATCTGAACGTGCCTCTGCGTATCTCGGAGGTTTGGCCTTTCCTCCAAAGCAAACACAATTCTGATTTAGGCAGCTTCTCTCCAAAGCTAGCCCCTGGCTACTTTGGCTTCTCTGCTCCGTGGCCAAAGATGACAAGCAGGATGCCTAGAAAGCATTCCAGTCTTAAGTGCTACATCAGCATAAACCACAGCACAGGACTAATTTCCCTGCAGCTCCAGGTTGTCTCACACTGCAATAAAGTCTCTTTGGAGGAGTAAGAACATTGTCCCTTCAGACACAATTCTTTATCAGGATGTCAGTCTGTGCATGTAGCTGGAAGAGTAGCTGAAATGGCAATGTTTCTACTAGCAGTTACTCCAAGTAAAATGGTAGTTTAGTATCATTTGTCCCCTTCTCTTTTAAACACAACACACAGTGCATACCCTTCTCCTCACCTCTACTAGCATACACTGCTATTCCATACCGTACAAATTGACCAACAGGAGGACAGAGATGGGGTACAAGCCTGAATGAGACAATTGCTCAAGAGTCACAGAATTAGCCAGCATACGAATCACAAAATGGTTGAGGTTGGAAGGGACCTCTGGAGGTCACATCGCCCAACCCCCCTGCTCAAGCAGGGCCACCTACAGCCAGTTGCCCAGGACCAGGTCCTTTTGAATATTTCTAAGGAAGGAGACTCTACAACACGCTCGGTCAGGAAGAGACCCACAGTCTCACTTATGCCTGACACCATAAGCAGGCCTGGTTTTTGTACAAGGCTGGACGCTCACAGACCTGATCGAACTCAATTAGTGTGGTATGGGATTCTGCTTCTCCCAACCCTGGAGCACCCACATCCCTGCATGGCATCCACACTAACATGTGCAAGTTTTACAGTCAAGACCCTACTGGCTAGGGACACAAAAGTCCTGTGATCTCATGTTTTGTCATGTCTGTTCTTCAGCAAGATACACCTTTAAATGGAAGGCATAATTGTTACAGCTTACGCAGTGCTGTATTTCTGCATTTTCATTCTCAAAATGGCTTGACAGAAGAAGGGGAACTGCTTGTGTTTTACCCAATTAATCCTATTACAGCCTCTGCAAGGCAAAGTACTCCCACTCCTCAGATAACACACAGATTAATGACAAGGTCAGCTTTGTGATTACTCCTGGTACTGGCTTTTTTAAGCAAAGTCAACATCAACAGGTGGGTTTGCTACAGAGAGGGGAAGAATGTGTTACAAGCAGGTATGAAAATACAAAGAAATGTAGGAAGGGTAAGCCAGGCAACACCCCTGAGGGTAAAACTACAGGATTGTCTCATGAAGGAAAGTCTTTGTGGAAAAGTAGGATCAAGCATAGCAGAACAGGTAAATCAAGTCTCTGAATTAAATTTATGCTTCCTCCCCATTGTCTTCATTTCTTGTTTATTCTGTCTCAGGTGAAAGGAAAAGAGGACTAAGAGCTGAAAGTCCTGCTGAAGCAGACTTGTTTCAAACAAGCATCTCACCAGCAAAAGCAGATGAAAAAAGGAGACAAATCTCTTAATGGGGGAAAAGAGAATGGCCCTAGTTCACCAGGCAGTACACTTGGTACAAGTGCTGCTCTTGGGGCAGTTCACAGCACCCTTGCATTGAGAATACGCCACAGTGAATGTCACCATCCTGCAGATACAGAGAGATGACTGATCAAATGCCATAATTACAAATATGACAGCAGCTCCCCTCCCATTTGGAGGCCGTCAGACTGAGAGTCTGAGTCTACTAAAGTAGGCCAGTATCTTCCTTATTAACAAAGAAACTCTCCACCCTCAGTCCCCACACTGCTTCCTTCTACCTCTCATGTAAAAAGACCTACGATGCTTTTATTCTCCATTCACTTTGTCTCTGCCCTATTTCTGAGGTCCCTTCGGCCCGAGTTTGCATACCCCGAATCAGTGGTTGCTGTTACAGTTTTGATCCTTTCCCTGGCTGGTTTAGTTGCCTTTATCAGCTGCAGCATGTCTCCAAATTTAGAGCTGTTTCTCTCAGCGGTCTCTCCTTTAGCATGGAATAATACATATTGCAGCTGATTCTCTCCCCAATTAGAGGACTTTTAACATCTCTAGAGTTACATATGACTGATAGAGCTCTCATTCATTCAGTAATGTAAGCATCTATTCCTCCTTTGCTTCTCAGTTTAGGGTATTTCTGGCATCTCAAACTATTTCTTGCCTATCTTCTCTACCCCCAAAAACCAGAATAAACCATCAACCAACAACAAAAAAAACCCCCATGCACAAGAATGTCAGACTTCTCTAATAAGTTTCATAATTCCTCATTTTTATATAGCCTTCATTTTTATACACAGCCCCACTGATTTTTTATATATGTATATACAAAATATATATATATAAAATATTCCTCATTTTTATATACAGCCCCAGTTCTTACTTACACTGCATCATAAAGATGCAGGATTTGTGCAAATTGGTCTGAAAAATCCAGTGTTTCTTTTGCTTTGACTCTCTCCTTGTTGCTTTTTAAACAAGTGAAGAAAGGCCAAAGAGAAAAAAAACAATACATTATCTTACTAGACCAATTACTGGCTACTACTATCTTATATATCATACATGGGGGGAAAACACCATGAAAATATGGACTTGGAAAATAAAAAAGAATCTATAAGATTGTTATTTTATAAAATTCTGGAAATATTTTTAGTATGAAGGAATAAATAATAAAAAACACAACAACAAAGCACAGGCAAGAGTCTGTCACAGTTTACTTTTGGCAAAGAACCCTAACAGCCTCCAGCAATAAAAGTCACAATTTTCTAGCCAAAGAAAAAAACCAGAATCCTCCTGCACCTCGAACATGTTAAGCCATTTGTTACAGCGCCCCAAGGAAGCTCAGGGATGCTACTGAATGGTAAAATAGGCAGAGGAACCATAATGATGAGAAAGACCTTGCTAAGAAGTGTCAAGTATCCTGAGAGAGGAGGAGTGAGTGTTTCCAGACATCCCAACTTGACCTGCATGCTGAAGGCTTCATATCAAGTGTGATTCAGAGTACAGAGAGACTTTTATAAATCTTGGTTGCTGAACACACAGCACAGTTTTTGATAGCGGCATACTCAGGACTGGCAGGAACAGTATTGTCCAGTTGGGGATCCAGACAGGTTTAGCAAGCTGAGAAATGTAATGCTGGGGGGAGGTTTCAAAGTGAGTTCCACAAGGAGTTTAGCACCAAACTTTTGCATTTTCATTTCATAGGGAAAACATATGAGACCAAGGATGAAAAAATTTATATACCATAAAATTAGCAGGCTTTCCTGCTAGTACACATTAGGATCAGGACATCATAAAAGAACTGGATAACCCCGGGGATGGAGGGATAACAAGTTCTGAAACTCAAGAGTACCAGAAGCAAGATCATGCACTCGGGGAACTAACAGAAAATTCTGCTTTGAACCACTGGCTCATCAGGTGGCATAAGTGAGAAAAGAGAGTTTTAACACAGACCCTGATTACCACCGTTATGAGACCATTCAAAGAGGGGACGTGAATTCAGAATATATGAGGTTCTGGTGCCTCCTTCCGATTCCCCAATAATTAACCTTCAGAGAAACATCTGCAAATGACAAAATTCAGCAGGTTTTCTTTTGGTTTTGTTTTTTTAATATAGGGATTGGCAAGTTTCCAAATTTAATGTTTTTAAAACACCTAAATTTTGGATGTTAGGAAACAGCTTGATAAACTTTGCTCTACTTCATGTGCTGTCTTCTGGGACACAGACTTTCTCTCAGTGACTGCTTGTACAATGCCAAGAAAACATCCCTCATCTTTGTTGGCAGAGTCCTCCTGGCACCTCAGTGAAAGAAATGAAAAAATAACCTAATGACATCCCAAAGTGGCCAGGATACTTATCTATACTCAATTCCCCCCTCCCATTTCTTGGAGGGGAAGGGTTGTTTATTTAATCAGAAGATTACATTTGTTGATCAAAGGATGAGGGGAATCCTCTCTACCTCACACGCCCATCCGCGTGCGGACTTCGGAGCACGGCCTCACTGAAGCACAATGTGTGGCAACACAAATGAACTACCCCTATATTAAGTCACCAGATGTAATCCTGACAGCAACTCCAAGCTCTTGGGTTCCTCCTCCTCTGATCTCTCTCTTTCTCCTGCCTCCCTCTCCCTTTGCTTTGATGACTTTGACAGCCAAGTTCTTGGAGAGTTACTCCAGGTTACAACATGTCACCTTTAATGGAATTCAAAGCTCTAATTCAGAAAGTGGCCACTCTTGACCTCTGGCCCCACTGCCACCCACTCTGCTGCCCCCCTCCTTTCTCCATTGCCATGGAAATGAATAGCTGAGCAAAAAAATGGGAGCAGGCAAAGTCTAAAGCTTTTCACAGAGCCCCCAAAAGAAAGATGAATGAAACTCATTCATCACTGAGCAAGGGACCCAGAGAGCAACGCTGACTGAAAAGCAAGCCAGAGGGAGAGCAAGCAAGGGAGAGAGACAGACTGAGATAGAAAAGGTTACCTCATGCAGGAAGTTATGTGATTTGAAAAAGAAAAGCACAGGAGGTGTGAGGGAACATAGTTCATTTGCAAAAACTGCAGATTCCACCAAGAAAGATGCTGTTATTTGGGGAGGAGGGGTTATTTCCTCAGCCCCTTCCCCAGATAGAATTTCTTGTCAGATTACCAGGAAAGGATGGAAATTTGAGGGGAGAAGGGAGAAATGCCTGAAAAGAAATTGCAGTGAAAGCCTAAAAAGGATGGGCAGCTCATTGCAAGGAAAAAATATAACTGGAAACAAAGCTATGTTTGTAGTGTTTAAATTCTCTTCATCAAATCTCCTACTTCAGAGGGATTTTGCCCCCAATGCCTACACCTGCCTTTCCTCCCCATCACCTCTGCATCACGTAGCTTGATTTGTCTTGATATGTGATATCAATCAAATATCAAGGCAATTTTTAGCACTAGGGAGCAAATGCACTGAAAAGGCAATAGCTTATTCACTCAGACATAGCACCGGTGTTCTGGTTCTCCAATCCCTCCGTTTCTCACAACCTCACTACAACTGCATTGGCAAAGAGCTCCTTCTTTCGCGGCATCTACAGATGCACAGTAAAAGGAAAAAAAAAATTAAATGACACCATGTATCCCAACGTCAGACGAAGGAAACAGTGCTATTGCATGCTGTCCTACAGAGCTGAGGAAGCTTGCTGATGCCAGTGACAGAAAGAAAGGGAAAAGGAGAGAAGGGAAAGTCTGAGATGCAGCAGCTCCAAAGAGCATATTTGCCTGCAGCACTTGAAAAAAGAGAGAAGCAGGACAGAAGGAAGGCAAGAAGCAGGGGCAAGTGATTCCCTAAACCCAGAATCTTTTGCGAAGGTATTAGATAAGAGTGTCATAGATTATACTATGATACTTCTACCATTAATCACTTCCCAGAATAACCAGTCAAAATTCATCTCAAGCATACCAAAAATTAGGCAGAAGCCAGTAGGGCACTTTGGGATGGTTATGGGAGAAAAGCTGTAATGGGCAGATCTCAGTAAGAGGCAAATTCTTACCTAAGATGGCCTTCTTGCCTTATCCTGACAGAGAAATGATAATGCAGTTCTCCTTTTCACTGAAGGCCAGTCCAAAGCTGATCCGTTAAGTCTGACTCAGAAGAAAGCCTACCTAGAGATTAAGTGATAACTCCAGGAGATAGTTGCCCCTTGCAGAACGATTACCATCTGAACCATGAGATTCTTTTTCCTCCTTCCGAAAGCTAATCAGGCATGATTCTCATTCATTCCCCCCAATCCCTTTGCTGCAATTTCATTCCTTTTTTAGCATTCTAGTGAAAAAGGTATCACCTGAGAGGCAGGAATCATTAAGCTTTATTCATTGCTAATTCAGTGACCAAGATGCCAAGCCTGGGAATGGCATTAGCACCTCTGCTGGCCAGTGAGCTGAGGCTCAGAGCTCTTACTTAAGCTTCAGCTTTTTGATAACCTGTATTACCCTCTGTGGTGGCTCATACTCTAGCTCTAGCCTGAGCCACCCCAGGCAATCCCCAGGGAAGGGAGTTCAGGCACACAAGGAGAAAGGCTCACTTCAGCTGTGCCTCTGCCAACAGTACAGGCATGACCTCCCGGAGCCCCTTGGCTCAAAGAACAGATCACTGCTACTGAAGGTAGTATATACAGCCTGTGAGTCACAGTGAGAGGGACCCAGTATATTCACAAAGCCTTTTGAAAAAAAGAAAAATAGAAGTGACAACTTGTATACAAATGAACTGAAACTAAAGCTGGCATTCTCCATTGCTCCCAAGTCTCTCTTCCACAGATATCAAAACGTGTCTATCAAAAATGGAAGCAGGCACAGATAATGCTCCTTTTCACCTGCTGAATGCCTGCTACTGAGGTGGGGTTTTTACCTTGTTGCTCATCTCCTGTTACAGGGGAATCATTCCCTCCAAATACCCAAAAGCTCACTAAGACCGCAGGTATCAGCTGTTAAAGCTAGTGAAGCACATTTCACCACATAAGGATGACAGCACTGAAGGCATGACGCAGAATCACTGCTACCTCGCTATGCCTTGTCCTTCATGAGAAGCAACTCTCCAGATGTAGAAGAGCCAGAAGTAATGCTACAAGCTCATAGACTTGAGGACAGAAGGGAAAGCACTGCAACACAGCAGAGGGGGAAAAGAAAGAGCCTGAGCAACCTTACAGTGCTGGCCCTCCCACTTTGCCTCATCTTCCCCATTCCTCTGGCCTGCAGACCTCTTCCTCTCTCCCCACCCCCATGGACCCGTGGCTTTGCCTCTTCAAAAGCTGGCTTGCAAACAGAAAGAAAGAGATCACTTAGGAAAGTTTTTGCTAGTTATCAAAAATGACTGTTTATTCAGGGCGTGGCAATAGTTAATAGGATGAGAGGAAACAGCCTCAAGCTGCACCAGGGGAAGTTTAGGTTGGATATTAGGAAAAACTTCACCGAAAGGGTAGTCAGGCATGGGAACAGGCTTCCCAGGGAAGTGGTTGAGTCTCCATCCCTGGAGGTATTTAAAAGATGGGTAGATGTGGTGTTTGAGGACATGGTGTAGTGGTGGACTTGGCAGTGATAGGTTAACGGTTGGACTCAATGATCTTAAGGGTCTTTTCCAACCTTAATGATTCTAATAGGATGATGCTATTCCACACAGGCAGAGCAACCACACAGCTCTGGTCTAAAACAACTTGTTTTAGTGCTAAGAACAGATAACAGTAATATCTTAGCGAGGAATTACCCTCTAAATGGTTCTTCTCTCTGGTGGCCTCAGGCTAAGACTTTGAATTGTCTTGAATGAAGATGTCTCTGGTTGATCCCTGCTTAATTCCCACTGTAGGGAAGTTCAGGTCAGCTCTGTGCTGCACATCTGTTTATGTTAAGTGGATAGATTTTGGTAGCAGTAAATTGTGCCACAAATGGCTCCACAGAGGTGGGAAGCCTCATTTGGTCTTCAAAGTAACCAACTTCCTACAGTAAATTTAAAAACTTCAGTGCTCCAAACCATGAAGGACACCTGCATGTCATTAAGTACTTAATGCTGAGCATACAGCTTTTCTGGGTCACCATCTGTTCAGCAAGAGCACCAGCTCCTGGCTGCTGTTCCCCAATTCAGTGTGCTCCAGGGTTTGAACTCTCAGCTTTGGCAGCTCACAACTACCTAAAAGGTAGCATGGATGGATCTTCTGAGTGAGCAATACAAATTGGAAAACGGTGTCCCAAGAGAGAACAATTCAACAAGGCAGAGTTCAGTAAAGTCTGCTTAAGGACTAGGAGCTAATCAGCATAGCTCATAAGGTATAAGCCTCTGTTTGTTGTATCTACTGCTGCCCTTCTAATCTCATCAAGATGCCTACTTACCTGCAATTATCTGGCTCCTGTAATACTTACTGTCTGTGTTGTTTAAACAAAAGTTCTCTCTTGGGCTAGAAGGTTTGCCATCTAGGCAACTACTCACAGAAGAAAGTTCAAAATTAACATGCCTTCACCTAAACAACAAAACATGTTGAAAACACTTATGTAGCAATAGGAGGAGCTACCTGCATAAAGCTAGAGAAGAAATATCTCATCAGCTCTAGAAATCCAAAATTACTTTCCCCCTACTCTACAGGAACCGGGTTGGCCCAGTGCTGGCAGTCCTATCCAAAGTTTTCAGCCTAGAGCTTCAGCCTTTTGAAGTTGAATCACCAGATGGTTCCACTACATCATCATCATCATTAAATTAGGCAACATTAATCACAGAGATAAAACAAAAGGTAATGCATCCTAATGGTCACTGGGGAAGCATGACCTTTGCATAAAACAAAGCAGGAGAAAGAGAGAACAGAGGCTGCTCTAAGATCTGGGGAACTGATGTGGGTTATAGCCACTTCCCACATCACAGGCTTACAACTTCTGCTTTTTGCCCCGTCCTCCCCACCCAAGTTGTATTACACATGAAAACCTAATTTAAGGAAATGTACTTTGTGGAACAGTTCCATATTCTCAGAGAGAGAAACAAACAAGTTTTTCCCATTTGCGAAAACCCTATTGGGAATTTGATCTTTCAGAATCTTCTTAAATAAAGCCAGCAATTTATTATAACTATAGCCAGTGCTCAAACTGAACTAGAGTTCAAAGCTGCTAAGCTCCATCATTCTTCTCAATGAGAGAAAAAATCAGCATTTCTCCTGATTCTGGAAACAGAACTAGCTTATCTGCATGACTAGAAAAGCATAAATAAAGGTCCCTCAATCCCATGAGCAAAGGAAGCCAATAAAGCTGACACCCTCCTCCTCTCTAATGCCTCTGTTTCCTCAGTCTTGTGAAATCCAGAAGACCTCCTTATCCCTGCACAGCTTGCACATTCTCCAACTAAAAGTAGGCAAGAAATAGCACACAATGGTGTGGACACTCTTCTTTGAATTGGCAACACCTTAGTTTGATCCAGCTTATTTCACTCTAAAGAGAATTGTCTACGTTAAAAAATTGACACAATCTGCCTATCTCACAAATGCATGTTTTTCTTCATTCAGATTCACTTTTCCAAGAGGCTTTATACAGCCAAGACCTAAAGACAGTAAGAAAATGCTTGGATGGAGACATTTTGTGCTAAAGGGCCGGGGTTTCAGGAATAAGGGCTGTGGTCTGCCTGTCTGCTATCAAGAAAATCACTCTTGATTGGAAAGGAAAGCACACACTTAGCTACCTTTCCACTAAGGCAAGGTAAGCAGGGGGGAAGAAAAAGAAAAAAAAAAAAAAAAAAAACACAAAAACAAAAATAAAAAATCCACACTTAGAAAGGAAGGAGTAAGCAACTCTGTACTTTAATGGTAAATGCCCTCCCAGCATGGCCGTTTTAGTTTCTATAATGCATGTTTCCCTGTTCACTCTGTTTTTCACGTGATGTTTGGCTCTATCCCACTAGGTTTACAGCAATTGAGTTACAAGTTGATATGATGAAGGGCAACACAAGTAGTGTGACTTGCAACATGTTACAGCCTTTGTAGGAAGCAAATTGGCACCTAAATTACAGGCTTTGTGTATGACAGTTAAAAAGAGAACTCCCTTACTTGTTAAAGCAGGACACATTTGCTATCTTTTAAAACACAGACTTCTGCTTCGCTGACCTGCCCACATTTCACCTCTGAGCAGCTGAGAAAAACTCTTCTGTCAAGACAAAATGGATGTCCCTATGCAAAAGCCCCAAGTTAGTTCCTTGTGCCAATCTTCTGGAATCCACAACTCCACATTTGCCATTTAGGCTTCGTAAGATGAGGGATCCACTGCCTCCTATGAAAGCTTCTGTGAAATTATCATCCTCCCTCCCACCATCAACACTGTAAAATAGTAAATTAGTTTGTAATTGAATTTTTCTTATCATGGCTTTCCCCAGTAAGTTATAGAGGCTTTCAGTACTTGTTATTTTTCTTCCCTAAAAGATATTTATATTGTGGTTATCTGTTCTTTTTGAGTCTGTCAGGCAGACTAAGCTCTTTAAGCCACAAAGCAAACTTTCTCCAGCCATTAGTTTGTTGGAGAGTTTTTCCTTTCCTTTTTCTTTTTTGCACCTTTTGAAAATGTTGACACAAAGACAGAATGTCTTATCCTGGTATCTCTCTCATCAGCACCATCGTCCTAGTCTGCCCCTCTCACTTATATGCCTAAGAATTGGTTTGAGACATTTCTTTTTATCCTGGTATCTCTCTCATCAGCACCATCGTCCTAGTCTGCCCCTCTCATTTATATGCCTAAGAATTGGTTTGAGACATTTCTCCACAGTACTACATTCAGAGCTCACGTGCCAATGCCTACTTCCTACGACCCCTAAAATCCTTTTTAGTCACTGCTTTCCAGATATTTCCCACTACATAAGCTTCATTCACACATATGGAACTAGAAAGGACTACAACATGCTGTGCTAAGACACCTGCACCTTTATTTTGCAGCCCTGAAAACACAACAGGGAAAATGCCACCCATCACTGAGACGCAGACATAGACAGGGGAAGGAACAGGTGGAAAGAGGCTCCCTGCCTTTTCCTGGCACCTTTCCCCATTTCCAAAAACGTAGATAGAGGCCCTCAGCAGCCTCAGGCTGTTAATAATGACGCCAATGCTCAGTTAGTAATGAGTTTTGCAGTATTTTCCTTAAAGCCTAAAGTGTAATTCTTCATTAATTTTTAAAACAAAAAATAAAAATGTATTTTCAGTCTTCAGCTTTAAAGGAAATACTTGAAAGTGTGACCAATGGGTTACATTAAAATAATAAAAACCTATGTAGAAGGCCAGAACAATGAATCCCATCATTGTTTTGGATTTTCTTCATCTAGTGATTTTTAGGCCAATATCCTGACAGGAAAGGGGGAGGAGTGGGGCTGTCAGTACTGTATTCAATGAGTATAATTACACTGAATTAGCGCTAAGGGGTTTAGAGAGAGGAAAAAAAATACTATTCCACAGAGTTAATATAAAGTGGGCTTTCATGTACATACAAACCCACAAGGAGCAAGCTACTGCCTGCTGAGACCTATTTGAGAGCCAAGGGATTGATCGGACTCAGCCAGCCCTTGCTTAAGAAAAAAGCTGCAGTTGTGAACTACTGTAAAGCAGTATTCACATGATTGATGGGTTTACCCCCACCACCACGTTTGTTTCAAAGATCCATTTTGTCTTCTGTGGTGATGGTGTGAATTAACCCCTCTCACAACGGCTGGCTTGATTTTGCAAGACCAGCCCAAGGTCTAGGAGCTTGATGAAGGTTTTATCTTATGCAGCTGTGTGACTGGGAAAATGGGAAAGAGACACTATTTAACACCCAGGCTTCTGAGAAGCACTATGACACCAACTTCCTCAAATAGTCTGCAAACTTTCTGCCATCCTCACCTGCCTGGAGAATCATCTTTGAAGGAGATCTGCCTCTGATCTCCCTTGCAGTCTCATACTCCACTCACTTGTCCTTACATCCAAGGAAGCTATAAGGTATATTTATTTCATCTCTTGCCTTTTTAACCCAATTTGCTGTCAGCAACAGATTTTTATTTTTTTTTTTTCCCCAATGAGAGCAAGAGAAAGCCTGAACTCTGTATGCAGTAAAGAATCTGGAGACTCCAGGTAGATTTGTGATGGGATTTCCCCTCAAGCCTCAGGTGCTGTAAATTAAAGAAGCGGTTAGAATAGCCAAGGGAATGAGGGAGACCAACCAGAAATGGGCCCAGATCATGACCAGCTTTTAAAAAGCTCCTGAAGCCTTTTGAATTGACAGTATGACACAGAAAGGCAGATTTCCATGGAAGCCCGATCACACGCCTGCTTAGGAATAGGCCCACAGCATCTCAGGAACAGCTTATTCAGCCAGGAATAAATGTGTTTGTGTCAACTGCAAACTGCAGTTCCTAGTGCCCAGAAAGGTACTACATACATGAATAAGATTTCTTTTTCCCTTATGAGGTAAATACATTGCTTAAAAAGGGGGGGGGGGGGGGGGGGGGGACAGGACACGGACACACAACCCAAACAAACAAACAAACAAACAACAGAGCATTAAATACTATTAGCTACACCAAGCTGGCTGCAGGCAAGTGAAATGTAGCCTTCCCACGCACAGCTCTGCAAATGCCTTTCACACTGTGTCTGCACCACTTTATTTCTCTTGGACTTTCATAAAACCATGTGTCTTATCCTACAGCACCTCCTCTGTATTCACAGTGCTGTTCTAGCCACAAGGGGAAAAAAAAAAAACAAAAAAACAAAAAAACAAAAAGATGCATTGCCACCCCAGTCATCTGTGTCACTGTACTCCCTACCACCACACTGCCAGCACCTCTTAATCGCTACCTGCAGCATCCACTGCCCCCGCAACATGAAAGCCCTTTATCCCAGCCGCTCCACCTGCCATCCCAGACCCGGCCCTGGGAAAGGGGCATAAGAGCACGGCAGCTTAGCTGGTTTTACAATGAACGTTAGGCAACGGGAAGTTCTTGGTGAGTCCTGCCTTGGTTTGTCATAGCACATTGTAAAATTTCTTTGTCCTCAGGTTTAGAGCACCTTGTCCTTCAGTCCCTTCTTGGACACCACCTTCATCTGTCTTGATAGCTCTGGCAGATGTCGCAGGAATCACAAATGCCGAACCCAAATGCTGTGAGAGATCTCCACCTAAAAAACCCAGCCTCTAAAGAGGCAGATGCTGAAGTAGCATCAAATGTGGTCAAACACGTTCCAGCTACTCCACTCAATTCTCACTTGGAGACACAAATTCTCAGGCCAAAATGCGTCATGACTGAAAGCATCCAGTAGCTACATTAGTCCCTGTGCATCAAAGTTATTAGCAACCCATACAAACCACGACTAGAGCTCAGCTGTCCTGGAGTGACTGGGTTAGCAGATGAACACTCAGCATCCTCTGCAGCATACAGAAACTGCTGTCAGACCTTCTCCTGCTATCCTACAACCATGTTTCCAAGTTCTATGTGTGCCTATTTTATTAACCCCAAAGGACAGCATGTTTCATTTTTCTGTGAAAAACTCTCTCAATTGCAGAGAAACCATCCAATTTGTCAGGATCATTTCAACTTTTACTGTGCTTGTGACCTCTGTTGCTGTGATTTGCAAGTTCTACATGCGTGCTTTCTGCTTCACCATGCAAACAGAGAAGGAGGAGAATGGGATCAATGGCAGGCTACGCTGGCACCTCACAAGCTGCCTGCAAACCACACGTACAGAAAAGCACACCATAAGACAACACCGTGAATCCTGTGTGAGCTGGCAGGGGGAACATGAGAGCAGCAGAGTACACTAGCATTATCGATGGGCTAATATGACACTGCTGTGTTAACAGAGCCATCAAATCTTACAGACCCACCATCCAAAGCTGAAGGCTCACTCCAGTCCCAAGAGGCTAGAGGTCTTTGTTTCTACCTGTCGTACAACAAAAACATTTCCATTGAGCTCTCATCAGTATATTAACTATGAGGTTCAGTCCAGCAGCAACAGCAGCTGGATGTGAAACACAGGTGTGCTATTAAGAAAGGTCAAGTTATTTCATTTCCAAAGCCTATGTGCAGTGGAGTACCATCAAAAACAGACACATTTGTCTTCTTCTTCCACCTAAACAATGGTTTACTTTAAACAAAAGCTACTTGTCACCCCTTCATTTGCCACACACAGAGGCATCGTACGCAGGTGATCTAAAAGCGGTATCGTTAGAAGCAGGAGGGTAACTGCAGCCTTGGTTGGCTTCTGTTACTGCTGATGCTGCGTGTGTCATGGCAAAAGCTGTAACACATTTAGTGACTCGCATCATGACAAGCCCTTGTGCCCACTCACAGCACCCTACATAAAAGCCACTTGAGCACATCAAGAATAGGAATGAGCTCTTTCTTAAGTCCAGCCCAATCCAGTTAACAAGCTTATGTGGAAATGCTGAGAGACAGGGCTTACAAGTGGCAATGTACCTACCTTGCGTGCACTAGTTTGCTAAAAATTAAGGCAGAACAATTGCATGCACCACCTAGCTGAGGTTCATAACTGCCTCTTTCTTCTCTATATATTCCTTTACAGATGCTTTTCTCTAAAGATATGAATTTAAGAAAGGGCTCAAGCGACCTCTATGATTAGTAATCATGACTATAAATCTTGTTCCACTAGCACAAAAAAAAAAAAAAAACTGTTAAATACAGAAGCCCATTTCTGTCTTCCTGATCAATTAGCCTTCCCCTCCTGCTCTTGGCATATGTTTGTGTAAAATGGTTTGCTTCTGATAAAGAGATGCCAGCTTGCATCAAAAAAAAAAAAAAAAAAGATGCACAGAGGTTTTGAGATTGTTGCGACATCAGTTGATGATAACACACTACTGTCCCGTCTCTCTCACTCCATCTGTGCACAGAGATGCAACCTAGGGAAGGGGCTGCTCCCGACCTGCTGAGGAGCAAGCACATAAGTGGGTCCTCAAACCCTGTCCTTCCCACCAACACTGAGCATGTAGGATAGCTCTGAAATAAAGGATGAAACAAAAGATTCCTCCCGTTCAAAAAAACAAAGATTTGCTTTGGGATTCATTACTTAAAAGGTAATTATCTTAAAGTACCTGTAACCACAACTTGCTAAGTCTTGATTTTCCATAACAGAAATTGAGGGAGGAGGCATCAATTTTGCCCAGAATATGAATAATTCTAGGAGTTAAATGAAAAACATTTTAGAAGCGTAAGTGTTACTACGAGAAGTTTAATATTAAAAACATTCTCTGTAGGATGCTAGGAGAGTAAATCAGCATCAGATTAACTGAACACAGCCAGACTTAAGGGAAAATGGGTAGTTTTCACAGGATATTCCAACTCTGAAAACATGCTTGTTTTCAAATAGTTGTCCATTTACCACAGCTGGAAAGCATCAGGGCATCAAATCAGATGTATGTGAGTGCAATCAGCTTGCATTTCTGGTATCACAAACAGCTTCCTGGAGCACAGTTTGCTCAAGTGTTAATCAAAAAAAAGGCAGTAACACAAGAAGTGTTAATGACAAATTATACAGCCAATCTAAATCACAATGAATCTATATATTTATATATGTATTTAGTTGCTTCGGTGGACTTTAGGTCAGGCCTTTAGCTAAAATGCTTAGAGGGGATTCTTCTAAAAGGAGAAGACATACAATCTTGAGCTATACTTGCACACACACCAGGTAAGAAAGAGGAAGAAGTCAGAAGTACAAATCTGACTTTTCAGGCTCCCTTCAGTGAGCGTTTCCTCACAGGGAGGTACTTTAGGAGAGTGTTTCCAACTACAAATTCTGAGCTACTGTCTCGAGGATGGTAGAATACAAGCCTCCAATTCAGACCAGAGATGACAGACTTAAAATACTTGGTGATCAAATTATGACAACATTACCATTTTCCTAGAAATGTGAAAAAGGAGATAATTTTTATAAGTGTTTTCTTCTCAGCATAACCAATTGATATGGTGGCAGCTGGTGTGAAGCTTGCAGAAGGAAAGGCTACAATAAGTTAGTCCCAAACAATGGAAAAGAATTTATTCAGGAATTAGACAGGGCTACATTTCCAGACTCATTTCCAAAGGGAAAATTGCCACAGTTCAGATGCATTTCTATAGGATGTAAATACAGAATTATCTCTCAATCCTTTGAAATCTTCTCCCCAAAGTTATTACATGATTATGGTGGATGCTATGACTGGGAGGTCGTCACCAGTCCTAAGAGAAGTAGGCTTCAAGAAGCACAGTATTTGGGAGTCACTTCGTTCCGTTCCCTGCGAGCCTTCCTTTAATAAGGCATGCAAGGAATGAGCACAGATATTCTGAAAGGATGCCAAAGTGTAATCACTGATCATACTCCTGGCCACTCAGAGAAAAGAAGGAAGAAAAAAAAAAAATAAAACAAACAAAAAAACTTCTCAAATGTATTTTAAGAACTTATTAACTCACAGAATATCCTTAAGAGAAAGAAAATGGAAATCCAGCCCGAGTGAAACTAATAGGAAAGAACAACTTTGGCAGGTGAGATGCAAAATGGAGATTAAGAGGTCCAAGAGCAAGGTTGAGGAACAAGGAGGCAAATACATAGTGACAAGTAATAAGGCACTCCTTAAGCACACGGGAAAATGGAACTCCATAAGAGCTGCTGGGTCCTGTAGACTATACGGCAGACTACCCTGATGCAAAGAAGTCAATGAGGGCAGAAAAAGATATTGCATAGAAGTTAAATGGCTCCTCTGCTTCAGTTTTCACTTCAAAGCAGGGGAGAGAGATGCATGCCTGAGGGCGATACAAGTAAAGAACTTGAGGTAGAACTGCCAGACAGAGTTACGAGAAATAAAATAAAGTAAATTAAAAAAAAAAGAAACAACTTGAGAAATTCAATTGCACTAAACTGCATTTCCAGAGCTGAGAAAAATGAGTTAAAGGCAAGTGTAAACCAGCTAGCCTGAAACAGAAGCCTCACAAACTAGCAAAGTCTATAAAAAGCACATTTTTCACAATGATAAATCACGCCTCGCTAATCTACAAGAAGCCTTTAAAAACTTAACCTGGCTATTTTGCACTAGATGTAAATTGCCTGGATTTTCAAAGACTTTGAAACAAACTATTAGGAGAGCCTGGTAATCTTGGGATAAGAGGTAAGGTCCTATCACTCTTTAAATATTAGTCAAGTGACTGAGAATCCCAGGGTAAGAACAATAACCAGTTCTTCCTACAGAAGGGGGTTGTAGCACACCAAGGATCAGCCTAGGATTAGTATTGTCAAGTGCATTTATGAAGTATCTGAAAGAAAGAATGAAAAACAAGGCAACAAAATGTGCTGCTTATATAAAACGGTATTAGTCAACAATATGGAGGTCCTTGTCCTCACAACTACCCAGGCAACCAAACAACAAAAATATCAGATAAAATCCACCACAAACACATTGAAGTCTAATGGAACAAGAATATATGTGCTTACATACTACTGTATACCAGTGATTACTGAATTAACTTCTAGACACCAAAAAAGTCCTGGAGACAAAAGATGTCATATCCCTGTGCTTAGCAGAAGAGTCTTTTCAGACTAGACAAAGATTTATAATAGAGCTTCTAAAATTTTAAACTATAATATGAAAGAAGTTTGACTGTGGAAACTACAATGCAAGTATAGAATGCCAGATTAAATTTCAGCTAGATGTGCTCACTAAAATAAGGGCATGAATTGTGAGCATGCTTAGAAATAAACAAGCTGAAAACATTTTGCTGATGTAGAACTAGGCGTGAGGCTGTAAAAGGCCACTGAAAACGAGATACAAGAGCGAACGTGTAATATTTATGAAGACTGTGCTACTACACTATTTAAATAGAAGAGAGGTTAAAGCAAAGGGAAGTTTGGGTTATGAAAATAAGGACATTAGAGAGACAGGAATTCAGAATTAAGATTAAGGAAACGTCAGCTATTCAGAGTTATGGAAATACATCTTCAAAAGCAAAATAGTTTGGGTGTGGTTTATATGTGCAGGGAAAAATCCATTTCAGATCTATGCACATTTAAAGCTAAGGAAGATGAAGGCTACTTGCAAAGAGTTTTAAGCAGTCCACATAACCCTGGTTTTACAGAACTCAACCCATGCTCTTCCATCGACTTTCATATCTTGTACAACTGGACTGCTATTCACAGGGCGAGATCCATGTCTTAGAAAAATCCAGACCTATTTCACAGGCTGATACAGCTTTTGATATAGAAACAGTAGCAGCCTTCAACGGTTTACCTTTGCATGGCAGCAAAACTGGGACCGGACAGGAATCTGCGCAAGGAAACTAGAGAGGTAGGAGAGGATGCACAATGCGAGCAGCTCACCTGGGATCAGCTGCCGCAGCTTGGAAGTTCTGCTACTCCAAAAAGTTTTTAGGCCTAGAATACTTTTTTAAACCTGAAGGAATAGAAGACGGATATAAATGAGATAAAAAAAAATCCCTTTCATTTCACACAAATCACACACTGCACCAGGCAGTGAAAACTACACTTATTCTAGGCTAAGGGTCTACTTAACACCAAACAAAGGCTAAAATGTTTTTTGCAACAGAAGCCATGATTATATAGGGAGAAACGAAAAAAAAAAAAAAAAAATCCCAAACAGCATGACCTGTGGAGCAACTGAAATGAACATGCACAAGTCTTTGGGAAAAAACAGAATCAAAATTCCATTTTTATTCAATTCTATAATTATAGTAGTAATAATTTTAAATAACAAATACAAATTATTAAAATTGTTTACCATTATTTTGTAAAGAAATTATTTTATAATACAAATATTTTCATAATAATTTACGAGTATTACAAATGTTTACAATTATTACAGTTATATTCTATTTTTCAAAGGTATACTTTGAAAAAAAAGTAAACTGATCAGGAAAGGATAAGTTTGGGAAAATCCTCCTCATCCCCCATTGCTGTATATTTTACCACTCTTTTTGTGAGACATCATGATCATAAAAATGCCATAATGAACAGCATCAGCCGGACATCACAGGGCATCAGTGAAAAGCTTACTGCAGCCAATGTATCTATTCTCATATGTAGGCTCAAGTTCTCATTTCCATTCCCTCAGTACCCACTAAGTGCTGCACGTGTTCAGATACGCACAAGAATTTCACTGACCTGGAAAAGAAATCTTGGATTCAGTAACTCACAAATTTCCATTTCAATAAGCTTTATGTGAAATATTTCAATCTCAATTTTTCTTGACTTAGATAATTTACACTTCTCCTGCTTCGGGTTTTTTGTTTATTTCAGAATTTCCTATTTAAATAAGACAAGAAATTCCCACCCACAATTACTTGAGAAATCTCAGTTGGTAAAATCCCAACTAGAATTAAAGCCTTATTGTACATGTTGAAAGTGTCAATACAGAAAGATGTGAACTTGTCATTTATAGTACATGTTGTGCAATTGGAAAGTCTGAAGTTAGATAACACATTTTTGCCACACATTCCTACAGTTTGGAAAGTTTCTCCAAACAGAGACTTGCTTTTGACATGTGTGTAAAGCACAACGTTGGGGAAAAGTGTCTACACATCTCTTTTTTTTCTTTATAGAACCGCACAGTCTCCATATCCACTCAACCTGTAGTTGTGGTTAGCACAAGAAAGGGGGGTTCTCATTTAAAGGACTACTTCCTTGTAGATATAGTCATAAATAATTTAAACCAGACTATAGTACATAGCAAATAAATGAACAAAGTACATGCTGTAGTGTACCACCTTTGTTTTTTAGTCCTTTCGTTGTACGGCAATATCCAATCTCCCGCCATTCTCAACAGCTCTCACCCTTTGTAAAAATTAGCACAGAGGTGCTGTATTTGGGCACAGAGAAGCAGCCAAAGAAAGGACAGGGCAATGTAGCACATTATGCTACCCAATAAGAAGAGGTGTTTGTAAATATTATCTCAGTTGCAAAATACTACAAGGATCTATAAATGTTTTTGAAAGCAGCCTCAAAATAACTTTTCTAGATCAAAATTATGAGTAAGAGCAGGGAGTTCACCAGCTTTTCTTCCCATTCCCATCCCTTTTTGAACTTCAGATTTTCTTCATCATGAAAATATGACCAGTTTTGCAGGTAGGTAGAGACAGGGAGAGAAAATGTTCCCCACTTTCCTACATTTCTGATTCCAGACAGCTTAACAAAACTATTTCAGATGTTAAGCCAGAAGTTTTCTCCCTTCAGAGGTAAAACCAAGGGCTGATCCCAGCAGGAAGACAGCAGCCTCCACCTTTCATTAGGATAAAGTCAGAACCTTCGCAGCAGACAGTCGTACAGGGACAGCTTTTGGCAAGGGATTATGCCCAGCCCACACCGTGCCTTGGACAGGTACAGTTATTAACATGGACCGACAGAAAAAGTTTACATCAGAAAGTGGAGGAGACAATAGTTTGACTTTCACACACACACACACACAAAAAAAAAAAGAACCAAAACAAACCCACAAAAAGAACCAAAACAAACCCACAAAACACAAGAGCAGCTCATGCTTAAACAGATGTCCAGAAAAACATCAAGTGAAGCTGCCAAAGGCCCCATAGTAAATGTATTGCTATAAAACTTTTCACAAGAGATTTCATCCCCACCCACTCCTAAAGGGCACACACCTGAACACATACTGCATCATCAGAGATTTTTATTTCCGCTAACTGTGTTAAACTTATAAATCAAGGCACTGATCAAGCAAAGGTTTCACATGCACTTTTACAGTTACATTGTCTAATTAAATCCCACTGTTCTCAGTGAGGTAACTCATAGCCCATAAAGCTGTTCCAATGCAGGAGACGTGCAAAGACTATAGCTCAAATTACAAATAACTGAAGAGAAGAGGCTGACACCTCTTAAAACACATACACCTATAATCCCAATGGCCACTCAATATTAACGAGTCCAAAACACAAACTAAACTCCATGTCCCATTTAAAGACAGGTTCCTGAGCTAACAAACACAAAGGGAGCGGAGCTTGCCTTTTCTTCTTTATCACCCCGTAAACACAGTTCCCACGCTATTTTGCGAGCACGGGGAAATTCCTGAAAACTAGATTCAATGTAGTTATCCCTGTTGAGGCAGCCCATAATCCCTGCAGCTCTTTATAAATCCTCTGCTGGTGGATGATCTATTTATGATCAGTAATAGAAGGAAAATGAGGGCAGCCTTTAGGCTCATGTGAACTCTGTAGGTCTTTGGTCAAACTGGCCCGAGGATCACCATACCATAACTGGCTCCCCCATGGCTTTCTGGTTTTTTTTTGTCCCCCTGCTGCATAAGTAAGCCTAGAAGAGGAGGAGGCCTGCAGCACAGAGCAAGTATGCTAATGCCATATCATACTAACTGCCATGCCAACGGCAATCACACACACACACGCTTCTGCCAAATATTAAGCAAACATCAACTACAGAGATTAGCAAAAGCATCTGACAATGTGCAAATCAGACAGGAAACATGGGCTAAAGGGACAGCTTAGGAAAGTGAGGATTTAATAAGTGAAATGACATGAAGTTCCTGAATCAAAGCTTGCAGTGTTTTCAGAAGATTGCTGAAAATCCTATCTGTTGGCCTTAGAGGGAAAGCCAGTAGATTTTTTCCATTCTTCGGTCCCTACTGCATATCAGCTGCACCCAGGCAGGCTTCTAATAAAAGCAAATGACTCTTGCGCAAACAAAAACATCTTTGTGACCTCTGGGAAGGCAGCAATCCAAGCAAACAACCAGGCAGTCAGGTGGCAGAAGCTATCAGGAAGCAATCAGAGCATCTCAGGGGCCTTTCGCCAGCACCAGAAGGAAAGCTAAGCCACCACCATAGAAGACTGGGTTTCCAGGAGAAACCACCCTAGGCAGAACACAAAGTTCAAACTATTTCTGTTCAATATGGTGGGGAGGCTACTTTTGAACACATAATTTTTATTGTTCAAACTAAAGGAACAAAATGTTTTCATACCAGAATTAAGGCAGAGTGTCAGAATAATCTCTTGATTTACCTTTAATTTACTAAAAGGTGCTTCACTCCAAAGGCACTTTGAATGAAAGTAGTAAGATTCTGCTGCAAGAAGAGTCACAACCATTTACTGGCATTACAACTCATTTGTGTCTTATTTTGAAGAATTTGTCACCAAAACAAAGGGGTGGGCACCTTTTCTAAATCTTATGAATTCTATAGTCCTTATTCTGATGAAGCTCTTGCTGAAGCATCAACTTTGGCTGAATAATGGTTGGAGGGTGTGTGTTTGGTTTACTATTAATCTCTGCTTGACAGGAAAAATATGATTCTTAGTGAGCTGAAAAAGATCTCAGTATGGAAATGGAAGAAGTCCAATTGTCCAAAAGCAAACTGTGACCTTGTAGTGCCATAACACTGCAGAGACAGCACCATATTAGAGGTGCCATCTTTCTACCAAGGCTATTTCTAAGGCACTTTCAAAGACAGTAGACCTTTCTTAAGGGATCCATCCATTACGTCTAACAAAGTGCCTAGAAGAGCATCACAGAAATGTTAAAATGGGCATTTTGAGCCAATGTCACTCTTCCCACTGTTGTTTGCATGCTGTAAACCTGTAAAAAAAAAAAAAAAAGATGAAACACCTGTAAAATAGTTATTTTTAAAAACAAAGTTTTTGATATGAGAACTACTTACACACAGTATTAAGCACATTTTGGATGCTCCTGTCACGGAGGCAAAGATGCTCCAGACTGTGAGCCTTCTGTTGCTGGCTACAGATGGGCGCATACATTTGCACTACACTACCAGGGTTCTTCTGCACTTTGAGATACATGATGTGTGAGAAGTACAGCTAAAGAAATAAATACATTAATAAATCTGTTGTACTAGTGATCCAGTTGAAACAAGGAAGCCTTAAATGCAATAGTCAAATCATCTTTAGTTGGTTATGAAACTAATGCCATTGTTCACATGGCTCTGAGAACCAAAACAGGTTTTGTGCCTGATATCCAATGGAACTGAATTTGAGAAGCCAGTTCAGCCATTTTTGTTGCTTGCAATCAGACAGGGACACTCTGACTTCCACAGATATATCTATATATTTATTGCTTGTGTCAATACACAGGGAATTCCTCCTTTCTTATATACCTAGAGAGCACAATTATCTGGTTTTTACCTTTCTAACCCTTAGGGACAACCTAAGGCAACAGGCAGATACAAGTAGCAAAGTCAGACGGTGAAGACAACAGCAGAGTGGTCTATCTTCCTTAACAATCTCAGAAGGTCAAGACCAACTTTGCACTCAAGACTGAGAAACAGGCTACCTCCACCTCATCGCTGGCATCACTAGTGTTGTGCCTGTCTGCAGTGCCAGCTGGACCAGCCCCACTAAGACAACACAGCATCAGCCCAGGTGTGTAGAAAGAGGCTTGCTGAAGGAAAGAAGAGCCCACCCAGCCTCCCCTTCCCTCCCAGTTGTTCTGTCTGGTTTTACTCCTAGGAGAACTTGTACAGATAGTGAGTTGCTCCAAAAACATTATTTAAAGAAGGCAAAAATTTATTTCATTTACGCTGCTAGCTAGCTGTGGACCAGTGTCAAAACAAGCATTTGGACTGAGGTATTAGAGAATTTCTCCTCTTTCTCTTCCCTCCCTTGATGATGGTATCATCTACAACTAAACAGGGGATGTTTACAACATCCAAGCTACACTGGAACTCTGTAGAAACTAATGAGGACAGAAAATTTTTATAACACTCTCATGAAACATTTAATGAGCTCTGAAATAGTGGTGGCAGGCCTCAGAGGAGAAAGGTTCAGTTTAAAATTGAACTTTGCAGTTTACTAAATGGCAGTGGGCTGGAGCCCCAAGCACTATTTATTTTCAGAGACTATTTTTATCAGAAAATCCCCAACTCATGTAATGCTCTTCTGCTCTAAAAGTCTTTAGCCCTCTGTTGCAGCTGCCATGCAATCAATGGCACTTGCCAAGCAACATGCTCCTAGGGCCCAAATTAACATATTAATATATTTTTCTTAATGTAACGAAACTGGATTTTGCCTCAGACATAGTCAGCTGTACTCCTCAGGTCCAGAGGTTATCCACATTGAAACCACAATCTGCTATTCTGGGAAGGCAAGGAAGGGCAGAGGCTTTTTGGAGTGGAGGGATGGAGGGGGTGGAAATCACCTGGCTGCATCAGTAATGTATCTAGTTCTTTATTTTATTCACATTCCCCCTTCTCATCTCCCATGAAACTGCCTACAGCTGTGTTCTCTCAACCTTCGGTCTGAAAGACATTAAAAAGCAGTCTGCAAGATGACTAGTTTTTAAAAACTCACTCCCACATATGTAAGCAAGTAAGGAAATGAGAAAAGTTTTAAAAAAAAAAAAAATATCATGATGCCACTGCAGGAGGTAGAGACAGATATTTTAAATAGTTCAGTGATTCTATTCCTTGGCCGATATGTCTCACCTTATTTTATTCCAAGTGAGTGTCTAGTTTGGTAAAGTCCCACTGGCCCTTTCTACCATGTTAAGGTAAGCCATTGCTAAAAACGTAAACTGAACTACTTGATTACCACTACGTCAAACACCACCTGCAACAGAGCCTTTTAAGTCTTAAAGGTCCTCGCTTTTTCACTAGTGAAAAGACTGTAGGAGCCTGAAGAGAGTCTGAAAAGTATTAATGAACTTGGCATCACAAAATCAGTTCTTCTGGCAACTCAGAGCAAACAAAATTTTAAGCGGCAAATTCCATACTGACTGCCAACTCTTATTTCATGGGCTGGATCAAGCTCATGTTAAAGGCAGTGAGATTAAAGAGTTTCTCCAGCTGATGACCACCTCTGCTTGAGACAAGATCAACGGTTTACAAAACATATTTTAATAATAATAATAATAATAAAAAAATCTACTTGTCTTTATCAGTGTCTATTACTGTTGGCACAAATAACAGATATTAGTCCCTTGGACGTTAATGACACACAGAAGATACGCCTTTTCTCATCTTGTTTAGTTGCTGCTGTGTCAATCCAGAGACACTGCCATACCGTTTGCCACACAACTACAGTGCTCTGTGAGTTATTGTAGTAAAACACAAACATCCACATTACAGAAGACATTGCTTGCTCCTTTAATTTCATTTTTCCACAGTGCTTCTGCTGAAGAAATTGATGTGAGACAACTGACTCAAATTTCCCCCAACTCTCCTCAAATGCACATTGAACACTTGACAATGCCCACTTTTCTGTTTTCCTCTCCGCAGCTCCATCGGAGAGGACCCTCTATGCATTCAGAGCAGCACAATGGAGAATGATTTCCAAAGCATTAACTTGGAGCCATTGAGACTTGGATGTTTTCAAAATGACTCTATTGTGCTCAAAGGATTCTAGACTACCCCAGCTACTCTAGAAGAGAGTCTTTTTCCCTTTCTCAAAACGTCCATCCCTTGAGCCATCCCTGGAGTGCTTTGTTGGGGCTGATTCCTCAGTGCAGCGAGTTCCATCAGTCAAAGCTCGACAGATACAAATAATATCAGGATATGGATATAAATTAGTGCGACAGACCCTAAATAGTTTTGACAGGTTTAGTAAGTATATATAGCGACACAGAACGCTATTCCTGCTGTCAGACATCAATATGTAGACAGAAGATTGGAGGCACCATGGAAACTCAGCGACATAAGAGTGGTATTGATTGGATAGAAAATGAGGCTGCAATTTAAGCTTAAGGCTGCCAGAGATGCCAAGAATGGAGAATGACCTCCAGCAGCGAATTTCCAGCATAAGCTCCCTGTGAACAAGCCAGTCCAAGAAGGATAAATCAGGGACAAGCTCACCAGGGATATGGGTCGACCGAATGCAGGCTACCCTAAGCAGATGAGAATCACTCTGTGTGCGCGCGTTACAGTGACCTAGTTCGTTCAAAGACAGCATTTTGAATGGTTTATTATAGAGGCTTGAAACAAAGAGATCTCCTCAATTAAAGTCCTGAAATGAATCCTCTAAACGAAAATGCTTTTGATACACTGATCAGCAAGAGGTTGTAAATATCGAAGCAAAGCATATATTGTCAAAGACCAGTTCCCACAGAAAACACCACAGTTGGGAGCGTAGGTAATGAAGGGGCCTGAACAGAGCAGGAGGTTTTGCAAGCAATGCCAGCTCCATCCCTAATGCCCTAGTGTTACACTAAAGCACTTGTTACACTCTAACACTTGATAAATCCTATCGTTGTTGCCACAAAAACACACTAAAATAAAACAGAGTACGAGTTAAATGAGTGCATTTTCAGAGCTCCTGATAAGGATTATTTTTAATTGTTATCTGAGGATTCAGGAACAACCATTCCCAGAATCATTGAGAAGAAATATAGTACATGTCAGGGAAGTACCTTGCTGGAGCCGTGACTGCTGGAGTAATAACATTCACATTAGCGACAGAAAGATGAATCTACACAAAACATCCATCAGTACAGCTGTGTCAGGAATAAGATAAGCCTCCAAAGTGCCCTCAGTGTCAGTATGGGCGTGGAGGAATACAAGCATATGGTGCTGGGATAGCAGCACTATGTTTTGTAATACTATATAGCAAGACTAACCTTCTGCTGGCAAGGATGTATCAGCCACAGACTGCGTCTCAAATAACTTGTGATAAACATCTGGATAATTGCAAAAAGTCTGTTTTTCTTAGGCCACTTCTACACTATAAACAAAGACTTACCATTTGTAGAAGATTTGTTGCTGGCTTCTCTTTTTTCCACCCAAGAGCTTGCTCTGGATCACACTAAAGTCAGTAAGTTTCTATCCTTCAATTTCATCCAAAGCTTTGTAAGTAGTAAGTCACCAAAGAGTTTAGCTTAGCCCAGAGACAGGAGTATATTAAACCCCCGCTCTCCTTCTCTTTAGGAAGAGTCACTAAATTATGCAGCAGGTTTTTTTGCTCCTGCGTTTTTTTTGTGCGTCCTCTCCAATGAAGTACCCTCCCCATACACTTCCAAATTTTCATTACTACAGAAAATCAACAAATTTTGTCACAAATATGCAGGTTTCTTTCCCCATTCAGACCATTTCTCTTGATCAAAAGTTCAGACTTTTTTTTTTCCTTTTTTTTTAATTCTTATTTCTTTGCAGGGAGGAAACAGAAACACATAGGGAAAAAACACATAGAATTTGCTTTGTAAATCAGCTCAAGCACACTGTCTAGAAAAGGTAAAAGGTAAGTATTTCTTTATAACAACTTTTCCTATATCCTTCCCTTCTCTCTCTTTCTCTCCATCCCTTCCCTCCTTCTCCCTAATACAAGCAGTTACACACTATTTCTTGTCCAAAAAGTTGAACTTTGCTGAAAGCTCAAAAAAATCAAGACCCAAAGGGAAAACAAGGAAAGGGCAGCAAGTTCAAGAGTTAATGAGCCACAGGTAAAGCATTCTTCCACTGTAATACAAGTCATTTAGGGCAAACAGGATCTACTTAAAACACCTACCACTATCCATAGCTGCATGGTTATCTCACAGGGAAGGATTTAATGCACGTTACAAACCTTTCCACAACGCTCCCAAGAACCAACCAGTCTCTGGGGTTCACATCCAGCTTCAGCATGTACCACTAATCTAATCCACGGCAGACATTCACTGCCAAGGCAAACCACTTGCAGCGTGGAAGAGAGGTGTGCGACATCCCGCCGCAACATGTAAGAGGAGCGGATGAGCTCTGAAGAATTAAGACTACTCTTTCCCTATAAAAAGCTCTACTTTTAAAAAGGAGAGGACGAAGGGAGTTAGAAACATCAATGTTGGAGACCGTAACACATTTGCAGAATAGTCTGTATGCTCAACAGGAGGAAAACTGTGTTTTCACTGTTGTTAACTCAGATCTTCTCCCAACCGACCCCTCCAGAGGAAATGAAAGACACAAACTAACGACGGCAGTTTTAAATAAATCTACCAGCACTTGCTAGATTCAGTTGTTCCACCAGAAGTAAACTATGGATGAGAAGGCAAAGTCCCAAGAAAAATATCAGTTAAAGCACTCGGTCTAAGGGTACAACTCAACCTCATTATCCCGACTCTCAGCCGGGACATTCCTGGCACAGGGCAACTGGGACCTGCAGGGGGTTTGCCGCTCCGGGGTCACTCCGCTGCCCTTTTGTCCTCTCGAAACGGACCAGCCCGAGGCCTCCCGCCTCCCTTCCCCGCTGGGCCACGTCCCCCGCCGCCACCTCGCTCCTTCGCACCCCGCCTCGGCTTCCCAGCGCTCCCCCGCACCGGCCCAGCGCCGGCACCCCGCGCGGGGCGGCCGTCAGGCGGCCGGGCGCGGCAGCGCTCCCGCCACCCCGTCCCTGCTCCCGGGCACCCCCGGCCCTCGCCCCCCGCCTGCCCCTCGGGCAGGTGCCTCCGGGGCCGCAGGTGCCCCCCACCACCCCGCCGGATCCGGGCTCCCGCCCAACCCCACGGCCCCTCTCCCCGGGCGGCGAGATGAGGCGAGGCGGGGCTGGGGCTGCAGAGCCCCGCCGGGGCAAGTCCCCTGGGGCAGGGGCAGGACGGGGGGAAGCGCTTCCTACCCTCCCCCGGGAGGGGGGGGGGGGCGAGCGCGGGGGGCACCATCCCTCGGGCGGACCCCAGGAGCCCCCGCCGCCCCTCGGACTTACTTCGGGCGGCGACAGGCTCTTCTCCCGCAGCTGAGAGGGGCGAGCCGCGGGCGTCCCCGGTGAGCAGCGGCTGCTGCTGCCGCCGCAGCGCGTCCCTTCGCTTCCCCACGGACGGGCTCGCTCGCCGCCGCCTCACTCCCCGCGCCCCGTCTCTCTCTCCCGCCGGAGATTCCTCGCCGAGATTTTTATACTGGAGGCAGGGAACCTGATCCGCGCGTTGACTCGGCAGAGCCCGGGCTGCAGCGAGGCGGCGAGAGGAGGGAGGCAGGCGGCAGGCGGGCGGCGGGGCAGAGCGAGCGGCCGCGCTGCCCCCTCATGTGATGCGGTGGGGCCGCGCCCGGCGGGCGGGTCACCCGCGGGGCAGCCTCGCCCCCGCCGCCGGGGGGAGGGACGGGGCGGGACGGGGGCGCTCCGCCGGCGGAGGGGGCTCGGCGGCGGTTCCCGGTGCGCCCGCCGCCGAGGGAGAGCCCGGCGGGGCGGCGCGGCCCCGGGCCGCCAACGGGCTTTTAAGCCCAGGCAACTTCCCCTCCTTCTCCTCACGGTACCCCGGGCGCTGAGGGTGGGGAGCCGAGGGCGGGGGGCACCTCGCCATACCCCCCGGCCGGTGCGGGGACTCGCCGGGGCCGCAGCTCCCTTTCCAGGTACAAACGTCCGCAGCTTTTGGCTGTCGGGTTATGGGGAGCTTTAACTTTAGCCTCGCTGACTTCCAGCTTGCCACTTAGGCCACGGCAGTGTTGGACTGGAAATACTGCTGGGGAGAGGGCAAGGAAAGAAAAACACCCAAATAAACAAAAATAAAAGGCACAAACACCCGGCTTTTAATTTCAACTTGGGCTGAAAATGCCACGGGAACAACTTTTGTCATGGTGTTTCACCACTTCTGGTTGTAGTGGTTGCTGGAGTTACATCAAAGCTTTCATTTAGGAGCAGGCTTTTCCAACTTTGAGGTTCATTACGTCCATTGAATAAGAGTGTTCCCCAATCCTCAGCTTAATTTAAAACTAAGTGGACTTGTTCCAAACTCCAGGCGATTTCTGTGTAATTCCCAATCCCCAAAGCAAGTCTCTGCCTCGATTTGAAAGACCGAGTCCATTGACTGCTTGGGTTTCAGCTGGGGTTGCAGTTTGCAGCTCCTGCTCCAGGTTTGCACAGAAATCCAGTTCAGATTCTTCTCCTGTTTCCAGAGGAATGAGCTAAAAAAGTAATTTGTCTGGCACCGTACACATTGCATCATCTAACACCTACCATCTGTGACAATGAAAAGCACTGTGCGGCTAGTCCCAGCGTGGGCAATTGCACCCACCTGGAGTCTTTCTTAGTAAAGTAAACTACTCTCTCCCATCCACACCTTGGCATCTTCTTTTCATCACACAGTTATGTGTTTAGTCCTGGCATGGCTGTTCAAGATTTGCACCACCGGCAGATTTAATGACAGTGATGTAATTTAAAACAACAACTTTGATTCGCAATGTAAAGTGGTGGCTTGAGATGGAGAGAATATTCTTTCTAGCAGCTGGACGAGTGGAAATGAGCACTCAATAGCAAACTTCGTCTTTGCGTTTCAGGCTACGCAAAGTTGAACGGATCCTTGATAGCTAGCTTGCACCTTCCTGCGGGCTTCTCAGTGAAATCCTGGCATCACGGTGCTAAGCACCACGAACATCTAGAGAAAGACACTTTCCATCAAAAAACACCTGGTACTGGTCGACACTTTAAGCCCTCAGAGTTTCTCCATACAACCACAATAGCGCATTTCAGATGGTCAATCATGTCTGAGTAACAAAAAGAAAGTTGGGAAGAGGACAAAGGCTGATCTGTAAGTTCACCTTGATTGAAACCAAAACAGATTGCATCGAAGTGGGTCAAGAGATCTCTTCTTTACTTTCCAGAAATCTGAATCTCAGCTAAAACACTGAAAACTTAATATTTTCACCTTTTCAGAAAACAATGGAAACTTTCTGCAGAACGCAACTGCTTTTCACAAAGATGCGCATGACATTAGAAGCCTCATTTGTCCACTGAATTTTAGAAGCAATGTCAATAGACAATCTTTGACCAAATGTGCTCACAGCTTTTCTCCATACCTAGTTTTCCATAGCTCAGAAATTAATTTCGTGAAGCTGAGTTTACAAGCATAGAAACTAGTTTTGTGTGATACGACTTGGGTTTTGATTCAGAAAGTCCAAAATAAAACTGCAGATGAGGTTAACACAGCTGCTCAGAGGACAGATTATGGTCTGAAGCCCCTATGACTGAAAAAGAAAGTATCTCAGTTTTCGACTGACAAGAAGTAAATGTGTTTTAATGTTAATATTATTTCTCTCAATGGCACCTTGAGGCTTAACTGAGGTTTCCATTGCAATAAGCACTGTACAAATACAGAAAGACATTCTTTGCCCCAAATTGCCCGCTGTGTTTGATGCCTTTGATATTAAGGGATTATAACACTTGAATTTCTTGACTGAACCTTTGCTATTGAGATAGAACTCGTAAAGACACAGAAGGTGAGAAGGTTGGTGAATACAGCAATCTTGGGAGGACCAATGTATCTTCTTTTGCTAAGAAAAAGTCATGAACTATGTGTTAATCACAGCCTCAAAGGTGTCTGTTGTTCTGGTTCCCAGTGGCAAAGAACAGGACAGCATGGAGAAAAGGGAGTGATGGAAGATAAGCTATGACCATTTACTTGCCACAGGGGTATGAGGAACTGTGGAGAGGCTTATTTCAAGAACTTCTCTGCTACTTTTTCTCTCCTGACTTTGTTTTCCAGCTAATGCTTCATTTCCTACATGGTGTCTGGAACTACAGCCTAATCTAGGTTTCTTGTGACATATAGACAAATCCATACTGAAAAAAATAGGTTTTGACTATTACCTTTCTAGTCTGGACACACAGCTAACCTAGAAAGGAGGATTTGCTTGCAGATTGCCAGTGATACTTATCTTTAAAATCCTTGACATTTGTTTACAGCTGCTGGTTCCACTCCAGTCAAAAAACAGAGGTGAGGAATGGACTCACAGCTGTAGCAGTCCAGTTTCTACTTTTGTGTATCTATCTTCTTTGCTACCCAAACAAAAATTAGCAACCTAATGAAAGAGAGAGGAGGCTGATTTTTTTTTAAAAAAAGGAAAAGTGAGGGTTAGGGCTATAGGAAGTTATAAAAGGACTTCTGATTGATGCCACATGCAAATGCTCTCATAAACAATCCAAGAGTATTAGATCCCAATTAGAATCCTAATTCAATCAGTAAATGTTCAAGGCAATTTTGGGGAAAGAAGCTCACAGCATTAGACGTGGTTTGTGCCAAAATGTAGAAAGCTGCCCATAATAAATTTCCTCTCACTGAGTTTTTTTACTCAAAAAGAACCAAATTTTCCCCTTGAGGCTGGGTTTTTCAGTGCTTTTAGGTAGTCATTTCACAAGCCACCTGAAGGAGATGATAGTTACTTGGATCTCATCGGCTTCCAACAGGAGTTTGCACTTTTTTCCAAAGATGCCCTTGAAAAATTCCGACTCGAGAGTTCAGACTACAAAGTCAAGGCTTTATGCAGTTTGCTCTCTAGAAGCGCTTCCCTGTTTTCGGTCCCTCTGCTGAGCAGAATGAGGCTGTACTTTTCAAAGAGCAAACACCACCCCGTGCGCACCAGTTAAAAGGTCAGCTCGAGCTGAGCTTGCCGTGTTTGTTTCAGAGACACTGTAAATATCAATTTCTTTCTCTCGCCCTCCCTAGCCATCAGCAACAGCAGCTCTGGGAAGATGTAATGTGATTCCAGGAAAGCAAAGAAGAGAACTCGACAATAGTTTAAAGATTTTTTCACCTTTTGCTCCATTGTTGTTCCCAAGCTATTGAGCTGCCAAACCCTGGCAACTGAGTGCCCTGCATCCCCACTCCTGTGCTAAGATCAGATTTCCATTAATGATACTGAATTATTTAGTGAATGCATTGAAGATTGAAATCAGCTACTTCGGAGCTGTGTACCTTCTCACTCTATCTATCTTTCATTTCAAGTCTGCACAACGGCAGGCATATTGTCACAGAGACCATCAATCCTATAATTAGAGTAGAAAAATCCATGGAGTTCAAAAATAATAATTCATGCCTCACTCTGTAGTATTAAAGTAATCCAGTATATAAAAAATCTGATTTCCCAGATGTATGCGGAAGAAGGCAAACAGAGAGCATGAACCCAGAAGAGTTATTCTTTCATGCACATATGCTAAAAACTTGAGATATTTGAAAACAAAGTCAGTGTCCCAGAACTTGGTCTTAAGCTTCAGTCACCAAACCGTGAATACATGTTGTAACTTTACACATTTGACTGATTCTATTTTCTACAAGGGGATTAAAGCTCTTTTGCTCAAAATTACTCATGTGCATACATCTGCATGTTGCAGTTTGAAATCCACAAATATAATGCGACACAGCAGGCCTTTCCAGATCCCCAGCATTTAAAAGACTGCCATTCGTATGTTGGTTTCTCTCGCTATTTTCTTCTTTTGTGCTGGCAGTCCTGGGAATGGAAGTCCTACATATCCAGGATTTGAAGTCTATTATATATATAAAAAAAATCTTAGCTATAGTAAAAAAATTGCTGCTTTGAGTACACTATCACTTTTTTTTCCTGTCTAAATAAACATGTTCATTTCACTCCAGTTTTACAGTTTGGGATGAAGTATAAATGAAAACAAAATGGCATTTTATTTTGAAGGGCTGAGTAAAAGCTACCATTTTTGTTCTATTTTCTGTTTTTTTGTCACTATGTATTTCTGGGTAAAAATCAAAGCAGAATGCAGAAACAAAATGTTCTTCCATTGAAACAGAACCAATAAAATTGACATTTTGATTTGGTTTCAAACTTCTGGTAGAAAATTACTGAACAAATAGAATGCAAATTTCCTTTTCAGTTTCTCTCGGGAAGAGCTTGATTTGCTAATACCTATTTTTTCTCAAGGCACTATACCCACATGACTCTATGAAAGGACTGGCTTTAGAGGTAGAGAAGGTAGTATTTATAATCCCACCAAATCAGTCTTTGATACTTCCCTAAGATAGTCAGCTAGTACCAGTCATATTACTAAATAGCTTTCCCCTAGGCACTGAACTGAAATGGTCAATTTTATTCTCAGTGACAAGCCAGTGATAGCAAATTTGAGGTGCTAACTACACAGCAAGCAAGTGATTGGAAAATGAAAAGCATTCTGATCACTTGCCTATGAGCTGAATCATAACACACAACCATTTTCCAGTTAAAAGTAAAACTAAGGTAACCACATTTTGAAATACATAATCAGTACCTTTCATTTTGATGATGCTTATATACTTAGAGAAATATTGCTTAATATATTCCCTTAAGAATGAATTACTACTACTGGGGGGGGGTGACCATTAGGACACTCTCTGCATCCACAGTATGATGCAACCAGCACAACTCAGAGCTGAATGTATGAACAAAGAAGAAATTCCACTTATCAAAATGTTCTCTTACCTCTTAAAATGATTTGTTTGTCAATTTTTAAAGGGTTCACCTGTGTGATTATAATGATGCTAAACTTCACATTTAAAGACAAATACAAGTGGTTTTGACAAGTTTTCCTTATGTGCAATCAAATGATGAGATGTTCTCCTTCAGTGTAAGTGCAGAACAGACAGCTAAATCCTTGATTATGAATTTTAGTGAAATCACAGCAATAAAAGGAACACTGAGAATATAATATTGACAAGTAATTATCAAACATGTTCAGAAATACCATTACCAAGACTTCTTTATAGCTGACTCTTCCAAGACTTCAGTGGCTTAGCCTCGGTCCACAGTTCAGCTCATCAGCTCACTATTTCAACGGTTATAGTACAAGCTTGCATATACTAACAGAGTTTTTTTTCTTCACTTTAGCTAGTAGCACTCGCTGTGGTAAAGTCAAGCCTGCGTCGAGACTGACAGTTGTTGAAGTAACAGCAACTCATCCATAAAGCAGGACATAATAAAATTCGGGCCCTAAAAACGGTCGCTCCCAAGGATGATAGGGTTGCAAAGCTCTTCAGGTGCTAGCTTGCTAGCTAGATATTTTCACAAGAGAATAAAATAAAAAGTGAAATTGTATTAAAAGTTACGTAGTAGCCTTTCGCTGCTACCATTTTTAGAAATAACTATGGCAAATGGGAAATTTAGGAGATATATAATGTATAGATATAGACACACACACACACACTTATAATGAGAAACCAACATAAAGGTCTGTTGTTAGAAACATAGGAACTGGAAGACAAACAGCTATAACCTGCACATGTGCAATGCTTCATTAGTTAATGTAATGGCCATGATTTTCCCCCATAAGAACAAAATTAGGTACATCTGTTCTTAACTTACTGGCAATTTCTTGCTGGAGATTTGAGCCAGTTGCATGGCCCTCATAAAGCACAATACATCTTTGATGGAAACTCCTGTGGGATGCTGTTGGCTTCAATGTCAGCTTGATTTAGGTTTTCATGCTCAGGAGTTTAACAAAACATGGCATCATCATTCACAGACCTAGACCTGGACTGGTTGTTATTAAAAAAAAATGAACACATTAAAACCCTTTAACATTCACATTAAAGATTTCATACTGATGTCTAAGTATGGGAACTACTGTGGGCAATGCGAGCACTCCTTTCTAAATGATATTGAGTTCTTCCCCAAAGCCCTAGTTCCCAGCATTACATGATTGCATTAGACACGCAGTTTTCAATAGCAGAAAGTGAACAAGCAAACAATGGGGAGAAAGTCCTGATTCTTCCACTCCCACTTTTTTATGGGAAAAGTTCAGAATATAAATGTTAAAAGGCTGTTAAAAAATTCAAAGTTAATAAAAACTTTCAGAATATGTGTTAAAGTCTGTAACATAAGCTTATATATTATAATATATAATACATATAAATGTTTAAAACTTGGAGCCTGTCTCATGAGGTCTTTTTTTCACATTTTTAACTGTTGGAACTGTCAATGTAGTGAGAAAGACTTAAGAAAATAGCCATACTTACATTGCATGTTGTTTTCTTTTGTCTTCTTCTCCAGCACATTCTTCACTTCAGTGGTTCCTTCTCCACATCAGGAATTTAAAGGGAGTAGAACACAGGGGAACGTATCTTCCCATGCAGAATAAATTCTCATGTCACTCAAGCAATCCTAATTTTAAGGCTCATTTTAAAAAAAAACACTATAGCTATTGCTGGTAATCATTTTGTCTATACCATTCATTTTTAGAGTGAAATTATGAAGATTTTAAAAGGAGGAGGGTCTGATCAAACATACTTGGTTCTACTTTGAGGAGCAATAACAATGAGGTTAACTCTGTACAATCTACAGCTCTTTTGGTCTTTGGGCTAAATATTTCTACTGAGAAATGGATAGGAAGCAGGGTTTCATCCTCCGTCTTCTGAAATCCATCAGGAACTTTATGCCTTTTGAAGATGCCATGATCCTTTAGTATTACATATGCAATGTTTAAAACAAAGGAACACAATCTTAGCTAAGGTCTGTAGTCCCTTTTGTCCTAATTTTAGTATTAATGCTAATTAGTGTACGCCATTATTGATGAAATTACATTGGCAGGCTTGCAGAACCTACGAAGATATAGATTAACTTGTACTTCAATAGCAATATTCTTGTTTTTTTCAATTTGCTTTTCAACACTACAAGAGAATGCATGTACTTCTACTTAAAGCTCTTCACAGTTGTTTTTGCCTCCCCAGGCTATTCCTTTTCCAATTATTCGGGCTAAACACTAAGATATTGCAAGGTAGAACTTTCCAAACAGTTAGATTGAGCTCCATCTCCCTCTCTGCATCTCCACCCTCTTCAGCATTCTGCCCACCCTCTTTAAATAACCTGTATCCTTCTCTTTGTCTAAATGATGCTAATATAAGGTCCTATTAGGACAGCATAAATAATGCATGTTTAGAAATTACACCATAGTCAAGGAGTTGAAAGCAGCAACAACACAAGATTTGTGTTAGGAACCACTGTTAACTGCCTAAAGGCAGTATGATATTTAATGAAATATTCACAATATTTAACAAAATGCTCATGCTCCCGGTATAATTTGCCTATTTACATTTCCTCCATCATATGTTTTCAGGAGGTAGAAAATGTGAGTCTTTAACAAGGAGTTTGTATGAGTCTATGACCCTGCATCACTGTTGTCTGAACTCTTTCTTTAGCGACATGTTTTAGATTTTGATTAACTTTTTTTTGTGACATCTGGTTTGTTTCAGCTGTCTGGGATAGGAAATGAGGAGCATTTTCATAGCTGGATTGCCTGTCTTTACTCTAGCATCTACAGGTACCATTCATTTTCAGCTGAAATATTGTTTTGGAATGTTGTAAAATGATATTCCCTTTATGTCTCAAATTATTCCTACAGTGTTGGTCAAAAAACTGAGAAACACCTAATTTTGAAGCATAGTCATAGGACCAGATCACAAGTGTAATTCAATGCTCTTTATATAATGTTTTTCCCCTGGTTGTTCTGATGATGAAAGAAGTGCTGGGAATTTATGAACTTGTTTAGCAAGTGTGTTTTTTGTGGGGTTTTTTATTCATGAAATTTAAAAGTGAAGATGGGAGAAGCCCCTGCAAACTGATACACTACCTGATCTGGCCAGGAAAAAGTCATCCTTCATGCAGTCCTGGTTTATTAACAGGGATAACATTTTTATTCAATACTATATGAACCCTCACAGCTGGATTTTTCCCCATAGCCTGTCTAATACTCAGATTCATTCTGTAAGGAATGTCCAGATCAGACTGTAGACAGACTATAGGCTGACATGCATTCCAACTCTCCTCACTGTGGCACCTATTCTCACTTATGATTTTCCCCAGTAACATAATAAGCCAGCTGCGTGAGCAAGTCAGAAAAATTACCTAGCACGTTGCTAGAAGAATTGATCTAGGAAGGGGGTTTAAGGCAAATTTTGCTGGGTTTACTGTTATTAAAGAAAAAAAACCACACACAACAGGTAAATCCATTGGAATTTACACCTTCTCAGGCTGCGATAACAATGTGTTCAGAAAACTTCAAGATCGCAGGTACTCAGATTCACTGAACATCAAGCTATCGCTCAAGATGTCACAAAACCGTTATTGATTCAAACTCTCCTCTGATTACATCTTTTCAAAATTCAAATCTCACCCACTAAGTTTATTGAACAGAATTTGAGAAAGGCCAACAATACCGTTTTAACATTCAGGTGCTTTGTTATTTGGGACAGTTGAGAAGAGGAGGAGCATTGAATCTGGAACCACTTCGGAATACAGACCACTGTTCAGCTCAGGCTGTCTAAAAAATGAAGACAAATTAAAGAAAATGGAAAGTGATTTCCTGTTCCCTGTGTGCAGAATTACTTGAGCACCATTGTGAACACTCTAACATTCATAACTGTAAAAGTCATTAACCAAATGTTCTCCAGCTTGAAGAGGTCTTGTTTCCTACATCTCATCAATACTTAAGACATGGGACAAGAGTGAATGGCTGTTTTTCACCACCATTCTTGAGCCAAATTTTGCATTATGACCTCAGAAAAGCATTTGCTTAATTAACTTATGAAGCGGATTAAATTAGTCACTTCTGCTCAAGGTTTGTTTCTTTGTAGTGGAGAGCAGTTTTTTGTGGCAGTTTTTTTTTTACTAATACTTCAGAGTGACATCTAAGAATGGGCATATTTATTTCAAGTAGATGAGTTTGAAAGGTTGAGGCAAATAAAAAAAGAAGGCTTAGAACAGAGCTCTACCTTAAGTATAACTAGTTTTATTCAATTGTTATTAATAACTGTAGCACATCTCATCTGAGAACCAAAAGCTTCATCAATATTATTGCCTGCTGTATACTGGTGGTAAAACTGATGCTTAAGAAAAGTTAAATCCAGCTTTTTTTTTTTTTTTTTTTTAATTAGTAAGTGAAATAAATGCTAAATCTAAGTTCAAGTCTCTGGATACTAGCTTGCCTCTGTGTGTGTGTGTTTGTATGTGTAGGGCACGAACTGGACACTTTCTGCCATCAGAGTTTCAGCCCGTGCATTATGCCCGCTCCCATCCCATGACAAACAGCAGTAGCACAGCTTGCTCTTTTGTCTTGTGGCTGCACCAGACCTCATAAGACTCCTTTATTTCATGGTTACGCAAGAAAACGATGACAAGAAAATGACTGAAAGACAGTGGTGGTTGAGGCCTGAGTCAGAGTGCTGAACTGTATCTACAGCATGACACCTGCATAGGAACCTACACCTAATACCCTTGTGGCAGGAAGATGAGGAATTACTTACCTGCTTGCCTGGAAATTGCATTTGCTTCTTCCAGTCAAGGACAATGCTTCTCCATGGCCACATTTAGGTAAGCATGAACACAGCTGTACTCTGGAGCAGATCATTTTTTAACTGTTACGCTTAGTTCACACTGAGATAAAACCATTTTGTGTTGTTGTTGGCCAGTACGCTGGTATTTGAACTTGTGGGGTAAGCAACTCTGTCTTATTCTATGGACTAACAGAGGACACAAGCCCTAGGCCAGGCTCTGTAGTGCTTTTCAACATTATGCTTCCTTTAAAAGGGACAGAAGAAAAACAAAACAAAAGGGAAAACATTTCCGTATCTATTGTTTTAGGGGCTCAGAATCAGACTTTTACATGGTGTCATGTGTATCAATGGAAAGAATGTGTCAGGGCTGCAGGCTGTCCCCTCCTTCTCCTCCCAGTTTCCATTTAAAGGCCCAACACATTGGAGACGAACAAATCTGTTTCCTATTTTCTGCACAATAGGGATGCAACTTTTAGCTTCAGGGGACAAAAAAACCCCAACAACTCAAAGCAAAGTGCATAAGTTCATGAAACAACCCTCAGCACAAGAGGGACTGCAGAAACTAGAAAATTCAATAGGAGACACATAGTGCAATAAAGTTTGCCAGATGTGAAGTTAATGATGTAGTGTGAGCCAGGGGACTTGCAGATCTGTTCTTTTTTCTAGCAGTTACTTCCTGGGTGCCTTTGAGTAAGTGAAAGAAACCTCTCTTTAGCTGGCTGTGTTGTGTTCAGTCCCTGACTCTACAAGTCACACACATTTTGCATTGCCTCAGATTACCAAAGTGGGGGCAGTAACAGTCCATTTGTCTATTCATGCTCCCACTTCCTCACAGCAAGTACTTTTTTCTTTCTTTCTGTTTTTATATAAACCCAAGGACTGCCTTGATAAGACCTAAATAATGGTCTTAATCTGACCCTGAGCACCCTGATCTGAGTTCAAGTTGACCCTGGTTTGAGTGTGGGGTGACACCAGATGTCCCCACCAACCTAAATTAGCCTATGTTTATGTTTCACAGCAATAGAAATTCAGTGTGTGTTTTAATAAGCAGATAGGTTTGTCATGACAGTCTGCACATTGCCAAACTGCAGATTTGGGATCCAGACAGCTTTCTACAGTTCCTAAAGCCTTCTTGTGGGAGGTTACTCATGGTGACTCCCGCATCCATCTTGAATTCAGCAGGCTCATAGATCTGTGTACAGTTGGTGAGCCATAACCCATCTCACATTAAACAGGAGGTGCAGTTAAGCCTATTTCTGATGTGAGATATCTAGGAAGAGCAAAGACAATTTGTGAAGGCAATCAGTCACTCAATAAGAGCTAGCCCTTTCCTCCCCTCCCCAGATAATTGTGGGTAGAGTAACTAGAGGTTCTCTGACTTGGAAAGGCTTTGTGCAAGTCTCCCAGTGGTGGCAGACCTGGAAACCTTGAGCAAAAACTTACCTCCTGCAATTAAGGAGCTCTGCTGTGTTTAGCAGAAGAGGATGTTGCATGCATTGCCTGTGAGCAAACAGCCACCAGAGAATATACTGAATTTGTAGCATCCATCTTCCCTCCCCATGAAACAATCCATCAAGTGTTGACTAAATGCTGTGGCTGCACAACCTAAGTGAGCTTTCTTTCCACATGAGTAGAAAAAACATCTCTTGCTGTGCAGCTGAAGGAAGCCCGTAGTCACCTGCTTTTGTTTGCTTGTGTTGTTTCTGTGATCTAGTGAGGATACATGGCAAAAAGCCACAAAAAACCCTCGTATTTGTTAGGAAAGAAGTGAAGCAGCAACAGGGAGGTTCAACATATCTAGGTAAGACAAAAGTGCAGATCTGAGATAATTACAACTAAGCATTGCAGTCTGGAAGCAGAAAGTTCGTTTCTGACATAAAAAAGTTTCATCTCCCCAAGAGACAGGTAGCAAGAAAGAATCTAAAGCAGAAAAACCCCCTCTGGCCAATTGCAGTGATGTTTCTGAATTATCCACCATTCCCAAGTCCTTGGATCCAAGGCCTTCATATACATATAGTAATTTTTACAGATCTCTTTTTTTTGGATGACTGAGTTGAGACACTGAAAAAGGCTGTAATTTAGAAGGATCTGTGGATCTATGTTCTGGAAAGATTAATATCAGTGTTTGCTAATTAAAAAAAAAAAAAAAAGGGTAATCCAAATACTGTATTGCTGGCTTTTCAAAATCAGCATACAGAAAATTATAGAAGCTTTTAAAAAAAATAAACATGAGAAGATTGGAGGGTATTAATATTCCAAATCAAACAGTGCCTGGTAATCCTAGTTAGCCCTTATTCTCTTTCCTCCACACATGCACACAAATGCTTAACTTCTGGCTACAGATCTGACCTCCTTCATTATTAAAGGGGGAAAAAAAATCCCAAATGATCTGCAGAGCACTGCAATACCCAACTAGGTCTCCCAGGAGGAGGTCACTTTTTAGAGATGGGTACTGCAAGTATGATTCAGCTTGACTGGAAATCCAGTGTAAGAGTTTCAGGGTCACTTGTGGAGTCATGCACTCATGCAGCTACAGATATACTGCTCACATGGTTATATATTAGGGGACATTTCAATCTACAAGCTTCAATCTACAAGCTATCCATTGGTTTACCATAACATTAATTCTGGTCACATCAGTAAATATATATCAAATTTTAGGCTCTCACTGAAACGTTAGGTGGCACATAACTGAAAATTAAAATGGAAAAGTGACTGAAAAGACTATGGAGAACTTTTAATAGCTGTGTTGCACTGAGAAACTGTTAGCTATCCAGTGACCTCTTATTCTGCAATCATCTCAGACACAACTGATTATATCTGCACTTCCATCTTACATTTGGTAAAAGGCAGAAGGGAGAAACAAGGAAAACGAATGAACAGCCAGAATAACGACCCCTTAAATTTATATGGTGCCTTGCATCCCTGTATTACCTTCTTCAGGGATGATACTGAGACCCATTAGCAAAATGCAGATGCTCCTGGAGCTAAGTATATATTCATAAACAGAGTGAGAAAGACCAGAGCTTGTTAGAATATCATCAGTTCTGTCAGCAAAGAAATTTATGTGATACATACATGCATTAACAGAAGCAGGAAGGTAATCACACCCTATTTCTAGCAAACACAATCCTCAGCCTGCTGGCTAATTATGTCAGCAACAAACCCCCAGATTCTAGACACCAAACACTAGTCTGAATCACGTAACAGCATTTTTTGACTCATGGTGGTTCAGGCTGGATGAGGCTTCGGGATCCAAAATACCACTCAGAGCTACCTTTTTAATCTCACTATTTCATTTTTAAATCTCTTCTTCATTCTGCTATTGCCCTTAAAAAAAAGAGACAAACAACTACAACGCCTCCGACTGCTATGTGCCCTCCATCTTTTGTCCAGCATAACAGAACATCCATTTGAACTGACCTACACCCACCCTTTGGTGAGAAGCTTCCTGCTTTCCTCTAACTTCTGTAGAATGCTGCATCCCAAAGCGAAACCTCTCAAATGAGGGTGAATTACCCTGTGCAGTTTCTTGCCAAGCCATTAGGTGCTTTGGTGGCAAATGTAGAACAGACTAGGCTGCAGTCAAAAGTTCTTCAGGCAGTCAGTGCTACTGATTTTTGTTAGCTCCCTGATTAGATAGCAAATTGATTACAGATATTACAGATATTAACCAGGCAGCGCTTCACCAGGCTTCCTATCATGCTACAGATTGTCCATCTGAGTTTAAGTCCCAGCAGGTAGCTCCCATTTCATATTGATGGGACACAAAATCTTTCTTTTTCTGGGTCTTGGGATTCACAGCTCACCTTCCTACCTGTGGGATTGCTTGTCTTACTGAATGAGAGCAGCAGGATCCGTGCAGTTGGCACACTCACTCTAACTCCATATTTGCGTAAAAACAGTTCCTGACAAACACACACACAGACTCACACATCCCTAGTGCCACTTAAGATTACAGACAGATGGGGCAGAAGAAGAGAGGGATCAGCTCTGAAGGTTTCCTTGTCTGGTGGTATGCCTGCTGTGAACTAATATGGCTGCAAATGTAATACTCATGTATCAATATCCACCCTTGAATGTGAAAATATGAGACCCAACACCTTGAAATTATGGGACCACTTCCAATATTTACCTATTTTTAAACTTAACAACCTTGGCAACATCTCTTACAAGCATTGCTACCTAGTTTAAAAGATCCCTTGTGAGAGAGAACCACATATTAACTGCAGGGAAATACTGAAGTCACTTGGCTGCAGTGAAACTGCAGGGGTTTGGGGTTTGTTTTGTTGTTTTGTTTTGTTTTTTTCCAAAGCAAATGGTTCCTGTCAGGATTCTTTTTTTTTCTCCCGAGAATGGATTTTTTTCATTGTAGTTACATTCCTACTATGAAAGGCTTAGCTTTTTAAAGAAACAGTTAAAAGTTATTAGGTTTCATATGTAAAGAAAGGTTGCATGAAAAAGGGAATTCCCCATTTAAGAAAGTGCATTCACCTGTGAGAAAGATATTTATATATATGTATGCATATGTATATATATATATGAATTTCACCAGCTTTATGAAAGGAAGATTTTTGTAGGGTAAGTTGGCTAGAAATCAGCCCTGAAGTAGCTAACATAGCTGAAATGCTGCGGAACAAGGGCAAATTACAATGGATGAGTGAAGCAACAGTTGGACTCTCTTCAGAACTACATACATGTGCCAGGCCACACACATTCAAGAATTTGGGGTGCCAAACCAGTAGGATGTAAAGTTGTATTCTCATTTTTTTTTAAATCCACCACCAAGCAGATCTGCCTGCAGGTGGTGGAACACCTCCAGATGCTATGAAGGCAGCTCTGAGCACATCAAAAAGTATCTCTTCTCCACGGACATTCCCAGAGAGCAGCTGGCAGCCGTTTGGTGCAGCTTGTTACTGCAAAGGACCCCAGGGAAGTTAGTGCTTTGTACCACAGTGCTTATGAACGTCAAAGCTGTGCTTGGTAGTGCTTTCTCGCTGTGCAGAAAGGCCCAGTGTAACTCACAACTGGACTACATCCTCATCCAGCTCCGGCCAGTCCCGCACAGGCAGAACACTTAGTCTTTTTAGCACTATTATTATTAATAATAATATTCCTAGGCTGTCTGAGACAGCAGGAAAAGGGGACTTAAGATATCCTTTAAAAGAGACAAGCACACAGCTGGCTGCTGGCAGCAGCGGTGAGCATCAAAGGGCTTGGATTGGAGGGGGGAGCCAGAACCGTGTGCGGGGGAGGTGTTTTTGTGGCAGGCACTGTCCCAGAGAGATGGGGCAAAGGAAACATCACAAAATGATGCCGAAATACGATTTCAGGGTGGGAGAGCAGGGGCAAGGGAACTATTAGAAAATATCAACTTGCACGGGAGAGAAAACTTGGTGTCAGAAACGGCACAGAAGCTCCTGAGTGGGGCAGGGAAGGCAGCTGCTGAAGAAAAGCAAGCAAGCAATGGCCATGACGGAAATTTCTTCAACCACGCACAGCTGGGCAGAAACAAACAGAGCCATTATATACTCATGGGTTAGCCTAAAACAGTGTTAAACTGAGAACCTAAGCTAAATTGGGGGGTGAATCAGAGAGTGCGCTGGAGAAACACTCCTGAGATGCTTAACTAAGACCCTGAGGTGACCTATATGCCTACGTTACAGTCCTGCTAATCTCTGCTGGATCTCTGCTGGATCTCTCCTGCACACACTGAATGCCATGCTGACAATCTGAGCTTACTGAGGGACTGAGAAGATTTCACTGGAAATATTAAGGGTATCATTAACCTTTTTTGTTACCATGAGCTTGAAGTTGGCTTATCCAAAGGCCTAACACTCCCTTCCCATCCACTCCCTGCCCCACCACACACACACACGTGCAGAATTTTGACCCTTGCATCCCTTTCCTCCACTCCCCCTGCCTCTTCACAGCTTTCGAGTCACACCAGTCTTACCGCTCTGCCAGAAGAAGCAACCCGGCTCCACTGGCAAATAACACAAGGAAACTCAGCCCAGCCAAGGCATGCGCTTCTTCACTTTTATTCTGTACATTTCCACACAAGTCACAATACAGAAAAAGTGTCCAAAAGGAACAGTAACCAGCTCTTTCACTGTATACAGATTTCCTCCTTCCCCCAGTTTAAAATCTCCTTGTTTAGCAACACAGTGATCAAGATACTTTGTATAAAGAGGAAATGCAAGAAACTCAGGGAAGAAAATACTTTCTCACTTTTTACAAAAAAACCCTCCCCCTTCCCATATCCCCCTTCACTGCTGATTACCTGGACCCTGATTCTCTGTTAAACATATAGCTTCATTTCATGGGTGCTGCTGCATGCCTCGGGTTCCTTTTGCCAGCTGGCAGCCTCATGATGCACAGCTCCGGGGCATTATGCATGGGGTCAGGCAGCATAAAAGAGCCCTTTGTGATGTTATTACAACTCCTGGAACAGATGTGGGTTCAGATAATAGGATATGTACAAATACTGGAACTCTGGATGCCCATGAAATGTTGGCTGAATATGCACGTTTGTTATTTGACCTTACTGCTCTACTAAGGGGACTAAACACATTACGGAGTGGTCCAGATTCTGACCCCTGTCACACCTTGGTTCACCTGGAGTGAATTCAGTGCAGAGGAGATCAGGATCTGTCCTTTATCCTTCCTCCATCATCTCCAGGAAGCAGCAAGTGAATATCCATTATATAGCCCAATGGAAACTCAGCCTTTCCATCAAGAACCTGGTTATTACCATTCCACGTGACAACTCCTTCTTAGCCTTGTTCCTTTTTGCAGGAGGCACCTCCAGTTGGCTAACTCTTCGCTAACTGTTGTCCTCGTTCTTTATCAGTTTTCATCTCTCGTTTGCCAAGTGGCCAGAGGAGATGCCAGTGTGAAGGCCAGAGAGTCTGCTCCCTCAGATGTTGGCTTCATTCCCCAGAAACCTTTTGCATCAGCAAACCCAAGTGGTGATTTCTGGGCTATTGGACAAGATACTGTGGTACCTCAATGACAGGACAGAGGTGACAAAAAGAGGTATTTCCGAGACTGGCTCTCCCAAATGAAACACTCTGTGCTCAGTGAACTCAATATGATGGAATACAGCTGCTCTAAAATTCAGCAAAATATTATCCTCTGGAGGAAGGGCAACCACCTGAATGCTTTAATTGGAAATATCACCTGAGTTAAAATTTTTAATACAAGATAGCTCAAACATGGAAATCGAGCATGAGAAGTGCAAACAAGCTTATTAGAAACTTGTCATCCTCCAGCACTCTTTACTATCTCAATTTAAGCCAGCTAAACTAAAAAGCATGGGACAGGGCTACTTCCACCATCCTTCAAAAAAATGGCTGCCAAAGAAGCAGGGTACTATATGAGAGCAACATTACAAGGCACAACAAAAAACTCATAAATAGTTATTATACAGCAGTTTTTGGCCTTGCAACACAAAGCACTTTACCTGTGTGTGTATGGGGAGGTGATATTATCCCCATTTTACAGGTAAGGAAACTGAGGCACAGAAAGGTTAAATGATTTACCCAAACTGACTCAATGGCAGTGGCAGGAATAAAACCTCAACCCCTTGATTTGCTACCTTCTGCTCTATCCCTTTGACCACAGTACCTCCAGAGAGATGTGCTGATGAATTATAACACACAGCATGTGCTTTCCCTATTCTGTGACACAACCGTGTGACACACAGTTAGACTTGTAAACTATCATAGGACAGACACATATTGTTAAACGTAGTGATTGTTTTTTGCATAACCTTTATGTTTTGCAATAAAACAACAGGTCAGTTCTTGCTCAGAATAAATCCCCACTGAGCTAGCAGTGACAGTCTCATAAACCAGGTTCAGTCCTTAAGTACACTGCATTTTCATTAGCACACACTTGCAGCTTGATGAGTATTTGTGTCCAAAGGAGAATCATGTTTCCCCACAATGCATCCTGGTTTTTCCCAGTGAAAGACTGCAAAGCCATCGCTGTTCTAAAAGCTGTGCAGAAGCAGAGCAGCAATAACAGTGGCACAAAGGAAGGCCTGTAGTTTGTAGAAAAATGTTCTGCTCACTGACTCACAGAGGACACTGAAACCTCCATGGACTGCCAGAAGGTTTGTGTGGGTGGCGCAGAACACGAGTCCTCAGCTATATCATTGGCTAGACTTTCCAAAATCTTTCAAGAGCCTCCTGCTTCCGAAAAACCAGCTGCATCCAAAATGACTGGCACAGGGTTTACAGCACAAAATAATACAGGCAGAAGAAAAATAACTTTCATTTCACACTGTGAAAGCACGTTACACCTTGCAGAGGTTTCTACAGAGAAATACTGGCAGTCGTATTCCACGTTCCCCTCTCCAATGCGCTTCACCCTGACAGGCCAGCAGTCAAGGCTGGTAGCTCCCAAGTCCATTTGGAAAAGGATTTTAATCCTTCACTATTTCATTTTCCAATAGAGTTACAGGACACAGAGCATATGCCACCCATGGTGTGAGGGCAGCTAGATGGCACCCATTACAAAGGCCAGTCCCATGCCGGCTACTCTCAGAGGAAGCAGGCAGGAATCCTCATCCTGGGGCTGCCCCCTGCCCCACCACCAGGAAGAGAAACAAAAAGAGCTTGGAAGAGCCCTTAAGAAAGGAAGGCAGCTCCTACAGGCTTACCGATGTCTGTACGTATTTTACACTCCGCCTGGCACATGGTGGAGTGTCTGGAATAGGTAGCCTCCAAAGAGATGTTACTTTTGCCAGTAAGGCAATAGTTGGATCTTTCTGCACGTAAGGCATCCCCCCCCTTTCCCTTTCCCCAGATCTGTGAGGTGCAGCAGTAAGCTAGAGAGAGACAAAGCTCCCAAGAGCTGCTCAGTGCTTTGAAGGCTCAGCCACTTATTTTCTTTTCTCCCAAAGCTGTTGCATGATCAAAGGAGGCAGATGGAGGAGAATCACTTTGGAGTGACATGTAAACAAAACAAAAAACCTGATAAGCCTCTGCCATCTCCCTGTGATTTTTCTGAGATACATGCTGAGCAGAAAGCCGTACGGTAGCAGGGCCAGCCGTTTTGCACGAGAGACCAGCGCACTTGCTCACCAGTTGGAAGCAGCTGCCACTTCTCGCAAGCACGTCATGGAGCAACACAATCATATTTGCCCAGGCAAAGCTTATTTAACAGGAAAATCTCAAAGGGAAGGAGCATGAAAGTAGACAAAAAAAAAAAAAAATTCCTATTGATATTAAAACTAAATCTGAAAAGGCTGAAATCAACCCCTCAGGTGTGAAATACCCAAGTGCATCATGCTTCCCATCTGCTTAATCCTGAGACATTATAGCTACCTTCAGAGGTGCCTTTAGTGCTGCACGTCCAACTCACCCCTAGTACAGCAGAATTTCAACATTCCCTAGCCATGGCTGGGCATGGTCAGAGGAGATCCAACCGTCTGTGAGTCTAGTCAAGCAGAAGTGTTCCAGAGGCAAGGACATGACCAGGATCTTGACCTTTCCCATCAAAAATGAAGGTAGCATGAGCTAGGGAAAAAATGAGGTCATTGAAGAGTAAAGACTTCAGTAAGGAAGGTCTGAAACGGACAGAGCAAAAAAAGGGAAGGAAAAGCAAAGAGCATTCAAGATTATTTTAAATCAAATTTAGGTAAAATTATGTTCCACTTCCTTCCTGCCATTAGCTTCCAGCAAGCTCACTTTTTTCGTAGCTTTGACATGAATGCACTGCTCCCACATGCCATGGAGATAAGGACACTATTACAACAGTGGCAAGACCACAGGAGAAAACAACTCACAACTGTGCTCATCTCCTATTAAAACAAGCACATCAACAACAGTTTTTCCATTCTGATGAAGAAAAAAAACCTGGTCTGGGGAAAAGGGCTGAAGCAGGGGACAGGAGAGGGAAGACAGCTATTTGCTTTGTGGCTTATAGTAATCATTGCTTTTGGTGTGGCATTGTTTCCATCCATTTGGAAGGAAAACCTCTGGTACAGCTAAGGAGCCCGGAGAGGTGTCATGGCACGACTTAGGGCTCAGGTTGCACTTCTTGAAGCCTCAAGATTTGCAAACAGAAGAGTGTGCCCCACCAGCCTGTGTGGTGATCCCTGCAGGGGCAGGAACAGTATGCCCCCTGCAGATGGATAACATAAATAATGGGAGCAGTGAGCTTGGAGAAATGCACCCCAGTCACTTTATTAAAAGTGGATACATCTAATTGTGGTACATAAATACTCATTACAGTGATATTCAGTAGCTAGCATTGCAACACCCTGACCAGAAAATAGCAATGCTTATGGAAACCCTTCTGTAGGGTCCCCAATCCCAGGGGCCAAGTTAGCTTTGCTTTTCTAATTTTGCTTTCTTTCATTTTTTGTGTGAATGTCATACAGAAAAAAAAGCCCTACACAAGTGGGACTATCTGTTAGAGCCTAATAGTCAAGTAGAAATCAGTCATGTCTGCTGCATGAAGCTCAAGAGCTCCTTGATCTTCTTCTCCATACCTACAAACCCAACTCATTCCTGCAGTTCCTAGACAGGACGTGGCTTCCTGAGTACGTGTAAGGACGGTGACTGCCTTCTCCCTCTGCTTGGCCACAGGCTGAGGAAAAAGTGATAATTGAAGGTCATTAAGTCAGTTGGAAGCAGAAAGCTGCTTTTCTCATTAAAATAGTGTTACACTAAGAAATGAATTGCTACTGTGGTTCATGCATTAGTAGCTAATTGCTGCAGCATTTGTCATAACAGAGCACTGGGTTGCCACTGTGCACACTTCGCTGAGTGGTAGGTTACACATCAAGCAGCCTCCTAGACAGGGACTAATTGAAGAGCCAGGTGTTACACTTTGCCAGCACAAGGAGGCTGGATCTAGATGAAGCAATTATATATGTAGTACTATATTGCTAAAAGAAGTAGTGCTTATTTCTTGCATGTCAAAATGCTACAGCTTCTACATACTTTGTACATGAAAGCTCTTAACGTATTGGTGAACTCTGAAATAGCATTCCCAAATCAGGGTTCTGTTTCTAGTGGATAAGGGAAAAATAATACAAACAAATTTCTGAAGAAAGCACGTCTTTTGCTTTCTCGGATGTTCACCTTCTTGTATGTGTGTGTCAAGAGAATCACTGCCTTCTTAGATGCACAAAATCTCCTCCATGTAGGGGATCCAGGAGCATAAGCTGACTGCTTCTAAAGGGCTAAGCATAAAATTATTTCCTGAATTATAGATGTGTTTATGTTGAAACAATTGCTTTTGTTGCAAGGCATCCCACTGCTTAGACTTTAGAAGTCATGATGTGCAACATCAGAATGAGGAGTTTTTTAAAATGAGCTGCCTGTCTTCCCCACAATCTGGGTAACTAGATACATGTGTACTGCATAGGATAGATTGTCTTTTTTTTTTTTTAAAGCAGTCTGAGAAACAAGAAACTGCAGCTGAGCCTGGAATGTGGCACCTTATAAATAAGGCAGGAGACAAGATGCACTCTGATGGCTGAATACAGTAAGGTTATTCAGCTCTAAGCCTGCCTAATCACTGAAGTCAAATGTAATGAATTTACTGGTGTGATCAAGGCCTGAGGGAGGGAATTTTCCCCTTTTGCAGGAACGGCACCATACGTGGCCAGGAAATCCCTTGGCCAAGGCAGGGGCCATTGCTCCAGTGCACATGTACAGAAGACGAGAGAATGCCACTCTCTGTGGGCATCACCACAGGCAGCGGTGCTGGAAACATGCTGGGGAAGGAAAGGGAGGCCCCTGAGCTCTGGTACCTACAGAGGATCTCAGGTAGACAGTCCAGAGAAGCGTGGTGCCATGGCACAACTTGGAGTACACTTACGGTCACTGCTTTGCTGGATAGTCCATCCCTCCCAAGCCAGCTTTTAAATAGAATTAGAAGTGAGAAACTGCCCAAGTACTTCGCCTACTTTTGGGCAGCCCAAGCCAAGTGCTGAGCTGCTACAATCTGTCTGCACCAGTAACTCCTCAGCAAAGGCTGAGACGTCCTGACCCCTCTATATATTGTTTGCCCCAAGAGCTGGGTGCAGGGCTGGGTTATGGCTCCTCTTGAGGCATTTCCACAGTGCAGCCGTGACCTGCATCCTGTGCTTCTAAAGGGAGTTAAAGCACTGAAGCTTGAGACACATAATCCACATAAAATTCTGGTCTTCATCAATATGCTAGCAAGTCACTTTTAGCACATTACTGAGTCGCCGTTGCAATCAACAGATTTTGGCAGGCAGCTCATGGGATTTTAAAGCTGTAGCTATCCATTACTAAGAAAAATAGTTGCCTACATTGCTGTTAAGAAAGCAAAATGAGAAGATGAGTACCACAGTGAACCTTGTAATACTGTGTCCTATAGCTTCACAGGTATCCAGAAAAGCACAGGTATATGATAAGCTGTTTTCAGGACTGCTGAAATGACTGAAGATACTCACATTTGATGCTTTAGGTTAATTGGGAAGTTAATAACCCAATGTCGCTTTGGCTCAGATTCAGTTAGGAAAACAGAGGAAATAATGTCTGATGAATAGGAAAGGATAGGTATAATGGAGATAGAAATGTTACTTTCAACAAGCTTAAACACCATTCTTATAAAATACTTCTCCGTGGATGTTAGTCTGGTACAAAAGAAGCAAAAAGTGGGGGAAAGAAAATGACAGACCTCAAATGGATCAGCACGAGGAACAGCTTCCTTCTTGGAGTACATGGAGTGCAAGGACAGAATTGTCCTTGGAGTGTTTGCAAGGCATCCAAATTCCCAGCAAGCCCATACATTTCTTGAGTACCATTAAACCCCCAGCAAGCTTAAGGCTACCAATGTACCTTGACAATTTCATAGCTTTTGCCCAAAGTCAGATCATCTTAACATGCTTTTGATACACTGCAAGGGTCAACACAAGCACACCCCACAGGAAGCATCTAGGATGGCTGAAAAGAAAATAGCCACCTTCTAGGTGAGGTTGTGTGTTAGTGACTTTCACTACCACGCGCGTCACTGTCAGAATAAAGACAAAGACAAAAACGAGCAAGAAAGGCCATTAGATACTACTCAAACAAATCTTCCACAGCCACACCACCAGAAAAACCATGTGCCCCATCTATTCATCCACAACAATGCCAGCTATACAAATATAACTGGGAAGATCAATGGCAACAAAGCATCAACTTTGTTCTATTTTCTTTAGGTCTATGGTGCTTCTGTATGACAGTCCTCCTGTAGCAGGGGACATCTCATGTAGTCCAAATCCAGGCTACAGCACCATGAGTTGAGACTGAGCAGTTCTACTGCTGCTGGGGAAAAGCAAGGGTGACAGGTGTCAGTAAAAACATCTACAGACATCTGAAAGTGCTAAAACACAGACAAGCCATCACATGAAATGGTGAAAGAGCCACTGGAGTCTGAGGCCCATTTTGTAATGGGCAAAATTTGCCTTGAACTCCTGTCTTACATGAGTCACTCAGCCTCACACCTCACAATATTGAGGGATGCTATTATTAGTGAGAAATGTATGACATTGTCACGTCTTGGATAACATGTAAAGGTATCTCTAGCATTGAAAAATGAAATAATAAGAGTAACTGATGCTATTAAATAACAAAAGTAAGTTTATTTTATCAACATTATAAATATTTTCTTTCCCTCCATTTAACTCCAAAATGAGATAGTAAAACCAGTACAATGGAACAATTCAGGAGCTCCTCAGTTCTGCTGAAAAGGGTCCCCTTTAATAACAAATTAAAATGGAAAACGGCATTTTGTCAGTCCAGAAACCCCAGTAGCTGAGCATCCCTAGGTACTTCATCATTCAAATGGCACAGTTCTAAAAGTGTGTGCGCATGTGTGTGTGTGTGAGTCTATATATATGCATACCAATATTTATAAATATACATATATATAGTAATATATACACACATAGACACAGCCACAGAACAGACACTTTTAGTAAATCAAAATATTTTACATGTAATTTAAGTGGGTTCACAGCTGCACACTAAAATTTGGGCCCTGCACAGTGCAGACACAATGATACTGTACTAAGCTAGACCCCAAGTGCTCAAGAGATTCAATACGTACGTGTCGCCTTTAACTTCTGCAGAGTCTGCCTGCTTCTGGTGGCTGTCCAAAATCGAGAATCCCATGGCACTTGAAACAGGGTAAGAAATAATCCTGCAGCATCCTGGCCCCAAATTCCTTCCCTCAGTGAACCAACTTCTGATATTCCTGGCTGTGTGTGAGCCATTGCAGGAAACAATATACATGCTCTGTTATCTACAAATACAATACATCGCCAGTATCTAATGCGTTATGTGTGCAGTGCTTTGGGACACCTTGAATATTAAAGGCACTACATACAGCCAGCTCCTGTCCTATCTCCAGTGCTGAGGTTTATTCTCATCCTGCAGTAACTGCCTCCTACTGAGCACACAGCACGGGCAGCTTTCCAGAGGCACAACAGGCTCACTCTGATCATAACATCGTACTCCAGCTGCCAGGGAAAAAGGCAAGCCAGACTCTCTCGTGCGCTGTAAGCTCCTTTGAGCAGTCCAAATGGCACAAAGGAGCTCAGGAAACCTGCTCATCCTGCCAAGCTGCTGCAGAGCCAGCCCCTGCTGCAGCCACCCCCCGCCCCGGGCACGAGGGATGTCTCACCGAGGGGAGGGCCACTGGGGACAGGGAGGGACCAGACCCAGCTCCCTTATCATAATTCACATGTGGGCTCTGGAAGCTACCTGTGATTAGAGCAAGCCTTTACTGCTCCACCTGCTTCATGGGACTAAAGGACCAGGGAGCTGCAACGGGCTCAGTGACCATCCTCTGCTCAGGCACCGGTCTGGCCTCAGCACAGGACAGAACCCAGCACCTGGTGTCATTGAAGCTTCCTCAGTTTCTCACTTCAGTAAAACAAAGCAAAAAGATAAAACTGGTGCTAATATAATTCTTATTTTTCATCAAATGTATAGAAATATTACAGCAATGTCTTTCCTCACGGCTGGGAAATGATGCAAGACCTACCATGAAACCACAGCATGAGGATCTTCTTTTTGGAAATTTCACATACACCAAAATTATACTCTGATTTTTTATTTTAACAGTTTCCAAATTCTGTTCTAATATATACACATACTGACCTTCGCCACAAGCCCCTGGATGATTATCAAGGGAAGGAATTTGGCTTTCATATTTTATTTTTTAAACAAGAAAGGTAAAGACAGAAAATAAAATACATTTCATGTCGCCATTGATCTACAGATTACAAATATATATAGTTTCCTTCCAGAGGAAGAAATACTAAAGAAATTTTGCACATATCAAATGAACTTTTGAAAACAGGAAAAAATAAAAAATATATTTTTCAGCTCCTCCCTCTCTGCCACAACAATCACTCTTGTTTAAAAATAAAAATAAAAAAAAAAAAAAAGGAAAATAATTGCATTCATTTCCTTTCCACAACTTCTATCAAGGAAGAAAAACTTATCTGAATAATGACCTGAGTTATTTTCATGGTTTCCAAGCTGCATGTAATCCCGATGATCACTATCTACCAGAGACTTACACCTAGCAAGGTGTGTGAAAACAAACACTGTGGATCTTTCAAAACAAACAACAAAGCAAAATTCAAAAATCTGTTGCAAGAATTATGCCAAAAGTGGGCTGTGAGCATCTTCATGGGAACGGGTCAGACAAAGTGGAAGTGGAAGCTCTGCTATTTCTGGCAGCTGAGTTGTCTGTAGTGATTGAAAACCTGAAGGTGAACATTTTGTGTATGCCTGTGTGTATGTGTGTTTGCTTTCTCTTCTTTTGTGGTTATAATCTTTGAGGTAAGACAGAGAACAAATGAGTACAGAAGACATGTCTGGCCTTTACAGCAGCTAAGCAACTTTATGTTTCCAAGCTTATAGTGGGTAACGAGGCAAAGAGCTGCCGCTTGTCCTTCTCCAGCAGGATAGCCTCTCTGAAACTTTGTTCCCTTGGGGAGTCGGATAGTTTCCAGGTTTGGCTAAAGAAGGTTTTCCTATTCCCAACATGACTGGGGTGGTGCTTGTTCATTTGTGATGGCAGCAAGCCTAGGCTGACCACTGATGTTCTAGGTCTCCTTCCTACCTCTGGCATTAATACAAAGGGGACTGGGTCCATACGTCAGTCCATCAGAACCCCCTCCGTCTTGCAAAGATCTCTCCCCAGTGTAAAACCCATCTTTTCAAAAGTAAAAAATAGCTATCAACTTTTAGGCAGGCCTGAAACCTGAGCAGAATGGGGTAGGTCATTATATGCGCAATGGTGGCATGAGAAACCTTATTGGTAACTTTCTGCTCTGCCATATAACATGGTGTATCCCATATAACTCCTTCCCATACAAATGGCTGTCTCATGAGGATACCGTAACCATATACCCAGCAACAATGAGGAGGTTAGGTTTTGTTACTGCCTTAAGTCTAACTGTGCCCCACAACCTGGGAAACAAGGCAGTTGGCAGAGTCCTCTCCAAAAGTGAGAAAACTTGCCGGTGACTGAGCACTGAGGACGCAGCTTCCGAGAGGACGGCAAGGCAGGGAATGCAGCTGGTAAAAACATTGGGTTTTCCTAAGGGCATCCAGAGCTCCTCAATTTTTTTGCTACTGCCTGACCATTTGTGAAGACTTAACACAGAGATAACAGGTACTATTTAACTGATGAGAAGTGAGGGGAATGGGAGAATAAAAGGAATGCAGGAAACTGTAGAGATGGAGGAGGGCCTGGTTGGGTGTTTTAATGTCCCAGTCAGTTTAGTTCCCCCACACCCTCTTTTCTCTTTCTTTTTTTTTTTTTTTTAAATAAATTGTACAGATGAACATGGGAGAAGTTCATGCTACTTGCTGGAAGCAATAAAGGTAAATTTCCGTGGCCCATGGATTCCACAGACCTTTGAGTGTCCCGCCTCATCCATCATGGGCTAACTTATGGAACCTAACCGTTCCGTGGCAAGACTCAGTAGCCCTTAGAAACTGGTGGCATGTCCTCAGGTATTTTCCATGACAGTGAGAGACACGTTGATTCCATCAGCTTCTTCCTCACACGTGCCCGAGTGCCTCAGGTGCAGGCTTGAGATTTCCAAGGATCCTTTTCGACGTTTTTCAGACATCAGACTGCTGTCTCCAGATCCTCATGGGAAACCATTTGGTAGTTTTGTCGACTCTCCAGGTAGGAGGCCAGATCTGGGTCACCAGCTTGCTGAGCCCTGTCACGAGGGGTCTTACCCTATAATAAAGAAACATGAAGAGAAAGTCTTGTGCTAAGAAATTTAGAAGAACAGATGAAAGCATGACCCAGAGAAATTACTATAGGAAGGGTAGAAGCAAATTTGGAGAATTTACTTATTTGTTGTACAAGCTGGTGTTAAGTCCAGTTTTTCTATGAGAGTCATGAGATTCTCCAGATTGTCAAAGTCCTTGTGTGGTTTAGGACAAATCATGCAGTTCTGCAAGGACATGCTATCTGATACATCACACAGAAGGGCTGACATGCTGGAAAGAACTGATTTGTCATTCTAGGGCTACAGTCCCTATGGGAAAGAATTTGATGCACAGTACTGTAGCTAACACTTGAAAAGTGTACTTCACAGCCTACACACTTTGCTAAGGATGTGCAGAGAGAGATGCCCAACATTTGAGATGAGTTCCATGTGTCTCATTCTATCTCAAGAACAAATCATTTTTCAGTGCATCAATTTGCTACTCTGTCATATGAGCTACCATAAGAGTACTGTTAAATTAGAGCACAAGTCTTGATCCTGAACTATGAAAAAATATTGGAGACACATTAATGTATCTCCACAAAAACACTCCTGCTCCTTCGATTTCTTAGCAGATGAAGATTAACAAGTCAGAAGCCACTTGTCTGGATTTCAGCCATTGCAGAAATTATCTTTTGCAATGTACAGTACTCTCATCTGAAAAAGAGATGATCTCTCTCCCCCTTACAGGCTACCCCATGCAGCATTACATGGTAGGAATTGTTTTTAATTGCCTTGCTGCAGCAAGGTGCTTCTGACTCTGGAACCCAGAGATCCAAATACCTCTCAGCTGCTGACCACAGGATGCTTATGTTCAGAAATGCCAGAGGGGCAGCTTCTGGACCACATTACCATGTGATCAGATTGTTGTATTGACAGAACATTCCTAGGGTTTAATTTTGTCCAGGCTTCTTTTTCAGCCAAACATACACTGAGAGAGGGTTGTGGTTCGTGTCACATCAGTGAGCACAGGGGCAAGCAACGGCAAAAGAAAATGGTTAGCCATCCTCACAAAGCAAGTCAGCCACAATAATCAAGCTTCACAGACGCTATGCAATCACAAACCAAGGCCCCTCCAGGTGGTCCTTGCCCACAGGCCTCTCTTTTGACCACACAGGAGGAGGATGCTGCAGTGCCATGGAGATGCCTCATTCATACCCAATGCACCGAATAGTTTGAGGCCAGGCTCTTACTGTGGTGAAGATGACCCATGTTGGGGACTGAAGTCTCTTGTACTTGTTTAAATCAATACAGTTTTGTAAATAAAAATAGCTTGTTTATAAAAGAACTGCTCTTGGCACACACAAGGAAGCCTCAATCATGCACACAGCAGGGACGGATGCTGATCGGTCTCGCTTGGCTGCAGTATTTTATAACTGGTTGACGGGGCTGGGTTACCTTGGAGTCCGTCTTTCTCAGAGAGGCTCCCGCATCCACCAGGAGCTGGCAGACGGCACGATGGCGCTGGCAGGCTGCCTTATGTAATGCTGTCTCACCCCTAGACCAAAGTACAAAAGCCAGCAGTGAGACACATCACACCAATGTACAATTACGAAGTATGAGGTGCGTAGGACAGACAGAGGAGGATGCTGTATTTCTGCAAGGTTCCCTCTTGCTGGCAGAGGCAGACTTGTGCACTCTCTCCCTTAGCATCTACATCCTTTGACTAAGTAGGAAAGCCTGCAATGCACAAATAGCAGACGAAGAACTTCTGAGGGGTGGGAAAGAAATATGCACAGGTGTTATGCATTCAAAGGACTGAATCTCACATTTCCATCCAACCACCAGTTCTGCTAACTGCTGCAAAGGCAAACTAGCCACCTTCTTATTTCATAGCAGGCAAAACAGCAATAGTGTTTGTTTCTTCCTGCAATTTCTTTCCTCAACCTCATTCTTGGATGCATCGTAGAAAAATCCTGCCCATCAAAGCCACGACTGGTGCACTTGCTGTCCTGTTCTGATACCCTGCTCTCTTGGATGTATGAGAGCAAGAGTTGTGGTTTTGTTTTCCACCACTGGACTGGTGAGCTACTGGGGAAGCTTCTCTTTTCAAAAGAGAAGGCTATGTAGTGGGAGATTCATTGCAAAGCTCCTCACTTAGACTGGGGCTACATGTAACAGGATTCCGACATCGACTGTAATAGCGAGGTTAAAGAAATCTATCTAGATTTGCCTAGGAGGAGGAGGAAAGTATGCTTTGACTGGGTTGAAAAGGTGTCCTTAATGCTAGTGTCCAACAAGTAGGGCCGTTACATAACCTCCAAAATAACAAATGACAAGAAATACGCGTAGTAGTGCAAAGCTTGCACCTAGCTACCCAGAAAGTGAGAGTGCATAAAGGAATTTCAGCCTCAGTCCATGACCAGGCAAGCTGAAATATTAATAGGCAACCTTGTAATGAATCTGCCTCTGCTGCATGAGAACTAGATTCAGAATGGGATACTATCTGATTTCCCCCTGAGGATCAAAAGACAAATTCATGCTGCCAGTTACAGCTCAAACCTCCCATTTTCAAGAGTTAGCGGTAGAGGGACCTTTGTAAAGGGACCTTTGTAAAGGGAAGTCCTCATAGCCCTGTTCACTTGCACTTTATTTCAGTGGCTGTGCTATGCTACTGCATGAAGAGAAACAGGCAATCTATCCATACTCCATCACCTCTGGACTGCACACATGAACCTTGCGTAGAGTCTTTCTGGCATTCTCAGCAGAGAAGGGCACTGTGGGATGAGGAATGGTAGGTTTAACCCCTATGAGAAAGGTTACTTTTGCTTCCCATATATTCCATATACTTCCCAGGATTATTCGTGCTTCCCCTATATGGTATTTGTGACTATTTGATTATACAACAAGATGTAGAGCAGTTGGGAATTGGAAAGTAAAGTCATCTTTTTTCATAATAACAGAGGTGATCGAGGTTCTAGCTACTCAAGATAAATCTTTGACTGCACAGGTTGTGGCCACTTGGGACAGCTAAGGCAGAGCACTCTGGATGAATCAAGAAGGGACTGAAGAGAAGGTGTAGAGCAAAAAAGTAATTTCCTGATTTTTGGAATTTACTCTTCAGGTTGCTTCCTTAGTAACTGGATTCTGGAAACATCAAAGCACAATGCAGGACTTGTATTCCTCTAGAAAGATTAAAGAGGCATAGGAAGCAATAGAGAGGAATTCCTTTTTGGGGTTCAAGAAACATTTGGTTTAGGCCAGAAAACCACATATGAGGTGGTTGTTTGCGTTTGGGGGGACTTCTGTTTGCTCGTTTGTTTGTTTAAGAGACGTGCCATTTTACAAGCTTTTTTATTTGAAAGTTTTCACTTGAAAAACAAGGGTCTGGTTAACCTAGGTTAATGCACATAATGTGAAGGGCAGGGTCGGGTGTACTTACGTTTCACTGTCTGTCATGTCCAGTAATTCAGATGGACCTGCAAAAGACAGTCAGGTATGTTGTATAGCATTTGTCTGCGCAACTAGAAGAGTACAACTACCAGGAGAAGATTCCCGGTGCAAATATGTACAAGAAGCCAACTGAAAGCTCAATTTGCACAAATATGCCAACCTTCAAAGGTAATATTTGCTTGTGCAAGCCCTTGCACTAGCAAAATTCTGAATGCAGAGTCACTGCTGAAGTGTCAGCACCAGGGAGTAGCAGCCTCCAAATTATCCTGGGAATGAATATTCATGGAGTTTATTTTCTCACTCTTCACCTTGCTCAATTAAGTGGTTCACATAAGTACAGTGCATTGAAAATGCTGATACACTGGAAACCCTGATATATTGCAAGTTAAAATCTATTGTTAGTACTAGAGGGAAAATGTCATTAGGAAGTTGAAATTAGCCAAATTCTGCCCTGAATGACATCCCTGTGCTACTCCATTTAATAGCGTTATACAGAATGTAGATCAGGGTGGAATATTCCCAGTGGTCTTTATATTGATATGCAAATCCTGTGCTCTACTGGTTAGCAATGATCAGGAAAGTAAGACTAAGAAACATAGAAAAGATTTTTGTTAAGTGGGACAAAATAATGCATTTATGCTAATGTTCTTTTGTCCTCAATATTCACTACAGGCAGATGTTTGTAGCAGCAAATTCCATCACTGAATTACAGTGATATGAAAAGGCTAGGATCTGGATAGCATTTGAAATGAGAAAAACTTTTCCCTTTGCAGTCTGGCTTATTATTCTTCTCTCCACTGCTCTGGAGCATAGTGCCAGATGGTATGGGGCAGTTAGCAAGGGGAACAGTGAAACGTTACAGGAATTTTCCTTCCTGTGCATGAATATTTCTCTTCAGCACACTTTGACTTTGAAATTCAAGAGTCCTCAAGAGCTTACAGCAAATCTCACCTGAAACTGAGGAATTTCACACTACTTGCTTACAAAGGCCTACACACAACCTCTCTACACTCCTTTTACTCTGCGTATGTGTCAAAATGGATCAGAGCAGCCTGCCTCTGTCTCACTCCTTTTACAATATACACATGCAGTATCATTGGGGCAGCCAGCTGCCTTGGCTCCAGGAGCTGCAGGTAGCTCCTTCATTTCATCTTCACATCACGAGAAAGCAGTGGTCAAAAAAGTATCATGCTTAGTCCCCAGTGCACAGGGCATTGCATACCTATCATGGCAGTTCTCCAAACTCATTAGCCACTGTCAATTTTTAAAGCACAGCACCCTGACTCCACTGCCCCACATCCTCATCTCCTCACTTGGCAGTTATGTGTTCAGTCCTCCCCATCAAAAAGAAGAATTGCTCATGACCTCTGAGCTCCCATAAACATGAAGAAGGATACAGGGGGCTAAGCAGGGCCCTCATTGAGAGGAAAGAAAAATAATGCCTAAGAAACTAAAAAGAAAAAAAAAAACCCAACAGATGAACAGAAAGACTCCCTTACATCTCCCAGGAAAAAAGAAAATCATATTCTCTCAAAAATAGAGGCAATTCTCCATGGCTTGCTGCAACACCACGTCCCAGTGATAGCTAACCAGGAATGGCCTGCAGTGTGTTAGAAAAGATACTGCCAAGTAAACTATTATTTCTGTTCATGGATGGGACAGGGAAGGTTGTGATGCAAAGGTGGAACAGGGTGACTGGGCTGGCTGCATTGGGCATAGAGGTACTTGCCCTGGTAAGTGGAGGAGAATGGAAAAAGGCGTGAAAACATTAGGAGGAAGGATGGAGAGAAGTTAGAAGTTAGACCTGAGAGGGAGGAGAAGCTGGGGCAGACTGGGTCTGGAGAGATGGGAAGCCAAGGGTGAAGGAAAACTGGTCTGGAGCAGGAAGAAGCAGTAAGGCTAGGACAGAGGAGCTGAGTGCTGAGGACTGAGCGGGCAGCCTGCGAGTACAGACCTGAGGAGGTGCCAGGTGCATCCTGCCTGTGTGCGAAGGGCGCTCTCCTGGATACTGTCCCAAATAAAGCATTTCATGGGAGTGCCCCGACTCCATCCCAGTCATACGTAAGGGCCAGATATTGGAGTTAATCAATTTGCAGCACAACGTGGTACCAGGACTCATTCGCTTCATTCTTTCTGGCCTATCTCTGAAGCTGGAATGTCCCAACTCACACACAGCCTGAGCTGTGCCCTTTACTTCTTTATTTTATTTTCATTTGTGCTTCTCTTAAACCATCTCACGCCCTCCTCCTAATTCCCTTTCCCCTCTTTTTTGGACCTCATTTTTACATCAGTCTCCCTGGCGCTGCCAACCGACCATTCCAAATCCCCCTCTGCCCCGGGACAAAAGCTGCACAGATGTGGGAAGGGCTGGCACTGGGAAAGCTAACAGCACTGTCATCCTGACCCAGCAGGAAGGCGGCTGTTTTACTCTGGGACAAGAGGCAGAGAAAGAAAAGGGGGACCAAGGCGCAGAGAGAGAGAGGACAAAATAACCCAATAGAAATCCGGAAGGGAAATGCATGAGTGAGATTTCTATCAAGGAAAACAGCAGGGGGGGAAATAAAAACAAAAGATAGAAATGTGTGGAGAGGTGGAGGGAGGGAAAAAAAAGAGAGAGAAAGGGAGCGAGTGACTCGGGGGCTAAAGAATGGCAGGATTGGAGGGGGGAGAGAAGTTCGCATGAAAGGAGCTGAAAAGCATGACGCACTGAGGGGAAGCCCAGCTGAGATCACTTTCTTTCCTTAACATCTCCGATAGACTGTCTGTGTAGAATTATTAACTTTTTTCCTTCTCTCCTTCTGCCCCCTTTCACTCCACCAAAGCCCCTCTCCATTTTCTCAGGATGCAAAGCAGCCTGAGCTGGGGATGGGTGGAGGGAAGGAAGGAGATGCTCAAAAGCGGCTGCCCTTTAGCTGAGCTCACTACAACATAAAAGAGAGACTAAATGACCATATTTCAGAGGCATTTCCAAAATATACAGCACCATGCAGTCCAAAAGGCCTCCAGGCCCACAGCACACCCTGCCCTCTCCAATGGATGTGGTTACAGCTACCCACAGGAGACATACAGCTATTAACCCCTGCCAGTCCCTTGTCCTGTCAGTCCTTCACAGAACTGGGGAAGAAGGGTATTCCGTTAAGCGGTAATGTCAGACATTATCAGCATTTCTGGGTATTTATCTGTCTAAACCCTCTCTGACTAGTAACTTAATTGAGGTTGTTATCTGGGGGACAAAACTGGATTTGATTCCTTACCTTCAAAGAGGAAATATTTTAAAAATAATAGTAATCTGCAAAGTCAGAACTATTTCAAGCCTTCCCCCAACTCCACACTCCTCATTTTTACCCGATGTGAAGATTAACAGTGTCTGGATTTTTCTGCTAGTGTCTTTTAGCTCAGAATTTCCACTGTACCATAGAGGGTAGTCAGGTTACAGAAGCATGCCTTCCATCGTAATTTTCTCTCAACCATGTTGACCTAAAATTTGGTAAACTTGCAAATTAAAATAAACTATTTTATACTTTCTGCCTTCTAGGAAAACTGAGTTGTTTTCTGCTTAGGCCCCTCACAAATGTCCACTACCATAAAATATTCTGCAAATCTAGACATACTAGCATATGTCAGGCAAACTCACTCTCTTGCAGTGTTGCTTTCTGATGGCTACTCAAACTTTGTCCTTGACATACATCTCTGTCATGGCAAAATTTGCTTTCCATAAGCCTTCTTTGGAACTCCTAAATCTGGTCAGGATGCAAATCCAAACTCACTGATAGCTTTTCACTGTTGACTTTGCAGTGCTAAGAGCAACGAAAGCATCATCTTTTTTACCAGAGGATGCTGAATAACGAAGCAAGGACACTGAGGTTTGAAGTCACAGAAGTGTTCAGGATGGGCTGCTCTACTGACTTGAGTGTTCCATCAGAAGTTCCTACCACAAACTCCTAAGGCAACTATAAACATCTTTCCTCTCTTCTGTTTAAAATTAAAATACCCTAGATGAACCATAGAATTCTTGTTTGTCTTTTGAGCCTCTAGAGAAGAGGAGAAGACAAGGGGAAGGCAAACCTTGGAATGTCTTGTATACTGGTTATAAATTATAAATAGTTCTGAACTGCCAGATAAAGACTCCAAGCCAAGTTTGATTCCAAATACAAATGATTATTTAGGAAGTCCTTTTTCTAATGGAACTTCTTAAGTCTTCCCTAATTCTGTTTGTGTTAAGCAAGTAAACAGTTAACTCTTCTCTAACGTGTATGTGTTAGGGTGTGAGACAGTTGCTGACTGCAGCAATAAACAGATGTGGTTCTGATACCTACTGAGTTTGGCCCTTAGTTTCAAGCTAAGTGTTCCTTAGCCCAGCTACAGACAGATCTTAAAAGGTGACCCTCTTACTACAAGCAAAAGACCCCTGATTTAGGAAGGCAGTCTTGAAGAACATATAGGTCTATGTATCTGCCCTTCCTGCACAGGGGATAGAGAGAAAATGTTTTGCAGGAACAGCAGCCAACACAACTGTTCCTGCAGCAGTAAGCGGCTGTCGTCCTGACACCTACTACCTTCGTGCTTCAGCTGCTATTCCAGGCTCGTGCTAGTCCACTCCTAAGGATCTGGCAATACTGCACAGCAGTCTCCTTGTGTGACTCTGTGCTGGTTTTGACTGGGATAGAGTTAATTTTTTCCAAAGTAGCTTGTGTGGGGCTATGTTTTGGATTTGTGCTGAAAACAGTGTTGATAACACAGGGATGCTTTAGTTATTGCTGAGCAGGCCTTACACAGAGTCAAGGCCTTTTCTGCTTCTCACACCATCCCACCAGCGAGGAGGCTGGGAGTGCACAACAAATTGGGAGGGGACACAGCTGGGACAGCTGACCCCAACTGACCAAAGGACTATTCCGTACCATATGACATCATGCTCAGCATATAAAGCTGGGGGAAGAAGAAGGAAGGAGGGGACATTTGGAGTGATGGTGTTTGTCTTCCCAAGTAACCATTATGCATGATGGAGCCCTGCTTTCCTGGAGATGGCTGAACATCTGCCTGCTGATGGGAAGTAGTGAATGAATTCCTTATTTTGCTTTGCTTGCACACACGGCTTTTGCTTTACCTATTAAACTGTCTTTATCCCAACCCATGAGTTTTCTCACTTTTACTCTTCTGATTCTCTCCCCCATCCCACTGTGAAGGGAGTGAGCAAGTGGCTGTGTGGTGCTTAGTTGCCAGCTGAGGTTAAACCACGACAGACTCATCTCTGCTTTTTCTAATTTAAGAAAGATTATTTTCCTCCCCTTAACATCTGATATCATTCTGATCAAGATCACAGAATAACCTCTCGCATTATTTCCCCCTGCATGTTTGCAGAAAGCATAAAGCCATCTCCACAAAGGACAGTCACAGCACCACTACACCATTTTTTCTCCTTCATAATCACAGTGCTACGGGCAAGAGGGGATTCCCCACTCCTGTATTGCATTCGATTCACCCCACTAGTTTCCCACTAGGCAGTTAAAATTCCTGGTATGGTGGGGTTTGCCTTGTTTTGTTGTTGTTGTTGCTTTTTAAAGATATTCAGAAGATTGTCCTGTGTGATTAATAATAGGTTTTCTGTGCTGTATGCTGGAGGGTATTTTGCAGTGGAACTCTTATTAACTGTCTCCAGCCAGGTATGGGAAGCAGACAAACTACAGAGGAAGTATGACTGGGCAGAGGTAATTGCTAGAACAGGAGTAAGACCCATTTTTATCAAGGGTGGATATCAGCAGAAATGAGAAGCTAGATACAGTGAAAGCCTCAGATATTAGTAGCATTGGATTGGGTCTTCTACACTAATTCATTTTGAGAAGATGCCAGATGACAGAGAACGCAACAGAAAAACAAGGACATTATGATGATGATGATTCAGCAAGAGAGCTTGTTTGTCACTGAGAAGTGCCCAGGGTAGAAATGAGTTTCATTAATTGCTTGGTAGGAGAAGAGAGGAGGCTCCTATTAGAGCATTGTCCCATGCACTCTCTGATCCCCAGAGAATGTTAAACAAACAATGCATTTGGAGAAGCCCAGAGGACATATGTCTGGAAAGCTGCGAAAGCTTCCTGCCATCCTTGGGGATAAAGCAGGGAGAGAGGAACTGAGCTGACATTTGCTTAACCTTCTGGTTTGTCTTTGTCTAACAGTCCGTAATTCCTCACATTTCTCTATTCACTTCAAAAATTCCCATGGATTCCCTGCTCACATCCTTACCAGCTTAAATGATCTCATTTTAAACCTTCACCAAAGGAGTGGTAACTAGGTCAGACTGTGAGTAAGTTAAGGTAAAAAAAAAAAAAAAAAAAAAAAAAAACCACATGGAGAGGCAGCCATGACAGTGAATTGGCACAGGTCATGTGCACTGTGAGAAGAGACCGGGGCAGTAAGAAAATTAAGTGAAATTATGTCTGTCTACAGAATTCAGAAGCACATATATTCAATGTGACTAATGAGATAATCCAGAGAAGTTAAATAGGAGGTAGAGTTAACACTGGTAAGACTTGTTACAACTGGGGAGAAAACTAGCCAATATTTGGATATAAGGCCAACTACACTTAGCTACCCATGTGTAGGTATCTATACATAAAAGAGTAAAGTAGCCATTCAGACCCCCTCAGTCAGGTATCTGGGGCACAGTTCAGTTGCCCACACACAGATATTTTGTGCCATTCAATATGCCTACGGGCAGGTCTTGGCATGCATTTGGAACCATGCTTGCTTGGGCTCCAGCTGCCAGTTCAGTACGGGTCTCCTACTGGCCTTGTATGTTATCTTGTAGATCCATGAAGATGTCCTGGGTATCCAAAGGCAAATGACATTAGATAGTTATGTTTAGCTAAATGAATGAAGCTCACGGGTAACTGTCAGCTGAATCGCTTGCTGGGCTGCAATGACTACTTTGACTAGGGTCTCCCTTGAGCTAGTCATGCTAGAAGTCCACTGCTATTAAAGATGCCCTCCTCACTTCCATCTGCCACTGAAAGAGGACAGGTCTCCTCTAGTACCTCTGTTACACAGGAGCGAGTGTATTGAGTCACGGATCTCTGTTGACAGTACAGGAACTTAGACCCATAGATTACACGACACCTATATGTAAACACCTAAACTTAGGAGTCTAGCTTGAGCTAAATCCCACCTCAATTAACACAAATGTTAACAGATGGATTATTGCCTCTTCCTTTCCTAGGACTTGTGCTTTTTAATTCTCTCTGTAAAATTTCTGCAGTAACTTTCAAGCATTAGCTAATGCTTATTCCAATTGCCAGCGGCAGTCTCTATGTTTAGTGCTAATACTGCTGCTGAAATATAGCTGATTTTGACATCCGGAAGTCAAAATAGCCATTGATATTTTGAAGAGAGATCAGAGAAGAGTTACAAGAATGTTTAAAGGACTAGAAAACATTTCCTACAGTGCAGGAGGCTGATCACTGGGACTTCAGCTCTGCATGCAGAGTAGTGACAATATTACTGTACCACTCTCCAGCAAGCAGTGAACAGGATTACGGTAGTTCAACAGGCAGAAACTCCTAAATGTGACTGCCTCAAATGTATGTACACACACAAATTGCTGCATAGCCTGTGTAAGCATGCCTGCAATCCTGTTACTGACAAAGATAAAGAGTTGAAAGGAAAAAAGGGAAATGGCATGATCACAGCCTATAAATACAAATATAAAATGGACACCATAAATTTTTGTTATCGTGTGGTCTTGAATCTAACAGAGACATAATACTGGAAGGTTGGAAGAGAAGCTAGGCAAATCCAGTCTAGAAATAAATGCAAGGATTCCTAACCAGCCTGTTACTAAATACTGAAATAATACCAATGGTTGGATGGGCTCTCCATCGCTGTAAATGTTTTAATGAAGATTAGATGCTTTCTACAACATATGCTCTAATTGAAAAACAAATTAGTTCAGAGGATTCCTGTGCCAGAGGTTCTAACTAGAGCATCACACTGCTTCTTCACAGCCCCCCCAACTGATGCAACTGTGAAAACACCCATCCTCCTCAAAAGCCATCTTTATTTTTGTTTCTACACTTTCCCTTTACCTGGAGCCATCACTGCCATTGCCACCACATTCCTAGCCTCCTGCTCACACATGCTGCAGGTGGCCACAGATGAGGGAGGGCACTTCCAGCCACATGGTGTGGTTTTACCTGACTGACAGTTGGCTGACAGCTCTCTGGGGCTTTGCCCACTGTGACTCACCATGCTCCAGGATGTATTTCACAATCTCGCCATGCCCAGTCTTGGCAGCATGGTGCAACAAGGAGCAGTGATCAGGTCCTTGGATTAACAAATTGGCCCCTTTTTTACAGCATTCTATGAACTGGAAAAAAAAAAAAAAACAAACAAAAAAAAAACAACACACACAAGGATAAGATGGGAGGGGCAGAAAAACAAATATGCAGGCAAATTATTTGCTAAATTTCATAGGAGGCCAGTACAAAAATAGAATAAAATGAAATAAAATATTACTTTAAAGCCAGCTTTTAGGTCCCAATGAAAAAATATCTGAAACCAGAAGTATTGACAATTATATGGGTTAAGAAGAGCAGTTTGTATTTCCTAAACAATAAGACATTGCTACTCTACCAGCAATGAATTATTGCTTGCTAGCAACCTTGCAAACCACTTCTGGTGAAACTGGTGGGATATTTTAAAATATATGTATTTGATAGAAAATTCTGGCTTCTCTACTGAAAATTCCAATTTTTCCTCAGCACAGGAGACAAACACTTTCTGACTAAACCAGTAAACCCCAACTCGAAAATCTGCAGGGAGGTGGGGTTCAGCTGCCCCAGATCTCCCTTCTCATTCTCTGCCCCCTACCCAGGGCTGGCGGAGGGGGAAGCACTATGTGGGGTAAGAGCAGGCAAGAAATAGCAACCAGCCAGGTCTCAGAAATGCTGCAAACCTTGGCGGGTTTTGCAGTGCAGATCACTGCAGAAAAGAGGGAGAGGATTGCGACAGTGGGGCATCATTTATGATGCAGTACAGCTAAAGAAGGGCAAGAAGTTTCCCTGTCAAAGCAAACTCAGGCAAAAAGTTTTCAAGAAGCAGAAAGGGGACAATATTTTTATGACTGCTGGTTGAAGGGCTGTTCCCTAGATGCTGCAGCCGCAAGCGCAGGAGCGGAGGGATAGAAGGGGCACCTGCAGGCGAAGAGTTGGCCTAACAGTACTGTCATTTTTACAAATGGCTCCAAGCTGGCTTCTCACAGATAAAATTGCAATCATTAATCACAGTCCTCATTCAAATTCGAGGGCATGTTTTCAAACCCTGACTTGGCTACTGAAAAACGCAGCCTGAATAACTGTCAGACATGGAACTTCAGACTTTGGGCACAAAACATTTTTGCATGGGTGCCTTTTCCTCCCAATAATTAACAATACCAAGACACTACATGTTTTGAGACATCCATCAGACGATAAAACAACAAGCTGAGGTTTGTTTTACCTGGTCTGGTGGTTGCCTAGGTAGAAGTTAAGAAGTCTCTAGCAACTCTAGGGGCTTGGCCACCAACCTCACCACTGTAAAATGTCCTTTACTGTGTAAAGCTGTGTCAGAACTACTCTGCTGTTCAGTGCTGCATTTGCCAGTATAGTAATTTCCCTGTTAGTAACTGACACATTGCTCTGTGCAGTGTGCTATGAATCCTGGGCTGAAAGGTGCTGTCTAACACCAGATCCTATTCACTTGAATTTCACATCTCACCTGACTGATGTGTTCCCCTAATATTCAGGGTTTCCTGGAAAGGCTGTAAAATGGCACTTGCCAGCAGTCCCTACAGCAGTCTATTTATGTTTTGAGCAGAGGTGTGATAAAATTTACAGTATATCAGACCTGCAAAAAGCTGTGAAAAAGTGGACACTCAGTGCTCTGTACTTACCTTCAGCAGATCACCAGCTATAACTGCCTGTAAAAGTGCTGCAAAAGACAAACAGAAAACTAATGTTAGGCAGAAAGCATTATGCATATAGCCTCACAGCTGAGAACATGAGAACACAGCTCACAGTATGTGCAAGACCAATACCTCAATCCACTTCCATTCCTACATACTATCAAAACCAATGCGAACCCTGCACTGGCAGGCAGATGGAAGACTGCCCATGTTGCATGAAAGCTGTAGGGACATCAAGCCAGCGTTTCCAATGCTTCCCTGGAACTGCATGCTTCTATCTGAATTTTTGCCTTGAGACACCTCAGGGACCTTTCAACAGTGTCCACAGGGTGGGCCCAAGTCACTGGGCACCTGAGCTGTCACTGAAGATGTCAGTGTCAAACACAGAGAACCTGAAAGCATCCTCAGACCTCTCAGACTTTATTCATACTGATGGTGGAGTGGTCAGTCAGTGTCAAATACATCGAGAGTCTCGAGCTGCAGATGATTAGGTGGCAAAATAGAAATTTCTTAATAATTATTTGTATTGCAAAAACATTTTGACATGCCAGTGGGCAGCAAGTCCCCTGGGTTTGGCAGGCAGCATCAAACACAAAACAGGAGCCAGTCCCCACCTTTTTAGCCTTTGTAATTTAAACAGACACAGAAGGAAAAAGAGACAGAGGAAAAGTGAACAAAGGCTCACAGCAAGGCAGGACAGAGCTGTGCACAGGCCTGGGAGCTGCTCACTACCTGCTACTGTATGCCCCACACCTGTTAAAAAGAAGGAAGGCAAAAGCCTGGGACTCCGTATTGCCCTATGTATAGGCTGCATTCAGCTAAAAACACCATGGTGGCAAGTAACCACAAACATGAGAAGTTGTGCCCAATCTACTGCTATGCAGCTATTTCCTCCTTTTTTCCTCCTTCTCCCTATCATGATATATATAGTAAAAAACAATTATGAATAACCTTTCTGAGAAAACACTTACTTGGTTTGCATCTTAGAAAGCATTAAACATCTGCCTCAGTTTATACTTTTTCAAGAGTGTCTAAGCCCATTTCTATCTTCGAGTCTAGGCAGTGCAATCAAGTCAAGCATTTGCTCAAGTGCCATCCTTGCTAAAGATGCCAAAAGCTCATGTAGGGAGGAACAAGGAGGAAAAAAACCTATAGTATAGCCTTGCCTCTGAAAAATAACACATGGGAAACTGCACCTTGTGAATTCCACGAGGAGCTTGTTACGGCTTCCGAAATGGCAACACATCCAAGCTAAACACTGCAGAAGAGAAAGGGCGTGCAAAGACGACGCAACAAAAGTCCCTTTCTTTGAAGGCACCTGGGGTTGTGCGTGGCTTTCTGGTCTCAGCAACGCCTCATGCCCTGGCCATGCAGCAGCAGGAAAAGCAAAAACCCAGTCCAGCTAAGTACTGACTTGGGAAACCAGCAGCAGCAATTCTTGTGACATTGGATTTAGGGCAGTTTTACAGTGACCATGAGTTAAACTAAGTCCTGCAAATCCCCCTGGCATCTGTGGGAGTGAGGGCACACAGATTTGAAGAATGCAAAAAGACAAACACCAGCAGGTAAGAGCTAGAACTGGAAAAATACATGTACATCTTTTCTTCAGATTTCATTTTCAATGGTTTACATCCTTTTTTTCCCCAATAGTTCTAATACTGGCTCAGCCCAAACTAATAGCAGAGCAGAATTGAACCCTTGTGTCATTAATTTTATCTTTTTCCTCCTTTTTCACTGATCTAGTCTCACTGCCACATTTATTCTGTGGATTACTGCAGTCTGGACTTGTATAAATATTTTGCTCTCCTCACACATGCGAAAATCAAATGAACTGGTGACACCAGCTTTTCATTGCCTTCTACATCCAGTATTTTAAGACATGGCTTCCCTGAAGTTACTTCCTAAGAGGCAGAGATACATATTCTTATGCGAACCATACTTAAGATTATAGTTCAGAAAAGCCAGGAGAGAGATCTAGAAAACTATGAAGTGAAAAGAAAAGCCTGGCAAGCCATGAGAAATCTTCTATGTTGAGTACCCATAACCAGGGTCGGTCTGGTGATAAGGCTATTAGGATAAAGCAGCTCTAGACCACATTCAACATAATTAGACCTATCTTTTCCTCTCCTTCCTAAACCTCCAATCCAGCAAAGCATTTAGGCAGGCGCTTAGCTTTGAGCTAATCACATTCTTTCCACCAAGTCTACCTGCACACTTAATTTTAAGTGCTTTCTAGAGTAGAACCTATTGCATAAATGAATACATTACAGATCAACAAAACCAGCTGGCATAACAAGCAGATTAGACTACAGTAAAATAATTCAGTGCTGTAAGCCAGGATGCTGGAAGACTTAGAAGCTATTGAACTAGAAATGGAGAAAGGTTCTTTAGAATAGGGAACACATTTACATAAACATATGAATATTGCTTAGCACACTAACCCCATAAACCCAAATGGGACTGCTGGGCATATTGAGGAGGAGGGTGAAGATGGCAAAAATCACCTGTTTGTTAAAGAGGTGGTAAAACAAGCAAGCAGATGGCATTGACAAGAGAGAGCAGACTGAGAAATTGGACAAAAATGCTGTTAACATGCAATGCCAGGCTAGCTTAAAATTAAAAACATTAAAGTGAGAATGGTTTTATTTCTTCTGAGCAACACTGCACCACTGGTGTAATATATAACATGAATTATGCAATTGTTTTATCATATCATAAAATACCTTCAGGTCTTAAAGATGCCTCAAAAATTACTTGATTTAATAAATATTTTAATCAAGTCATTATTTTCTCAACTTCTCCTAAGACAAGCATTTGTCATGACTAATAAAAATGTTTTATTACCTTTTTCATTTATTTAGCAAGCAGATTTATTGCTGATGAAAGGTGACAGCTTGACAAGACTGGAGACTGAAGTGCTCTGTCCGTATAACAAGGAAGCACTCAGTCTGCTGCAGTGGTAGGCTCCCCAGGATGCCTCCTCAGCGAAGCTCAACCCTCTCTACCAGCCCCTGCTCCATCCCTGCTCTATCACTGACCTCCCTGCTTAGACTGCCAGCAAATGCGTCAGTCACTGCCCAGGGTGATGGATCTTGACAGAAACAATTACCTGCTAGGATATGGACAGCCAGAAATGCAGATTATGTATGTAAGATCTGCTAGAGACTAGCAACTTTTAGTTTCCACTGGGTGAATTTTGACCGAGGCTCTAAGCACCCCTGTGGGCCAACTTACAAAAGAAACTTCATTTAAAACAAACAAAGAAACAAAACCCAAAACAAACAAAAAAACCCCACACACTTGACTTATAAATTAAATATTGAACAGCTGCAAGTGGATAATGCAGTAACAGAAAAAAGCCATGTTAAAAAGGCTGCTAATTGAATTCTGGTAATGCTGCAAGCTCGTGCAGCTTGAGACGTGGGAAAAACACCTACTAGTGCATCCACGCATGCCAAAACCAATACCTTTCCTGTGACATGTGTCACTCGTTATTTTCTATATTAGTGACCACTGTTTCTATTGGAAACACCTATTTTTACTTCATATTCTAAAAATATATATTAATGTCACTGAGTTACAATAAACATTTTTGTTTCCCAGCCATAAAATTAACCTACTGAATCACAATTGCTTTCTGGTTCTGCTTATGAAGTCAGCAGCATTAACACAGCACTGCAAAATCAGTCATTAAACACCGGGAAACAGATAATGAAGGAGTGAGGTATTTGTACCCAGTAATGTCAGAGGCTGCAAGATGCCTAGGAGGTCTCACAGAGCTGCCTGGATGGTCAGAAGAGAAAATAACCCTCCACAGAAACCAAACTGGCATCCCTGCAATAGTTCCTGTTGTGCATCTCCCTCCACAGACTACAGAAGTTCTAAGGAAAATGACCTCCAACTTGCAGTACCTAAATTAGGAGCCAAACAAAGACAGAGAGGGGATCCTTCAGAACGGCGTGATACCAGGAGACATGTCTGATCACCTGCAATAAGGACAACTGAACTAGGGCAAAATGGGGGGGGGGAGCTCCTTTTAAGGGTTTCCAAGGTATGATACTCCTGGGACCAGGCAATGCTCATGCTCTCAGAAATTTTGGGAGCTCTTTGTATAACACACAGGTGCAGCATGAGAATGCCTCATAAATGTGAGGGCTAACAAAGACAGACCCACAACTGCACCACATCAAAAGAAAACAGCAGGAGAGGGGCAGAAAACATTGACGCCATCTCACTCACTTCCAAAGCAAGGAAAATTCTCAGAAGCATCACATGAGTAAGGAAAACCTCAACCAACAACTACCCTTTCCCATCTGCCCTGCAGGAAAATTCCCTCTTGATCCCAAAGCTGCTGATCAGCTTAACACCAAGAGCATAAGCAGGGCTCAGCACCAGGCTACCATCATACCAGAATTTTGCTGCTAAAACACTTTCAGAAAGAACATGGCAAAAAAAATTCTTATAAACCCTTATAGGTTTATAAGGTGTCTGGTTTTTTTTTTTTTAATGTAGGTTTGTGATCTCAGGATCACAAGGTTCTTTGTTTGAAGTAGGTTGACATGGAGGATATTTAGTAAGTTAGTTAAATAATCATTAGTGAGTCAGTGAAAGGAGTTGGCTTTCACTGGAAAGAATCCCAAATAACAGTACAGTTCTGCAGTCTGCCACTACCAGTGGTACAGGAGTAATGTGTCTTTTTAAGTGAGTAAAAGTTATTCATAAACCATAAACATCTTCCAGATTTTACCAGTCAGATTGCACACCTGATCTGACCCTTTCCACACCATATTTGCACCCACTATTGCTATACAAACTAAGCCACAGAGAATGCTGATAAAAATGTGTGGCTATTTTGAAGCTTTCACCATCTCCAGGCAATTCTTTAGTGAGGGTCTAAGAGCTGTCACTGGGGGAAAGCAGAAATATTTAAAACTATGTTTTGAAGTATAAGTACCACACCAAGGAGTTGTCACATCTGTGATTAAAATGCAGCCAGTTTAAGACCTATGAATGGAATACAGCATGAGAGCAAAGTATTATTTGCAATAATACATCTTACCATGGGTTAAAAAATACCAGGCTAACAATGCATCTGATCTGACAACGTTTAAGAACAAGGGAAATTATGGCAGAACTCAACTACCACAACTCCAATAGTATTAGGGCTCATAAAATCTTTAGCTCTTTCAAAAGACACAGTAAGACAGCTGATAATCTGAAGTGATCAGGACCTTGTAGAAATCTCATTTATCAGACAGTGCCTGCGACTGTCCAGCCCTTTCTAAGACACAGCTAACGCACTGATTCAGCACTTGGAATTGATATGCAATCTGCATTTCAGTGCTGGATGTTTCTTACTGGTTAGTGGCAGCTAATAAAAAATATGGGACATTAAAGCTTTGGTGTGGGTCCCCCAGAATTTGAGCCTCAGTGTCCACCACCATCTCCTGCTAGATTTGCTCAGGGGAACTCTTAAGGAACACCTGATGAAATACTGCCTTGCTCAAACCTTGCTGAGCTGCTAATGAAGAAGAAACTGCAGCAGAAGGTGACATCATGAAATTTCTTGAGAGTTATTAAATTTAACTTGGCCTATCATTAGCTTCCAGAATATTTCCAGCTCTTTATTGCTGTTGTGGACTTTGTGAAATTCATAGAGTCAGACATTTAAAGTAATTACTGTTTTACACGTTGAGAAGTTAAAAGCTGACCCTGACTAGAAGAGGGCTTTTACACAGCTGGAGTCTTCTGAGCTCTTAAAGATCAGCTTTACAGAAATGATAAGAAAACAAACCCTCGTTCTTAATTTCCCACTAGTTTTATAAAAATCAATAATAACTTCTATTTCAATCACTCAAAAAGCTACACTGTCAAGTGAGTGTGAAGTCCATATAGATTATCATTCAGAAATACATGCTTTTCTCTGTAAACAACAATTTGCTTGTAATAGCTTTGTACAATCTAGTAAAGATCAAATCTAATCTGAAAAACTGACAGTAACATAACTTACCCAGAAATATACAGAACTGACTTTTTTCTACTCTAGCCATGATCTTCAGCCTTGGCCTGCAGATGAAGGGGGTGGAGGGCACCACGGGGAATTGGTTTGTGGACTACTTCCCCCCCGAGATGACTATGAAAAACAAGCATCTATGAAACAGAGCAGCACATACACTCAAGATTTCTGAAGGGTCTGCCAGTCCCATAGAAAAGTTTTAGGGATCCATGGTGAAGAAAGGCTGCAAATCTCTGCATTTGAGCTTTTACAAATGCTTTACCTTTTCCCAATATTTAACTTGCTTTTAAAGTTACAGAGAAAAAAAACCCTTTAAAATACATATGCCAAACTGTCTACAAAACTGAGAAATTAAATTACAAAATTAATAACACTTTGTTAGAATGACTGTGAGCTTGCAGGTCTTTGATCTACAGACAATCTCTAGTCTCACCAAAGCTGATGATGCTTAAACATTTTGCTTTGAAGCTAAGATGAGTGAAAGGAGCAATTAAATGTTTCTTCATGTTTTTTATGCACCTGCAAGTACTGGAAGCAACTACCGAAGACCATGAAAAAAAGTAAATGGAAGTTAAGCCTTGTGGGTTGAGGGGGTCTCCTGGATGCTGGCAAAAACCCCAGAAACAAATGGTTAAATCTTTGTCTTGGTATAAGAGAGGCAAAAGGCTAGCAAAAATAAAAGCAGCAAAAGCAAAACATCCACTATGAAGACTTGCTTGAACTTCTTCTGCACAAGAAAATCACATCTTCTGTGTTCACTGAAAAAGGACTTTACCTCAAACAGTTGTCTGACTCTTACAACCAAATTTTCCTCCCAATAGAATAGGGCAAAGGTCCACGAATATAGGCTAACTAGCTGGGACAAAAAAACTGCACCAAGCCCCTATAAGGGACACACACGCCCTTTGGAACCTGTTATTATAACAACATACTACTTGTGCCAAGATAAGGACACAAACACTTGGTCCTATCATAACCATTAGGACTGAATTTTTCCTTATAGCTGTGCACAGCAAAAGCTGTGTTCAGGCAAAAAAATGTCCATTTTCATGAGAATACCCTGTAAAAACAGCCCATGTACTGCTGGGGAATCTGCCTGAACATAAAGCTTAGTAGTGCTGTTTGATAGTAAGACTCTTGGATATGTCTGTCAGGTGTTAACCTCCATCTTGTTGTCTTTTTATGTTGATTTTTACCTCAACATTAAACTAAAGCTGACATATAGTAAAAGAAAAAAGTTCTTGCACCAAACAGAAGAATATTTTTGCACAATTTTTAAACTTTGGTGCTGAGCAATCAAAATGGAACATCTTCAGCAAAAAGATGGCTAACAGACTGGGAGAACAAGTTTCACATTTCAATGTTCAAGAAAGAGGCTGCATTATAACTAAAAACAAGGGACATTTTGATGAGGAACTTGATTGCCTGTAAGCCTGAAGAGATATCAACTTATAAACAACAGTTACAGCTTAAAAAGAAAAATAGTCTTTCACTAGCCATTTTAGAAACTCTAGCCCTATGTGTCAGCAACATCTGTTTCTAATCTAATGTCAGCCAAGAGAAGAAAGATGCTGGCAGTCTACATCTGAAGGAGCTGTCTAGGATGGGAATGGGGAAAGGTTCCTGGACTTGCTAGAGAAGTTCTGCCTCAGTCCAAAGGCTGTATACAAACCATGATGCAAATATGACAGCAAAAATACATGCAGTTTAGAGGCTTTCTGCCTAGAGCATAGTATCTCTTGTGCTGGCTGAAGCAAAGAGTCATTGATTCTTAAAATTTTTCCAAAATGTATTTATTTGCTGCCACTACCCACTATCCTAAAGAAACAGGTGGTAAACAAGATTTCCCCACAGGATTTCAGCTTTGGGAAAAGCTTAGGCTTCTTAGGGAATCTGAGAGCAACAGCACCAGTCTAGGTAGCTCACAACAGCAGTGCGGTGAGGCACTACTTCCATGAAAGAAAACCAAATAAAGAGCCTGAGAGCTCAAAATGCTCCCAAGAGACCAATAAAACCAACAGTGCGGCAACCTGCTGCAACCAAAAGCTCAAAAGCACGTCAGCTGAACAGCAGCCAGACACAGACAGTCTGATGACTATTCAGCAAGGGGAATATTATGAAGGCCTTCACACAGCATCTCGAGCTAATCCATCTGTACAGGAAAACATGTGCATAAGCACACATTCTCCTGTGGTTTGAGAGACACTTTTGAAGCATGCTGGCCCTCTGAATAAGTCATACCTCAATAACATCTATTTCTAGGATTGCACAAAGAGGTAGAAAACCCTTCTAAACATTTGTGGGTTGTCCTTTAGTTACAAAAGCACCGCATCCTGTGCGGATTCAAAGGAGAGAACTGACACAGTTTTGACTGCATCTGTTTGCCTAACTTGGGAATAAGACAAGAATTTTAACATGCAAAAAATAATCCGTTACTCAGGTGGTTATAAATATGCATTACAAACCCTTTCCTTTTAAGAATTTTAGATTCAAACAACACACAGCATCAAACCACTGTTTAGAAAGGAAAGAAAAAAAAAAAGTAAAAATAACTATACAGGCTTGCTGAAGGGAAAGAAAGGCTAAATTCTCACTTACACAGAAGTCCCTTCATACAACTCTGGAAGGATAAAGAGGCTTTCAAGCAGATGTAAATTACACTCAAGCTGCCTTTAAGGCCCCATTTGCACTGTCAGACTAGTTTAAAGGTACTTTGATGCCAATTAGAGTCCACCCTGAATTGTTTATGTGGCACTGGTGCTGAGCTGAGAGTGCAGTTGATAGTTAGGAGTGGAAGTATTCAGACCCTAATGCTGAACTTTTCCTGCAAGACCGTTTAACTCAGATTTACAAAAGGATGGGATGTCCAGAAAGAAAAAGGACTTCCTTTTTAAGTGGTCCAAAAACCAAGAACAGTTGCAGATAAACTAAGTACCATCTGGCAGACATCGTCACTTTTTTCCTTTCCTTTTCCCTTCCACCATTTTTATTTTTAAGCCAAGACAGGAACAATTAATGTCATTTTCAGGAGTGATGTGGTGGAGGAAAATGTCTCTGATCAAGCAAGAACACAAGGCAGGGAAGACTTTGGCTGACTAATGCAGCCACTTTATCAATAGAGTGGCATTACTTTGGCAGGAAGAGAATTCTAGGTAAAATAATAAAAGATTTATTTTTTATTTAAAAATAAGAAGGGTAGCAAAAAAAGGAACATTGTAGGCTACACTGTTCCTTCCCCTTCCCTGATTTGGTGGACCATTACTATCACAGACACTCCTACCCCAGTCCCTTCAGTCTTTTGCCACTGCAAGGCTGGCTGCAGTGACTTTGCCTGGCAATATCTAAGTAATTCTTCTTCAACAAGCTAGGGCTTCACAGTAGGACTAAATAATCTGAAAGTCAGTTCAAGCATTTATTTGCTGGCCAGAGTCTTCGGTGGGTGGAGCAAATTGTTTTCTTGTTTTACTTTAACAAGTTGCCACTCTTATCTGACCGTGAGCAGCCTCCATCAGAAACAAAAACCAGGACCAAAGTAGGTTGCAAGGTTACCCAGGGCTTCTGCTTGAAAATAGGTGCCCTGATTCAGACAACGCATTCCTTACTCCTGCTTCCTCCTGAGGGGAAAGGGATAATGGCAGGGGCCCTCTGGAAAGAGACGTTTCCCATTTTTCCTCTGCTACTCATTCAGATGCCCACATCTGCCAGACCTCTTCCTCCCAGCTGCCTACTGACCCCTCAGCCTGCTAAGATGTGATGAGAGGTGGGGTGTAGGCACCTTTTAAAGGTTTTGGGCAGAGAGGACCTCCCTCAGCCCTAGAGAAGTGCTTTGACAGAATGCTTTCTCTTGCTACGGGTACCACGGCTGTGCATCATTACCAGCCTCTGCTGAGCTGAGTAGCAAATGAAAAAACTCAGAGCAGATCCCCAAGCAACTGTTGGCTCAGCTGGCCACAGACATACTTTCAAAACACTATCCAGGAGAGCTTTCTTCCCAAAGTGGCTAATTAATCAAAATAAATACCTGCAGTCAGGAGCCCCCCCACTGTACTGTCTTTGATTTGTTCAGAGAAAGCATTCCAAGACATCTCAATTTGTTGCTAGGTAAACGGCTGCAGCATCACCCTGAAGAACATAGCTTCTCAGCTGGAGCTGCATGAAACCATCACTCTGTCTTTTGAAGGAATCTGGTGTACAAAACAGAGGTGCCTTTTTTTTTTTTTAATTCTACCATCACTGAGATGTTTGGGTTTATCTGTAGTTCCCTGCTTGTCCTTTTATTCAGGATGGCAGGATGCTTAAAAAGCTCTTGAGGAAAACGTCCCTTTGCAGACTATGACTAGCAAGACTAGTGGGCAGTGACTTCAGAAAGAAGAAAGGAGGTTGAGAGAGTGAAGTCCATGTTCCCACAGGCCGACAGGGACAACAGGAAATCCCATGTATTGGAGGTCCCAGGAAGTGTTCTCAGCTCTTGTGCTCTTTTCTGGGGCTCCTACAGCCATCTTCCTTCCTGCATCCGTCCACACCTCCTCTCTTTAATGGAGAAGACAGCACTGGAGCAAATACCATAATGCGCAGGACGTTGTGCCTCCAAGGCAGGAGCAGATACCGTATAGCAAAGCATTTTACTGTATGGGATGGAGCTGCCACTGCCTTCCATGCACACACTTGATCACTCCCTTCCTTATAATTCATACAGCAGCTGTCTCCATCCAGAGGGATATCTAGAGACAGAACTACACCTCCTGCCCAAGCTTCCAGTTTGAACCCGGGCCAAGCAATCCCTGTGGAGAACTCTTCTAATAGAGGCTAATTTGAAGGTCACCATTTAAACCCACTTTACTTCTAATGCACTCCTGGCTCTGCACAAACCCCTCCTAAGGACAGGGTATCCAGACTGGATGACTGGATGACAAGTATCATCATGGAACCACCATCTGCCAGAATCTGAAAGATCTTTGAGTGCCACCATTCATCGTTCTAAGCAGAAATATCATCCTTCATCTTCACCCTTTGTGTCATACTATGACGCTGTAATAAACAACTGTCTCCAAAATTTCTCTTTTGAGTATATTTGCCTCTTGTCTTAATTTCCCAGTTGTCCTCTATTCCCTCATGAATTTGGAATCTATTGCAGGAAAAAAAGAAAACAAACAACAACCGAGTTTAATCACAGCAAAGCTTGCTAGAAGTTATGCTGATGCAGCAAAAAAGCATGTTGGCTAGAAGCAAACAAGGCAAAAAGTCCGGTTTCATGGGTTTATAGAGAAACAAGAACAGCAAGAGACCAGGGACATAAATATTTGGAACCTCCTGTCTCCAGATCAGAATGCAACTCAGATGCATAAGTACTAAGCGCTGCTAGGGTTGACTGCTACTTGAGATGCATTAGTATAGCCACTTAAAACTTTGAGTAGTTCCATCAAAGGCAAGGTTCCTCTATTTGAAGTTAGGCAAACAAGTATTGAGATGCATCAGCTCCAAGTTGCCATTAGATAAATAACATGCCAATGTCCACACACCACTCAAGAGCCATTAGATAAATAACATGCCAATGTCCACACACCACTCAAGAGTTTGCTGTTTTGGTTTTGTGGTTTTTTTTTTTTTTTTTTCAGAAGACTGAAATGGAAATGGAACCCATTTTTTTAAGAGCATTTCCCTCAGTTGCTCAGGCGATGATGAAGAACAGCCAACTCAGTTACACAGGGTAACCAGAGAATGGTAAAGATAACCCAGATGAAGCTAGACCAAAGGTAATGTAAAATATAAGAATATTATTCAATGTATTAGCATTGGAAAATTTGCCAACAGATTTCTGCAGGCCAGCTGTGAATAAGAGTGGGCAGGGCATCATCTAGCATACATACAGTGTACAGTGCAGTACTGAAAGGTGCTGGATGAAGAACAGTTTGGTAAACCTCAACCATTCACCCAACAGTAATCAGGGAATGAGTGTGCACTGGCCAGGCAATGCATTAGAAGTCTGCATTCCCATCACAGTACCATACCTGATCTAGAAACAACGGATATGTTTTCTTTCAATAACCTCCAATGGCTTCAGGCTTCCTAAGCATAAGACGGGGATTTTTATAGAGTAAAAATACAGCAGGTGGTACCATTCACTAACAGGGGAGCTGCCTGTCCCCTCCCTCATGACATCCACCAGGTTTTCTGTGGCCTTGCCACTTGCCCATTGTTGACTCTCAGCTAGTCCCAACACCCAAAGGAAGACCCTTGTCCTCCAAGGCTGCAGGGCACGTAACTGCACCAGGGCCCACCTGACGGAACAGGCAGCCCTCCCATTTCATTCTTTGCAGCCATCACCCTAATTCCCTGCCTAAACTACTATGCTTTGGTATTTACTTAGCTTGTTCCATTTTGTCAGTCAGTTAGGGAATTTGGGGGTTAGGGGTTTTGTCTGCTCTTTTTGTGGTTTGTTTTGTTTTTAATTAAAGAAAAGGAAAGAAGAAGATGGATTTCACTCTTTAGTTATGCATTTCCTAACTACCTGTACCAAGAACAAAGACACAAACCTTCTAAAATACTTAAGAGATTTGGTTTTTTTTCTTTTGAAGTTTCAGATTTTCTAGCAGTGCTGTTTGCCTTTCTGTGCCAATTAAAATGGCTGTGTTTTGTAACTGATAAAGTTGCCTTTAACACGTGCCCACAACAAGGAGCATTGTGTGCTGTTACAATTGTTCAGTAGATGCCCAGTCCCAGACAGATGGTGCTTTATCCTCGCCCTCTCTTCAAGACAGCATAATGCATTGTCCTGTCAGGGATTAATGGAAGTGCCACTCACATTAGATGCTAATTCTGGTAGCAACTCTGTTGCTACACTACAGATGCTACAGCTACTGCTTGCAACTAATGCTTGAAGCAGACAGTCCACACTAAGGAGAAGCAGAACACTCAGAAACCAAAGCGAGGAGTACAATGCAAGAACCTACGCAGAATGCAACCTCTTGGTCAAGGGGAAAGAGACGTTTGAAAAGGGAGACAGAAAATCAGCACTAGAAAGGTGACCCATAATAGGGAAGAGCAGCTGAAACACGGGACATAGTGTGATGCCAGTGAGGGTAGCTTACTCTACAGTTGGATCTTGCCCCATTGTGCACCCCAAAGCATTATTACCTTATAAAACTACATATGAATGTTTAGCATCTTCAATAGGCACGCATTTGTATACTGATTATTAGTGAAAATAAGAGTCTCAAAACTGACTCCTGGATACCTACTCCAAGAAAAATATACTAAGAGAGGTCTGCATAAACACCATAAAAAGACAATTCAGAGAAGTTTTCAGCTCTGTCGTGGACCCTCCTGTTTTTGTTTAGATAAGAGATTTCAGATCCAAGACTATTTTTAGATGCTTCCACACATGCATAAAGTGGGCTGAGAAGCACCTAGGCTCAAAACAGCTTGTGCTACAGCACTTTTGTCACATTTTCCTTCTAGTACTGTGGTCATTTACCATGGTCTGTATGTGGCATAGTGGGAGAGAGGAAATCCAAGTATTGGACCTCTCTTTCTGAAAAGTCACTGGGGCATGTGAAATCTTTTGTGTTTGAGAGAAGCTCCTACATACTTACATGGGTGACAACTCTAGAAGTTTTGTGTGGAGTATCTAACTAATAACTAGCACTATCACATCACTAATTGGTCAAGGGAACATAGGCCTTTCACTCTGCATTTCAGAGGAGGTTTCTTAGGCGAGAAAGGAAAGAAAGGGGAGGAAGAGGCTATTCAGAAATGTTTATCAAACCTGAAAAGCCAGACCCTGGCAGCAGATGGTAGATGGGAAACAGGAAGATTTTTTTAAAAACTAGAACAGTATAAAAACAGTGGAAAGAAGGAAAGCATTATGACAGCAGGAAATACTGAAGTTTAAAGATATACAAGGAAATACATTTCCACTGTCTGTTGCTCCATTAATAGATAAAAATGGAGCAATAGAATAAATGCAAGGGAAATGAAAAAGCAAGAGCAGTCTATCACTAACAAGCTTATGCACTGACAAGCAGCTTGAGTCCAGGTCTTGAAACATTATATTAGACCATAATGTTTTCAAATTTCTTCTGAGGGTTGGAGAAATGGGGTGTACTGTTAACTTCTCACAAGTCTCCAGTACTTTATATTAAGAAGCTGTGGTCATGGTAAAAAGCAGATGAACTATTAAACAAGAAAGCTGCCTCTGGTTCATAACATCAATGAGCTGTAAATCACAGGAAGTTGATAAGGTACGCCAGGAAATTCAAACTGTATACTTCTGCCATTCTCATGCTCTTACTTGTCAGGGGATCTACTGCTATCGGACACTAGGAATGGACTAGACGGCCTAGATATATCTTTGGTCTGACATGTTTGTCCGTTTTTATGACTTACTTTATAACTTTCTTTACTAAGAAATGACATGTCAAGGAGATGGAAGAGAATTTATTAATGACAATGTTTGACAGCCACTATACTGGACTAAAAAGATCTTGGCTGGAACCAAGGACAAGGTAGGTTGATACCTAACTCGTCACTCCACACTCCAAGTGCACATACTTCAGTGACATACTTCCAGGCTCAGACCTCTTTGCACCTATATTTGCAATAGTCCTTACTATTCCCCATCTGGACCTTTCTTGAATAATACTTATTGCATTGTCTGGAAATTTTGCTGATTGTGTAACTGCATACAAATTGAATGCCAGAAGAAAATAGGTATTTTTTTTCTTTTGTGGTCCAAAATAATATTCCAGATTCAGAGCTACATGATAAACTTTCCCCTCTCAGTTACAATCTCCCCCCTTCTTTTTTCTCCATACCTTGTGCAACTCTGCCCGTGCAATTACCACCTCACTTGCAATATGCCTCTGGATTTCAGTACCAATGCAACCATGTACTCTGTAGGGATATTTATACCACCTAGCTCTAAGCACCAAAGTTGGTCATAGTTATTAACCAGCTAGTTAACGCAAACTCCCTCTTTAAGCCCATAGGGAAAGATCAGATCCTTCAGTCTCTTTCAGAGCAAGTATATTACCATAACCTGCAACTCTTGCTACTCAACCCATGAGATTTTTATATGTAGAAGCTCCTAGCGGCACTGAATTCCACACCATGCTACCAGACTGATTTCAGTGTTAACCCAAGATGGGTTCAAGCCTTTAAACACAATCCATTTTCCTCTGCTACAAAGGTACTCTCCTATAAGAGTCATAAGAGATCAGCTCGTCTTCACAAAAACCATATATCGTCCTTTAAGCCCATACATAATTTTTCATAGGCGAAGCCCTATACAGTTGTTTGAGTAAATGGCAAACACTTGCAATAGTTCAGTTTGCTTGAGCAGGATTCATTTTACAAATAATTCAACACAGGCTTAACTTCTACCAGCCCCAACAAAATGAACAAGCACTTCATGATTAGGGGTGAACAAAGTTTGAGCAACAGCAAAGTTTCATTTTTATAAAGTCATTTTTCTCCACCGCAACTGTGTTAAAACACAGCTTACAGCTAGTCTGTAGTCTCATTTTTAATATGCTACTAGTATCTATAAAACACATCTTACCTTGATCTTCTGAAGACACCGGTGACCTGGAATAAAACAACAAAGTCCAGTCAATCTTTGGTATGGAAAGGCCACAAATAACATTAAATGTCACTGTGCGGAATAGAATATGGAGGAATTGGAAGGTTTTATTCTTGGGCTAACTTAGAAGGGAGAGCTGGAAGGCATCTGACAAGAAAAGAGCAGAGACAGAGGGCAGGTTCTGCAGACCAGAATGCCTCTATGGAGTCATGTCCATAAGGCAGCTGGCAGTTGCCCTGTTAAGCAGTCATGACAGGAGTTTCTGTAGGTACTTGGCAAAGAACTTATCTACCACTCTTATTGTTGGAAATAGCTGACATTACTGTTCAGAAAGTCCTGATCCTTCAGAGATTGTTGAAGGGACCATAATTAAGTGTGGGCCAGGAGGAAACCTCACAGCTAGGAGTGGTTGAGGAAATTATAGCTTCGGAGGAACTTGCAGTCATTAAAGTGGCCATTTTTCTTACCACGAGTCAATATGGTGGAGAGCATAAAACACTAGTTGTAATTAATACTAGTTCATGCCATCTTCACAAAAGCAACATAAACAGACCAAAAAAAAAAAAAAAAAAAAAAAGGGTTTGGACAGATGTATGTATACTGAAAAGCAACATAACAGCAGCAACACAAGAGTTACAGGATACCCTAAGCAGTGGCTTAAGCCTCTGATAATAGCCCAAGAGAAGGAGGGGTTATAAAATATGAAGGACCTCTCAGTGACCGTGCTGATGTACAGAAGGGCCCACTGAATTCCAGAGATTTGTGACACAGCTCCCACCACTCAGGATCACACTCTGCATCATTTTGGTCAGCACCCACAACAATGGAACATGAAGAGGTGTAAAGTATTGACCGTCCATTTTTCCCTTTGCTGCAGTAGCTTAGCTTAGCAAAACTGGGGCTAACTGTAGAGCCAAATCTGGGGTGTGCCTTGGTTATTTAGACCAGATTGACAGCACAGAGTGGATTGGACCACTGCCTCAGCACTTCCCCAACAAAGATTTTCAACTGTATATATAGCCTTCCTGCCCAGGTAACAAGGAGTTTGATCCTGCAGTGAACAGGACAACTCATGCTTCCTTTCCAAGATATATTTAATTTCGCACTAAGGTACAAGAAATAGCAAATTACTAAAGATTTAAAAATGTTAGTGTTGCCAGCAAACAGATCAAAGCTGACATAAGAAAAGCAGCCGCAGAGGGGTGAAGGGAAAAGAAGGAACAAAGAGGAAAAGAGCACATGTGTATTTAACTGAGTCAGCAGGGGCTGGGGGTTGGAGGGTGGGAAAAAAAGAGTTAGAAACCCTGGATTTAGAGGAATAAAGGAGCTGAGGAAGGAGTCATGATCTCATTCCATAACAGGGGTTTGAAAATGAAGGTTGAGGGATTAAAAGAAGATATGCAAATATGTAGATGCAAACAGGAAAGATGGAAAGAAAAGAAGAAAACTTTCCTAATGAGGTATGCAAATTTTTATTTTTAAAAAAGAGAGAGATTTAAAAGAAAGAGAGGAAAGAGTTACAGCACAGCTGGAGCAATGGTCACTGTGAAAGGAAAAAATGTGATTGCCTAATTAAGATTCTGACTGTGCAAAAAGCCAATGTGTCTGTATGGATCAGAATTAATTAATCCTCTGCTCCCATTAAATCCTCTGATTGCTGCTGAACATCCTAGGCATGTATCCTGCTCTGCTGCCAACAAGGCCAGCTCTGCCCGTGCACTTCAGCCATGCCTGTGGAAATACAGTAGGAATGCAGGTAACCCAGAGGATTAGCAGGCATCACTAGGACTCCATCCCACTGCTTTGACCAGTTCATTACAGGCCTTCCTCCACAACCCCCAGCAGAAGCCCTTCTGAAGGTCAAAACTCAACACACAGTGTTTCCTACAAGGTTAAACAGTGCAGAATGGGCCATATCAAGAGGTGCGAATTTTTAGGTACTTAAAAATATTTTTACATGCAGGACTCATGCCAGGTTCCTTAGCTCATGTAACCTGACTCTCCACCCATTGCTAATGCAGTATCCCACAGCATCAGTAGAATTTATTCCTTTGTTTTGTTTCTTAATTGCACAGTTTCATCACCTTTCAGATCTTTATGTGAAACAATAAAATAAACAGTACAGATTATCCTATAATTTGGCTCTTCTTTATGCCTGGTAAAACAGATGCCATTAGTTCCTTAAAGCATCAACAACAGGAGAGACACTATTACAATACCACTGCCTTCTCAAGTAAAATATTGAAGGGAGGGATGAAAAATATATTTCTGCATATTTAGTGTGCCCAAAATTAGTATGTATTTTTCAAAATACTACTGCCATGTACCTTTGTTGCATGCCTTGAACACAGTGGCTGAACAGTAAGAAGTCTAACAGGTACTACTGTTGCTACTAGCAGTGTTTTCGTTTGCAAGGCTTCATCAAGCATCTTTTGGAACTGTGTAGACCAATATCCTGAGAAAATAAGGTTTATATAATCGCAGCATCTTGATGTGTATGTATGCACCTCTCTGCCTCACCCTAATAAAGTTTGAGCTTGTTGGCTCATTTCACCCGTCATTAACAGGGGGGTTGGAGACCCAATTCCTGCTTTCACAAGGAAACACAATAGCATAAGCTCAAACTTTCTGACATAGCTGCAAAGCCACAAAGAGAGGTTTTGAATATCTCAGCCACAGGAACGCCTCAACGAGAACTTCCACCATTGGAGATACCAAAGGCTCAACCACAATAAACTAGGCTTCCTTTGTTCCACTACTGACAAAGTATTTTGGCAAAGAGTGGAGAGGACTTTCACCATTCTCCTACAATTTCAGCCCATGTGTTTTAGCAGGGGGGAGGTTTTCCAAAGCATTCAAGTACTGGCCTAACTACACCAAGGGGAGTCTTGCTTGTAACTATAATGTAAGGAAGTGAGACTGCTGGAAAGTCCACACTAATAATGTTGGGCATTTTATGCATTGTCTGGTCTACCCCATGCTTATGATAGGCTCTAAGGGAGGAAAGAAAGTAAGTCTAATGACCTGCTCTAAACCACATACACTCACTCTGCAGCCACAGGGGGCTTTCCTGACAGCAAAAAAATCCAGTGGATGCTCATATTTCCGGTCACACATCTTTCTCTCAGATCTGTCAGAAGTGTGAGGGATATACTATGGCAGCACTGGTCACCAGATGGGTGTCCTGAGAAGGGAGGATTCTCAGCTGCTAACATCCACACATCTATCTAGTGCCTGTCAGCTGCCTTCAGAGTGTGATTCTAGCTGGGTGTTTGACTGTCATAAAGAAGATAGTTATCATTCCCACAACCTCTATGCCCTAAAAAAAAAAAAAAAAAAAAAAAAAAAAAAAATAGAGACAAGCCAGAGATACATCAGAAGAACTAATATGCTGTCAAGATCTGTGGTCCCACCTGGGCCAAAACACTTTGCCAAATGAAATCTTGAAGAGATTTTAATTTGGTTAAACAAAAATCAAACCCCCAAAACCTTCAGAAGGTTCAGACACTGCAATATCCTGTTCTTGGCCATTTCAGAATGGAATCACTTGTTTTTCATATTAACTGTTACTTGTTTCTGGTTTTATCTTGGGGCAAAATTGTAGAAAGAAAGGCTCATCATCCCCCTGCCCTGCTCCCAAGAGAGTAAAGACAGGCCAGATCGTCTATGAGTCTATGATTGGCTAATTAAAGTAAATTACCTCTTCCACCAACAATGCTCTTTCCCCATGCATAATTATGAAAGGGAAGCCGAATTTAAAATATATTCACCAAAGGCATTCATCTGACTTTTCCCCTGCCCTGATTTGACAGATGCTTTATGGAGACCTATTGCTGTAGTGACTAGTTAAAGGGAAGACAAATATTACTTTGACAATAGGGAAGGGGATCAGAAGGGAGGACAAGGGAAACTATGTTATCACCTCTGTTTGCTTTCCATGCTGTTCATACCCCTTCGTTCACTATAGGCTCTGCAGTAGCGTTCTCCTCCTGTTGCACAGTGGCAAGCTCTACTCAGAAGAGATAACAGCACTTGCAAGCCTCAGTCTGCAAGGGGAAGCTGCGCATTGCCTGTTCCACCATTCCTTATGCAAGCAAAGCCGTACCTTTTGTGCTTAACACAAGATGCACAAGGATCTCTCAAGAAAGGAGGTACACATATTTAGAAATGCATAAAATAGTCTGAATAATAATGTAAAAAGCTCCTACTTATACATTCACTAGACACTTCCAGCAAATTGGAAGACTTATGATACTGAAAACATGAGACATGCCCACCTAAAACAGGACTGTGTCTCAGAGTTAATGGTCTGATCCAAAGCTCACTGGAATTTTTCCACTCACTCATACAGGCTTTGGATCAATTGCTGGCAAAAATCTAATCCCCAGTATAGCCAAGACAGCCTTCAGTATCATACAAACCTTCCCCAAACAGCCAAACACTCACAGCTGCTTCCAAGTGCACTCTCCAACATGCAAGCACTAGGTTTATTCAGCAGTGGCAGGGTGGAAGAGGGAATATTCATTTCTAAGGAAGGAAGAGCAGAGACTGTCACAATTTTGAGCCTAGTCAACTGAGGCTTAGGAACCTAGAGAATTACAGCCAGCCTCCAGCAGATGAATTCTAACAAAATTTCAGCAAATGGGTACATTATTCATGAAGACAAAAGCCTCTAGAGAAACAAACCCGGAGCTGATGTAAAGCAGCTATTTTAATCAATAAACCTGTAGCAGAAACCATCTGCACCAGACCTATTTAAAACCAGCCATTTACAATTTAAAGGCCAAATAACAATCTGTGTGCAGTAATTCTGCTGGTTTTTATGACCATTCCCTTTTTCCCCTGCTTAAGCAATGTATTTCTGCAAACTTTCTAATTCAGTCTGACAATAGCTGCCTGTGACCAGGGGAGGGAAAGAGCTTTCAGATTAAACTCATTCCTTCTCATTTTGTGTGTACCTCTCTGCAGAACTGAAAGTGGCATCTCTGTTGGGATTTATTCATATATTCTCTGATTGTAATAGAAGAAAATTTTTAGCACATAAAGTATTTCTAAAATAAAAGCGAGGAAACCCCTCATTCAGCACTCTGTATCAACACCTCTGGGACTGGTGAGTCCCCTGCAGCCCCAGCTGCAGACAGTGCCTTGTATTTTACTGACAGAAAGGCAGAACTGCTTTTTTTCCTGATCCCTCAGCATCTCCTACTTGGAGGCACCCAATAAGAGTTAAGGGTAGTGCTCAGCCTGGGCATCACCATTTTCTGCCACAGCACTTCATGAAAAATAAAAGCCTAAGAATTACTGAGACCTTCCCCACACTTCCACTTTGACCCTATACATGCCCAATTCAGAGTGACCTGGACAGGCTGGAGAAGTGGGCTAGCAGCAACCCAGCAAGTTCAACAAAAGCAAATGCAAAGTCCTGCACATCAGGAGGAATAAACCCCTGCAACAAGACAGGCTGGAGGCCTACCACTTGGAAAACAGCTTTGCAGAAAAGGACGCAGTGTGTTAGCAGAGCACAAATTGAATGTCAGTCAGCAGAGTTCCCTGTGACAGCAAAGGCCAATGGCATACCGGGCTGTATTTGCACAACCATAAGGTAGATGGAAGTGATTTTTACCCTCTGCTCGGTACTTGTGAGACTTGAGAACAAGACTGACATTCACAAACTGGACTGAGTTCCACAAAGAGCCACGGAGATGGTGAGAGCATATGAGGAGAGACATATGAGGAGAGGCTGAGGGAGCTGGGTTCATTCAGTAAGAGGAGGCTCAGGGAAAATCTTATTGCTGCCTTCAGCTACCTAATGGGAAGGTATAAAGAAGACAGAACCAGAGTCTGCTTGAAGAAAGAAGAGGAGAAGGTGCAACAGTCACAAGCTGGGACATGAGAAATTCAGACTGGACATTAGGAAACACTTTTTCACCATGTGGATGACCAAACAGGGCAACAGGTTGTGCAGAGAGACTATTGAATCTCCAGCTTTTCAGATATTCAAAACTCATCTGGACAAGGCTCTGAACAACTTCATCTAACTGGACCTATTTTGAACGGGAGTTTGGATTAGGTGACTTTCAGAGGTCCTTCCCAACCTGAATTTTTCTGCAATTCTATGAGTCTCTCTGCAAAGCTTTCTGCTTTTACTATCCCTGCTTTCCTGTCATTCTTTCCTCTCAAATATTTCTCATAGACAATGGCCATACTGCCTCACACACCTGGGAAAATGCTGACCAGTAATGCTCCCTGAATCTAAAAAATTCCATTCAAGTTATTTATTATTTTGCAGAAATCCATTCAGACATGTCCTGTTAACCTGTAACAACAATCTGGAGAGCTTAATTTCCTCTAATTCTGCTAAAGGCAAAGATCAGTACTTTTTCTAGCACCTCTGTAACTTCCTTCTGCAGCCTCAATCTCTACCTGCACAATAAACCATTGCCTCAGGCTGTTCACAAGCAGTCCAACATACAGGAATGTAGCTTGGGGCCTCTTAGGAAAACAAGGGCAGCTCAGATGTATTCCTTGCTGTGTCCCAGAAATGGCTGTGTCCCTTATATTGTTCCATATCTTTTCTTATTACCATCTAACTTTTTATCTCTTACCATTTCTCTGTGCAGTGTAGAATGCTTTGAATGAGGACTTGGAACACGGCAATGCAGCTATACCTGAAGTTGTACTGACACCCAGAGGAGTTGCCTGGGAATTGCTGCTTAACAAGGGAATAAAAGATTTTATTGCAAAATTAGATGTAAACCCAAACATGTTTAACCTTGATTTAAAAATGAAGAAGAAGAAGAGAGAGATGTTCTAACATGTTCATCTTGAAAAAGATAGTTCTACTTTGGAATCAAGGTCAAAACATGACCTAAGAAAGCTAACTTGTTTTTTCCTTGAAAAAGAAGGTATTTCCAAATGACCAGCAGGATCACTGTAGGGTGATCATGGCTTGTTTGTTGGTGGTGTTTTGTTTTTTTTTTGAAATACGTGGCCTCTCTTTCTCTTTTCACCACATGATACCAAAGTATCTCAGGGGAATGTAAAACATTCATTCTGAAGAGGGCCTGATCTTTGAAATGCAGTTCTTCCATTTCCAGATTTGCATTAAATCTTCAGAATCCTTACTGACCTACCTGTCAGTTGCTTGATGAATTTGGGGGGCAAAAGAAAGGCAGTAGCAGATGTGGCTCTAACCCTAAAAGAAATAAAGCGAGATCTAGCCACACCACGTAATACTTTGGCGAAACAACAGACTGGATGTCAAAGGACTGGATGCTGTTTGAAACAGCTGTTTATTAAAAAGACCTGGGACAGGCACTAATGGGGCTGGGCGTACACACTGCCTTAACATGCTACATGAAAAGCAAAAAAAGATGTTAGGCGCAATCAGGTAACAAATCATCTGTCCTCTTTCCTCAACAACAGATCTGTGTACTTTTAGTTTTTCCAGAAAAAGATTAACCCAGAGGTCATTTTTCTATTACTTTAGCTTTTTATTTAACCCAGAGAAAGGAATGATTTTGGTAACTGCAAAGCCATGACAGCAAGCACATCAGGTCTACTCTGATTCAGAAGTCACATCCCCACTTGGCCCTCAGGCTAGATGGAGATGAAGCACATCAGCTGCTTGGTATCTCGAGGCACCACCCAAATAATCTTAGGCCAGTTTGTATTTCTAAAGAATCTAGAAGCTACCCTAAGTGGCACATTTGTTACCACAAAGCAAAACAGTGACTCCTGATAAATAGCCTTTAGTGGTTTTGGGAGAAGAGAAACTGGAACAAAGGAATCCCTCAGAAACAGATTCTTGCAATTATCTGCATAAATATATGGCCTAATTTTCACAAGTGCTAAGCACTAAGCAACCCTCACTTGCTTGCCATCTTTAAAAAAAAAAAAAAATCATCTCAGCAGAATTGCTGAGCCCTTTACACTCCTGCTATAGAGTAATTAATGGAGAATAAAACTTGCAATGGGAGATTCAGATATGGTTTTCTGCTGCACTTGTAGACGCCTGGCACAGAAACAAGAATCTGGGAGTCAGGGTTACACTGGCTCCAAGCCACGTCTGGCTCTCTGATTTCGGCTTTTGGCATAATTTAGCCAGGTCCATCTGTCCCTGCTTGCCCATGGGCATCAACACTGCCAGGAACCTCAGCAAGGCTATGTGTTACAGCCCCACTCCTCATGTATTTCCCTCCCATGCACACACCTCTGTGCCAGAGCTGCTAAATGCTCGCTCAGTCTCAGCTACTAAGACAAAGCTGTAGGTTTTAGTGCTCCTTTCCCAGCGTAGAGGAGCAGCAGGCAAGCAGGGACAACTTTTCTCCCTCCCCATTTGAATGCTTTTAAGCTTCCAGAAGTTCCTCCTCTCACCTGAGAAATCCTTTGGCAGGCATTTTAAGAAGAGACAGCACCTTCTACAAACTGACATATAAGTTCACAGCCAGGGGACTAGGACAGGCACCCTAGACATGGAAGGGCAAGGGCAGCTCCCTGCAGAGCAGCCATGCCAAGACGCACAGCCTGGGGAACGTGCTCCCTGTCCCTCAGCAGTTCCCAGGTGAACCGGAGAATCTCTGCCCAACCCAAGCACACTAAACCCAGCCCACATTCGCAGGTGCTTTCTGTTTCAAGCAACGTTTTCTAGAAGAAATAAACCTTTCATGCATACCTCCACCAAGCAAAAACAGCTCACCAATATATTTTTCAAGCAGCCCTAGTGAAAAACCTCACTTTTCGTTCAAGGAGTCAAGTGAAGGCTCATGTCAAAATATTGCTCCCAGGCTCATCCAAACACTCTGAACTTTGTGGGTCTAAAACACTAAATTGCAAACCTCAAAAGATGGTTTATTTTCACATGACTATGCTTTGTCTCTAGTTTTTTGTTGCATGGCATTTTGACACTTTCCAGTTTCCAGCCACAGCTGAAATCTGAATGTGCAGATATCTGAGGAATTAGAGAAAGTTAGCAAAGGTTTGACTTTTTTGAGTTTAACATTTTCAACTCAGGCAAATTATTACACTGCTGTGTAATAATTTATTTATTTATTACACTTCTGTGTAATAATCTAGAGCGGTTATTTTACCAAACTACATTTCTATTCTCTTTGCAAGCCTGTTAAACCAGAATTTAGGAATATGAACGGGGTATCAATAAATACAGTCTGAATGCATCTTATGAGATGTCCTAGTGTAAAAGCTTGGACGCACTATGTATTCCAATGTGTGTGCTACATATGTACAGGACTGTGTTTCATACCCGTGCCCAGAAGCTTATTAGTTTCGACTTTGATAAGACAGCTTGGTACTGAGTGAGAGCACATTAAGAACCAGTCTCCTCTCTGAGCAGATGGCAGCTCCTTATGGCAGGGACAGAGCACATGGACACAGACTTGCTATTCCTGTGCAATGCTCAGAAAACTAGGACCAGGATGGTGGTTTTTTTTTTTTTTTTTTTTCTTCCTTCAACTCTTACAAATAAGTAACAAGTACACACAAATACAGACATACGTATTACCTAAAACTACAAGCTTCACTTCTTTTCCAACTTTTATTGGACTGGAAGCCTGCCGTGCTGGAGGATATTCACCCTGTGTTTATAACAGTGCTTAAAGCAAGCCCAGAAGAATACAGGCTGTCAATCATCCTATATCACACTAATAAACCCAGCTAGCCCCTCTTCCAGTGCCTTTAATGTCACTGGGGGCCATGAGCCTGCTATTTCCACTCCATAAAGCTGAAGAGAGGAATATTCACATTCTGCAATGGCATTGTTGGCTCCACTCTCTCTTCTGCCCTTCTCTTGCCAAGTGCAGTTACCACACGCCTGATGCTTGCAGGAAAGCAGTAGGCCCTAAAGATCAAATTATCAGATGTCATTTTCTTTTACCCAGCCAAACAGAAAGCAAGGGTACAAGAAGTGACTGTCTTGATATGTTCCCCTGCCTTCTTTGCTGCAGAGGTGCTTTACTTCTCAGCGCAGATTCTGCTTCTCAATCCAGGGGCTAAAGTAAGCAAGCAAGGATGGAAGCAAAAGGAAAAAAAGGAAAAAGAATGAGTTGTAACGAGAAAAGAAAAAAAAAGAACTAACTCTATTACTTCTGCCTTGGCTATCAGCCAGAGAGCGGAAAGCAGATTTATAGCTGTTATGGTAAACAACTTAAAGAAAACCAAGGCACCGAGCTATCCATACTCTGTCAACACCAATTTCATCTTTTAAACACACTCTAACAAAAAAAACTTATATTCCACTTGGAAAACTCTTTTTCATCCCCTTATCTACTGGAACTATTCAGAAAACATTTTCAAGCTAGGTGGTAGTTGACTTTTTCAACATTGAGGTAGGCAGGTCCCTTTGTCAAGCACGTTCTTGAAATTACCCCAAGGAAAAGAGGAGAGCTGGACTGCTTGCATTTCCCTTTTGGAAAGCAGGATGCCAGTTAAGAAGCAAGATCTCTCTAAAGAAGCCAATTTGTAGTCTCATGGTGTGTGGGTGTGTTTTGCATGTCACTGTCTGCCAAAATAATTTGTCAGCAGGGTGAATTTCCTCAGCTGCTCACGAGGTGTTGAGATGCTACAAAAATCATTAAGAGCCCTCATTTTGAGGGCTTGGGGGCAAGTGGGTGGGAAAAGAGGAAGCTAAAATCCCACCCAATCCACTCTGGGGAGCTACATTCTGAATAATAAAATTATTTGGTAATAAGTACTGATGAGAAAAAAAAAACATCCTACAGGATGCAGTACAGGATGTACTCTATTTCCACCACATATTGAAGGGGCAGAAACACAAATCCACCTCATCAGATGTGCCTACTGTTATTAAAACCCCTTAGCAATTCAGCACCTCAACAGCAAAGGCTGGAGACTTAATTCTGGAAGAAAACAAACACCCTTTGCATTGCAGTCACATACACAAATAAGGCCATACACATGCAAATGTAAACTAAATTCTGATTTCTTCTATTTCCAATTACAGTTAACAAGAGCAGAAGCAAAAGATGATGTCTTAAAGCTCAGTATTACTGGGAAAGGGGTTGCCAGAAGCATGTGTAAGTACGAAATACTAATGACTTGCAGAAATTTTAATAAGTAAAAACCATGATTTTTCTACACCCCAGTTTTCTGTAGATAAGGCCAGACTTTGGCAGTAGTGACATAAAAATTCTACTAATTAACAGGGGAAAAAGTGATTAAATAAGGTTTTCCATGTATTCAATCGCTTAAAGGCAACACCAGAAGTTGCTGAATGTTCATGTTCAACTGTTTCCAGAACCATCCGATCCTCGCTTTTTGCAAAGATCCCTCAGGTCTGGTGGGTGCAATCACCGCAGAGCCATGGCTCATCCCCTGACACAGCAGGGGCTGTATGTGGTAACACTTTCCCTAGTCCTGCTTCCATATCTTCAGACATCAGAGCAAAATGCCAGGATCTGATCTTCCCATGCCCAGAACCATCCCTGAGATGGTACCAACATGGCTGAAGTAATGCAAAGCCCCTTGAATCCTGAGTTGAGAACGTCTGTTCTCGTGTTTACCTCACCTACACAGGCTGTACATGATACCCTCAGGATATACCAAAAACATCTCATGCGGGTCAGTCTTTGAGAAGATATTTTGGTGCCAACATTATTTTCCATCCCCTGGGATTTTAGAATTGTTTTCTTCTCTAAACTGTGTTCCTTTTTTCTTCAGTTGAGTGAAGGTGTGTCTACTAATCAGACATGTCCAGGAGTCCCTTCTCCTGACTATGACAAGGATGAACATCACTAGAACTAGAGGCATTGCTTAGGGAAAGTGGACATGGATTAAGTGACAATGTGGGAGACACTCAAAACTAACTTGTGAATTAATGTTTGTCCAGGTAAAAGTCTTATTTCCAGTTTCATGACAAACCATTTGACAAATTCATATACATTCTGTATCTACAGCTGTACTTGAGGTTGCTGTATAAGCATCTCCAAATGGAAAAAGAAAACTTCTAGAAAAACTGTAAAAGCTGGACACTCAAATTAGCTTCCAAATGGTAACAGATACCAGCAGCAGTAGCTGTCCTTAAAGAAACTTTTGAAATCCCACAGGCTGCAAAGCAGCACTGGGCACTAAACAGGATTTTTCTTTGCTGTCAATCTGGAAAGAATATGTATTTCACTGGGAAATATTTCTGTCTGCAGTGCTACAGTCTCCAGATTGTTCTTGTATTCAATGATTTTACCACAAAATAAAAATAACTATCCTGTTTTTGAGTAGCTCTGTACTGAACTGACTGTACAGAGAAAATAAGAGATTCAAACTATTTCTGGAAGGTTTGATTTTAAAAACATAGGGATCTAGCAGAGAAAACACACTCCTTTTTGTCAGCCAAGTTCCACCATTTTTAAGAGTCTTCCTATTGTTTGTCAGGCTGAATTTTTTTTCTGGGTGGCAAGAAATGAAGCTTCAAGACAAATTATTCAAGCAGTGCCAAAATTCTGCTAGATTTTCATTGTTACATTGTAAGTTTTTAAGGGAATGATAAAGGACAGAAATATATCTTTTCAGAACCGCAGGCACATATCTTCAAGGTAGAATTCCAAAGGAAACCAATAATTATTCCTTTTTTCCCACTGAAAATCTCAAAAAATAATGAAGGCAGCTAAAATCCTGAAGTATATGGAGAGGATTAATATTCACAATAGGAACATAAAGTACATGAAATTCATTATCTGGGCACTAGAGTGTAAAAAAATTAACAGGTGCCTTCTTTGTTAAGAAAGTCTCCAGAAATAGGGGTAGGCAAACATTTACAGCAGCAACTGAAGAAAAGATTTCCTAATGGTGGATAAATTGTAGCTTCTATCTGGAATGTGCACAAGATTTTAAGTATTGTGACTGCAGCACGCTGACAACAGTGAGAACTTTCAAAATACAGGACCAGACCCCACACTGAGATGCATCACGTTTTCCCCCACTCAGTCTCATCCAGGGAACTTGCTTTCCCTCGAAACAATATCTTATCCATTTGCTATATTCTTATAATTTTTTTTTGCTTTCTTCAAAGTACTTTCCCTATTTAACCCACGTTTACCTTTCCCTGAATCATTCGCAGTTCTCTTTACACCACTTTTCCTCTTCTTTGAGTCCACATCTTTCCTTTCATTAACACCCCCTCCTTTATAATATCGCTTTCCTAGTGAGAGGTGGAGAACTGCTTTAGGCAAACCTTTCTCATGCTCCACTTTAAGGTAGTAAGGTGGCACCTTACAAGCTATTTTAAAAGCATCTAAGACAACAGAAGAGAAAGAAAAGGGAGAGTCTAGCATAAACAGACACTGCATTTTGTTATGCTCTAATTCTATTCTAAGGGCTACACAGGAGTGTACAGTGAAGGTGAGATGGTTATTTATGCCTTCACTCAAATAAGATTTGTTTGAAAGCAGTCAGTACTCATGGAGCCTCACCTGGGATTTTAAACAATGGAAAGTAATTTGTACAGGTGTACAAATAGCTGGTTAAAACATAAGCACTTCACTCTTGTGGCTTAATCTTATAAATGCAGCTTGCACTAAATCTGAACAAGAAAACTAATTCAGATTTTACTATCAAAACACACCAGGGCGGACTACTCTGCCTGTTAAAGAGCTGATGCTGAGTTTTCCAATGCAAGAGTTTTGGGGAAACACTAGAATTTTTCAAGTCTTCACCACCCTTCAAAATTTTAAAGGTTCACTATCACTAGGGAGCTCCTGCCTAGCATGTTTAAATCCTAAGAGTGACCTCTTTATATTTTCTTAACATTCACTAGATGAGCATTCCTTCTCCTTTCCACATGCAAACTTGCATCCCTCATGCTCTTCTCACCTTTTACCACACAAAGATTCCTCCTAAAAAAAACCCCTCAAACCACCTTGTAACATCTGTACTCTCACACTGATTTGCTGGGCAATGATCTGATTCTTGTGGCTGAGTTAAAACACTTGGCATTCAGCCTTTTTCTTCTTTCCTCTCAGTAACTAGGTTATTATTGCCTCATAAAGCAGTGCCTGGGTGGTATTACTAGCTAATTAATGTCTATTTAGTGTAAAGGGCTGCAGCCACCTTCCAGCCCCTACAGGCATTTTTTTTCTTCCTCTCCCTGACAGGACCAGATGGCATTCTGGCCAACCTTCGCCCACCCTTCACGAGCCATGCACTCGATTCATACAATGCATCTAGCAGCTTTGGAAACACATTACTATCACAGCTGGACAGATGCTAGAGCTGTTACTGCCCCAAACAATGGGATAATTAATGACTTCAATTAAAAGATGTAGATTAAACCTCTATCAAGGTACAGTCACTTTTTTCTTTTTGTATGCTGTTGTGGGTTTTATTTTATTTAATTTTCCAGCTCTCATCACATAACAGGGTGACAAACACTTAACTAGGAAGAGAAATACATGGCGAACAATGAATGCTTACAGCAGGCTATGAGGGAATAGTGATCCCCATCTCACTGCACCATTTGATCACAGGATAAATCAGGATGATGAACCCATTCATGTTCAAAGGAAGAGTCCAATTACATGTTTCAGTGGAGTCAGCCCAGAATACTTAGCTTTTTTCAAGATCAAGCACCAATAGTCCAAGTAATTGTCTTCCCATTGTTTTTTGTATGCACAGTTCACACTAATTTGATGTTCCTATTAAGCTACGATCTGCCCCAGCTCCTGCCTACTGTCCTGTCGTGCCCACTCCACACATCGGTCACACATCAAAGAGCCATCAGAAAGGGAGCAAAATATGAAATACCATCAATCAAAAGCCACCTGAAAATTAACTAACATGAAGCTCACTTAATTAAAAACTAAAGCATAAATAATTTTCTCTCAGAAAGACCCCTGCCTCAAAACCATTACATTCAAATTACACTTTACCCCAACAGCTTGTGATCAAAAGCAACATCAAACATCATAATTATTTTTCGATCACATATTCTTTTATCCACTTTCATTGACTGAAGTAATTTAAGGGATCTCTCTATTTGCATACTTTCTCTTCTTAGCTACACTCCTCACTTCTCAGAAAGAATTACTTCATCTTAAAGAGGTTATATATATCTATGTATACACACATACACATATATATGTGTATATATAGTGATGCCAGAGACACTCTAAGCAGCCTGAAGCCATAATATGACCAGCTATGGTCTAATCTGCTCCTAACATCTGAGAAAAATGACCATTGAAAAAACAGCCCCAGCAGGTCACTGATGACACTTTGTCTCACAGCAAGTCCCTTGTCACTTGCCCTAGTGAGAGGCTATAGAATACTGCATTTTGAGCTGGAAGCACTGTACAGTATTTCAGACTAGATGTGAAACACTGGACTAGATGTAAAACACATGACTCTTAAAAGATCCATGGGAACTCCATGTACAGGAGGAATTGTCCCCTCTATGCTCTGCCCTATTGCTTTTGGGGATTTTTGCTAAAATCCTTTCCACAAGTTTTATTTGAAAAATAATTTCTGACGGGACAAATCTCTGTAAAGAACCTATGAGCTACTTCAGCTGCCAAAATATAATAGTGCTTTCTAAGTTTTTCTTTAAAGTGCCAGGTTAGAAAGTTTTTTAGGTTGCAAAGTCAAGCATCCAGAAGCTGAGAAATGCCAGAGCTCATGTATCTGAGCATCATACTCCAGCCCTGTTGCACTCAAGAATTTTGACACCCTTTAATCACATTGGCACCTGCGACTTTCTTCTACTGGACTCCTGCCTCAGTGTTTAAGGAGAGATCTGCTTGATATCCTTTTGTATTTTGTATATGCAGTGCACAGCCTCAGGATTTATTTATTCCACACTACCAAAACTGCGCACAGAATGTAAAATGATTAATTTTCTCCTAAGCATCTCTGACAGAGTCTCCTCATAGTATCAAAGTTTCTTGTGACCATGAAATTTACCCTCACTGTGCTCCTCTAAGGTGAGGTTGCAGTATTATCTGTATTCCGCAGCTGGGCAAATGAGAGTCAGAAGGAAGGAAGGCACAAACTTTCCATTAATTTTAGTAATACAACCTGAGGTACACAGAAAGCCTATTTCTCAGTTTCCAGCCCTTCACTCTCTTTCAAAGTCTCCTTGTAATGGCCTCCCAGGAACCCATCCTACTTCACAGTGGATGTGCACAGAATGAAGAGCCCCTTGTTACTCGCCATTTGTGAAAAGTTTGTTGTAAATCTGCATCATTCAGAAATTCTGTCAGGGAAATTGAGGGTAGAAGCCAGTCCTCCAGAGCAGCATTCAACTGCCCTAACTGTAATAATACCTTGCTTTCTCCGCTGCAATCCCCCACCTCATTTACTATACACCTTCCAGCTTGGCAGCAAATGAGGCAGTGTCTAAACATACTTCAGAGCTTGCCCACCGGTATAATGAATAATCTGCATCAGCCCAGAACTCCAGATTCTGGAGAGAAACAGCCACAGAGCTTTCCCCCATGGCCCTAACCTGTCCCACTCACCTCTTACCTATCTGCACCCCATGTCCTCCTCCTTTTCATTATTCCCATTCTGATTTCCCTGTATGTCCCCTGTGCTCCTAATTGCCAGCTCCCATCCCCTAATCCTGCTCCCCAAGTTCCTGCACACAATCCCTTTTTGTTTCTACTCCTTTGGCTCTTGCAACCTCTTTTCCCTGTTCCTTTATCCATCTTTTCCTGACCCATCTCCGTTTGACCATGACTGCTGCTTCCTTTTTCTCCTTGCTACTGGACATCAGCTGGTGAGCAGCGCAGCCGTCTTTCCCTCAGCCCAGTGGGCAGGCTGAGGATTAAGCACAGAGGGGCATAACTCCTCCATGAGCATGTGCAGACAGAAGCTTCTGAAAGCAAAGCTCTTTAATCTGAGGTGTCTCCAAAGTGCACGAACAACCTCATCAGCAGGGCAAACTCAGGGGTACTTTTGTCCAGACAGTAAAAGGCATCTCCTTGGTATTATGGTGACACTTTATTAAATGTCAAGCCTCCAAAACTTCATTCCAATGAAGGTCATCCCACTACCAGTACTAAAACATCTCAGGAAACAACTGCTGGATTTCTTTATTTTAAAGAAGGTAATTTAAAGGAGCACATTTCCCATAAATCTTGTCTTCAGAAACAACTGACTCTTTTGTTAATTGTTAAAGTTTTAACTAAAGAAAAAGAGAAAGAATCAGTCAAAGACTGAGTCTTACCGTGAAAAATTTCAGCCAAAACCAATTAAAGTTTAGAGAAGCTGTAAAGAAAATAATTCCTAATAGTAGCCAGTGACAGGTACACTTTACTCTGAGCAGTGCTACTGACTTTTCTTGTAATTAATATATCTACCAAAACATAATTGTTCCAGCTAACATTTCCAGTCACGCTGATGTAAACAAAATCATTCTTCTTATCAATTAGAAGTTAGTCCACATGTTGTCACCATCTCTCCACACTGTCTAAAAGTGTCTAAGCATCATTTTTCTCCCAGCTTTGCCAGCTCCAAATTTCAGGCCTTGCCATTCCATTCTGTGGAAAACTGAACCTGAATTCACCACCCTTCACATTGCAAAGGGCATAAAAACAAGAACTGATCCAGAATCTCTCAGGGTACATGGGAGAAAACCAGGTGAGTGTTTCCTGGCAGCGCTACCCAGATCATCCTTTCTTACCATGACATCTCCTTCTCCTGCCAGCAGTTTCCAGTTTGCTGGAAAGTCTCCAGTCTGTAGCCACATGGCTACGCAGCCTCCCATCCACAATGCATCTGCCCTGGAGCTGTACTTGGCAGGCAACTTGCAGCCCCCTTCCACACATATCCAAGACAGAAACTGAAACAAGGACCACATGGTCACTATTTCTAATTTTTCTATACTAAGTTTTAAAACTTGTCCATAGGGATCCAGATGCAGTAGAACTAGAAACATAATGCAGAATTGATGTACACAGTTATACATTAAGTACTTGAGGGGAAAAAACAACCCCAAAACACTAGAATTTTTCAAAGCCAGCAACTGAGTTCAGACAGGTGCTTCCCATCTAAACTTTGGTAGCTATTATGGATCTACTGTTGGTTTTGCAGTTTTTTCTAAAGCAAAAGGACCAAAAAGCTGAGAATCACCGCTAAAATAGGCAAGAAGAACAAGAGATGCTTTTACACAAATCTGAACATGTCAAACAGGATTGCAGTGCTAGAAATCTCTTACATGGGGGAATTATCAGCAACAAAACCACTGTTTAGTCACCCTACACCAACAATGGTATCTGTGGGTCAAGATTATGTGAAAACTATTGCCTACATCTTTGAAAGTGAGAGCGATTATAGAGGTTTCTGCTTTATCACATTGCATCAGAGCTACCTCAAGGGCGAGTGCTTCAGTCTTTCCCATAACCAGTTGCCATGAAGGTTGCCTTAGCTGGAACTTCAGGCATCCAAAATAATGTATTTACTTTTGGAAACTTGGATCTAGGTTTATTAAGGGTGCAGGGTGCCACAGAGGAAAAAACAAAGGCAAGAACATATAATAATGGGGAAAGAGGAAGAAACAGAAGAAGCAAAAGGACTTCTGTAATTTCAGCATGTCAGCACAATTCACTAAGCTTAAAGGAGCCACTAGGAGCTGTCTGTGGTGATGGTGACAGTGCATCATCAAGCAGAGAAATGCAGAGGGCTCTTACTGCAGCATACGTGTCTGGCTGGCGTCCTTTTGTTTGTCAGGTACCTCGTAGTGTGGGGAAATCTTGCCGAGGCCGCTGTCGCTCAGCATCCTCTTTCGAACCGCAGGGTTCCACCGATCTGATATTCTAGGGAGGGAAGAAGGAAGAGAAAGGCATTCACCCCTCAAAAAAAATCACCTCGTGCTCCACTTTGAAGCTGTCTTATGCTTACGGGTTCCCATCATTTTTCAGCCCATAGCAAGCTAAAATAGCTTAATTCACTATGAGTATGAGACTGTTCCTGAAGATGAATAGGAGCATTTCTGGTCTGCCCAGAGGATGAGAAGAAACAGAGACACTTAACCATCATTCTTATGCACAACGGGCTTCAGGGCCTTATACAGCGGCATCAGAGCCCTGACCATGCAGAGAAGGGGTTTGTAAGTCAATTGATACAGCTTTATGGCGGGGCAGATACAGTCAGGGGGTGTGAGGAGTTTGAAAGGTGCCGAAGTCCATTAGCCCTGCTGTGTGCTCCAGGATACCTCAAGGAACAGATATTATTCCACTGTCCTTCTGTCATTACCATGGCTGCATCTGATCCTGTCCCCAGCTCCCCACCTAAGATTTGCCCTCTCACATCTCCCAGTATTTCAGAAAAAGGGACCAGGAAAGAGATGCCCAACTCTAATAGGGCTGCTGAAAGGTAGATCCCAGCACTACTCACCCAGAGGCCTGCTCCACTACCAGATCAGGCATTCCTGGTGGCGTCCCCACCTGCTGTGACATTACCAGCTCTGGGTCCAGAATAAAAATCTCGTCCTGCGAAATTTCCGTCACAAAGTGCAAATGTTCCTATTGGAGTGATACAAGGAACAAATAATGAACCTGCATCATCACTGGTCTCTCAGAGCACCCAGCTGGCTATAGGAAAGCTGGGTGCACATCAGGGTCTCTGAAGAGCATTCATGGGACTCTGTGTATTTATTTAAGTGCACACACATACACACACACTAAAGCCAATGCCACTGAAATCACCAATAAATACTTCATTGATTTCAAGCCAAGTTGAAAACTGGAGGTCTACCCAAAAAGCCGAGGTTTGCATTTCACAATGAGGACCAACACTTAAGGTCTGCCCTCTGATGATGGCTGACAGAAATTTTCATTGTTTGGGGGTACTCTCCCAGACCTCCATTGCTTGTACATTCTGGTTTCACATCTCCATTACCAAAGCTCTCTTTCTCACTCCTTCTTTTTTGTTATTGATACTGAAGGCTCATTGTCCTTCAAAAAACTCCAAGTGAGAGTAGGCCCGTCTACATAGGTGAATGGGCAGGAAACTTCCCACCATTTGTGTGCTGGAATGATCACACAGTATTGATCTTTTCCCCACAGAAACACAGGACAAAGGAGTAGGAAGGAAAGATGACCATTTGTACAAAGTATTAAAGAAATGCAGAATAAGCCAAACAGAGTCACGTTGATCAGTTTAACCTCTAGCAGCATCTCCTTCACCCTTGCTTTCCAAATGTTAAAGTACAACTTCATCAAAACATCTATATGACTGTGTGCAAAGAAGTCCCATGGTGACTATGTGCAGACACTGAACCTGGGACCTCTGAACAAAAGCCACAGCTCCTTCTGCTTGAACGAAACCACCAGCTGCTTTTGCTAGGAAACAGTCATATGTTCATGTGATTCAGAAACAGCTTACACAGTTCTCAGGGGCACCAGGTACAAATGACCACTGTGTGAAATCCACAGTTTGCACTTAATGCTGAGCCACTAATTGGCTTGTTCTGGCTACAAATCAGAAACATCAAAAGCTCTGTAAAATTTTCAAACTGTCTTTTAGAAAATATATTCAGATTGTCTAATCTATACCACAGGTTTGAATCCAATGGAGCTAGACACTCTTTTGGAGTTCCTTGGGAATATTTGATACAGCTCTGTTCATAATTCTCAACTTGTAACATCACCTTAATTTCCATAGCTATTCCATGTCACACACACAGGATCAAGACTTCTGGTGACTAAAAGCATCAGTGAAAAGATAAACTCAAATACCTTGGTGTCACACAGATGTCCTTAGTAAGATTTGATAAGGATGACAAATGTAGAAAATTCTGATCTGTACATCAGATTGGTAGTAAACAGAAGGGCAGATGGTAAGCAGATATAAAACTTCAGTGAAACAATGTGAACTACATCAACTAAAAAATGGCCCAGAATTTTTTCTCTACTTTTCATGAGACATCAGTAGCGTTTTAGAAAACACAGGCAGAATGGCAGATAATTCATTTTAAGCTGCATCTGACAAGCTTTAAGAAAAAATTTATAGAGACGGTAACCAAATAAAGATTTACCTGAGATCTGTCAATGCGGTAAAAACGATCAGCAGAAGTTGCTGCAAGACAGAGAAACAACAGAGTCACAGTGAAGAAAATGGTCTGAGCAGAACTGAGTGGACAAGATTGGCTGAGCTAACATCACTACCACGTAAGACAACCTCTGTGTCAGTGAAGTCACAGTGATCTCACAAGAACATAAACTGATTCATTCATTACGTCCATATTCCTATCCCATTAAACGGTGAATTTAAAGGTGAGGCTTAACAAAACAATATTCACTGAAACTATTAACTTGAAATAAATATTCAAAAACATATAAAATGGATTTCAGGCTTATAAGAAGAATTGATTACATTAAAATATGTGACAGAAAAAGCTGCATTGTTCCGATACGAGTATAGCAAGCATATAATGAAATTGATGGGTCTAATAGGATTAATTCAAATTTTGAATCTAAAGAACAATAACATGCTTGGGAGCTCTTTGTAAATCAAATGCACGGCTACAGATATTCACCCTGAATTACCAGTACGCTCAAGGAAAATTTATGCTACTCATGAAAAACACATGAAAATAGGGGAGATTCTCTAAATAAAGCACCTAATACGAATCTTGTCACTGCCAAATAATTTGTATTACTAAACCCAGAAGTATTTTATTACCTACAATGTGCTTCATCAGATGCAATTTTTTTTTTGTTTCTGCTTTGCATTTAGTTTGGCCAGTGAAATCAGATTCGTTCATTCTAGAGTTTTGACACAAGAGCACAGTGATGGAGCATTGTAGGTTTTGGCACTGCAAGGGAATATCAAATCCCTAAAGACAAAAACTGAATGCATCTACCCATCCAGCTTTCTTCAAAAACCAAACAGATTCTCAATATGTTTTTTATCTATTTCCCTCATGAAAGACAAGGAAGAGTGATTAGAAATTGCCAAGGAGAAATTGTTTTTGTTTAGAACAATAAAAATTTCAGTCTCCCCATGCTGAAGCTTTTGCAAAAGCAGATGCCATCCATTTTAGCTGCTAATTCCAGTGCTCTGGAGCCTGATGTAAAGCCCAGATAAGCCATCTGCTTTAACAAAGTCTGAATCAAATACAAGTGCAGCTCTCCAGGGAGTTACATGAAGTGCAGTCTTACAGGGAAAGGGAGGTACATTTCCGTCACCTATGCACTATAGTACCTAAACACTATAGTACTTAAAAGAGAAACCAGAGTGAAGAATGCAGCCTTACCAGCAGCAGCGCATTGCCACAACCAGCCGCACTCAGTCCAGGCAATGCCATGCAGTAACTGCTGCTCATCACAGCAGAGACACTAATAAAGCAAACCTCTAACCACCCTTAGAAGAACATGTCTCCTTGGGGTGACAAAGCTACAGCAGACATTTTGATTGCTAGATGAAGGGCCTGTTTCATTTTTCAGAAGGGAAAGGGAGGCACTCAACTCCTTTTTCACCTGCTCAGTGTAACAAGAAGGAACAGTTACCCCTCCATAGTAATACTCTCAGGTGCACTATCCTTCACATGCACACCAGAAGCAAGCAGCATGCTAGGCACAAGAGAAGGGAGATACACTTACCATCTAGGAAGCACCATCTAGGAGAGAGCCTCTGAACAGAAAGTACTCTGGGGAAAGAGCTTTCCTGGTCCTGGATAGGGCAGGGAAATGACATAAAAAAATAACAAACTGTTCTTTCTCTAAAAAGAACTATTTTTTAGTCTCTGCGTTTTTCTTTTTGCTCTACTGACATTGCACAATGTGCAAAACCTACATAACCCAAACCCACTGGATTTGCTTCTCACTGATATCAGGGTTTAACATAGAAAAGAGTAAACTGATACAGTTAGCTTCAGCCACATCCTCATCTATCCCCTTCCCTTCAGCTCAGCAATACGAAAAAGCTTTGCATCAAGAACAGCTTTCTTAGCTGTCTCCAGTCCCCCTTATTTGTGGGGACACAGGAACAGAGAGAGGTGCAGGAGGTCAAAAATACACATCAGTATCAGAAAACCAGCCATGAACTCTTATTACTATGTTTGTTTCTTGTGTGCCTGTCACCTTCCTTTATTCTAGCTCAGTATTTTTACACTCTTTCCCTCTTCTACTGATCTGCCACTCGAAGCAATTGACCACTTCGCCTGTGTCTGGTGTGTCCCAAATGCACATCAGGGTAAAAAACGTGTTATCCTCTGCACTCAGAATACAAACAGTGCAGACCTGGAGACCACTGCCAGCCAAACAAACAAACATCCTACGTCGGCGTGGTCCCATTCTGGCTAAAAAGGCCTGCTCCTTGAGAGCCAACAGGCATTATTTCAGGAACCAAACCAAATGACTGAGGAGGAGCGAAGACCTTCTTCCTGACCTGTACTCATCAGGGAGCCAAACAGGCTGCTCCTTGCGTTTTCAACTCTCACTATGCTGGAGAGGCAAAAGGGATCTCAGGAAGCAGAGGGTGGTCATGGCTCTGCTCCATGCTGCCAGTGGATGGCCAGCTAACTTCCTAAAGCCACTGGGACACAACGTTTAAAGATAAATAGATTTGCACAAGACAAAACACAACAGCATGGATCTTGGGCACGCACTCAAAATTTGTACAGAGCCAGATTCTATCCTTATTTATATCTTAAGCAGTAAAATCAGTACATCTGCAAATGATGTAAATTCAGGCATATACTAGCTCAAGATTAAACTTCTCCTTCAGACAACAGACTACAGAGTGGTATACTAAATCACAAGGCAAGAAAAGAAAAAGTAGAAGCACTGGGGAGGAAAGGTACCTTTGAGAATAGTATTGCTCTGCACAGAAAGCACAGAATGTGAATAATGTATATGTACATATATTCATACCATGGGCATAGATTGGTGAAAACAGACCAGGATACAATGATATGTCATTGGGACTTCTCAGAATATCACACAGGAGCCCAGCACCTTTCCTGACAGCAGGGTGCAGGACAAACGATTTTCGTATTGGGAATTGTACAGCTATATCACATCAGTAGTTGTTTGAAGGTCCAATACCAGAAAGTAAAGGCTGGCTGAAAGAGCGAGTTCCAAAAAGAGATTTCAGTCATGGGTTTTCAGTCAGAAGGGACAACAGGACTATGAACATTTCACCCCTAGCATAACACAGAAATCCACCACTCCAGCCTGAGCTACAGCAGACCTTTTAGAAAGGCACCCAGCCTAAGTGAGAGACTCCAAGTGACACAAAACCTGCCATTCCCTCAGGCAGCTGGCACCATGTACATAGTTTGAAGGAGGAAAGTGAAGCTGCTTCGTATACAAGACGAGGAAAAGTGCAGAAACACCAACACAGAGTTAAAATGAAAGTTTACGGTGTATCAAACATGTCCAACACATCTGGAATGTTCATACAGATTCTCAAAGGTTCACCGTTTCCTATATATTTTCCTCTGCTTTTACTGCCTAGTGTTTATATCATTAAGAAAACCTGGAAGTAATAGTTGTTTCTCAGCAATTTATCCTACTGTTTTGCAAATCTGACATATTTCTAAAATACTTCTTATCTGAGTAGCCATGTGTGAGAAAACGTTAAGAAAACAATGAAGAATATATCGACAGAAAAATGGGAGTTTCATCAGTCTAGTTCCCCAGGCTGCCCAGACATGTGTCAGATGACAGGGAAGAAGCACTTTGCTTTCTTCAACCTGGAGAAAATCTCGAAGAATGCTGAAGGAATTTGTCATTTCAGTCTGACTGGGTAAAAAAATTTCCAGATTGATTACAGAGCAAATAATGCCCTCATAAGTTAAGAGGCAGACATTGCTCTTTGGTTTACATAAAGGTATCTGACACTTTTTCAGCCACCTGAGAAAAAATGAGGTCACGCTGATGTTGTACAGACACACACAAGTTCTTGGCTTCCCCAGCTTCCTGGTCAGCAGGGTACCTGTATGTGCTATGTGTTGTTTTCAAGCATCTCTGGTGATGATTAGCATTTTGCATTTGGATGGACACTCATTTCTCAGCCAGGTGAATGCATATCAGTGCCTGGCGCAATGCTGCTACAAAATGTTATTATTTCATTTGGTATCATGACAACTTTTGCAAGATTCATCTTATTAGCTTCTGCCTCTGGAGTTGACTGGAACCATCTATTACTGCCTTTCCTTTCTGCTTATCTAGGACAGAAAAGCAAAGATGTTCCAGACAACTCATCTGTTGTCTCCCCAGTGCCCTAGAGTTTGGCTATAGTTCTGGCAACAGATCTTGTCTGAAATGTTACTGCAGAAACTTACAGATTGTACTTGACTAAAACCATATACACATATGTAACTTCTAATGCATGATACCTGCATCTATAGCCACCCTGATAAAAATAAAACAGCCTCAATTCTCTCCCATATTTAGACTCAAGGATTTTACTTGATCCCATAAACCTTGCTCTCATATACAGGTTTTGTTTCCAATCTCTGTGCATTACAGGAGAGATAAAGGCCACGACAGCATAACATTCCATAAGGTGAACTGTTTCAGCACATGGGGACCAAATGACATCTCTCAGTGGTTTAAGCATCAGATTTAAAATACACCTATTTTCTCTAATGTGGGCTTACGGAGTTGTGGGATGCTTAGGTTTGCTTGTATTGCAACTGAGGTGTATGTGGGAGAGTCAAGGGCTTTCTGAAATCCACTAGGTTTGCTAATGTCTCTGTACCTACATGCACAAAGCCTCATGCATCTTAATATTTGGCCCACTATTTGTGGAAAGGTGAGGACTGGGATACAAAGGACAAAAGGAAGAAAACATCCAAAGATAACAGTGCATACTAAAAAGGTAGATGATACAAAGAGGAGACGTAAGTAAAAATTCATAGACCTAGCAGAGTACATAATGCTGGGAAAATGAAGATAGGGATAATGCTGGTAAATGTAAATTCAAGTCGCAAATTGCATATTGTGATATGCTGTTTCCAAGAGTTCATTACAGTTCAACTACAGAACTAGCTTGGGAAGTCTCAGGCCCACAAGAATGATATTTTATAAGCATTAAACTCACTAGAGAAACAAAACAGAACAACAAACAACCCTAGCATCATTTTTCTCACTTGCACCAGGGCTTGCTGATGTTTCTGCTGACTCCCCATGTTTTGAGCTGCAGAGGAATCATGCAAGAGAACTGCATTTATGAGACCTAAAAGTACCTGTGACACCTTATTAGTGAGGTAAGAAGACAGTTCCATCAACTCAAGCACCTTATCCATGCCCTTTATTCCCTGCTTTTTCCCCTTTCTGTAATATGTAGAGGGATACCAACAAACATGGAACAAACCTCAAATTGACCTAACAAGACAGTTTGTAGAAATGACCCACTGAGAATAAACGAATATTTGAAGAATTCAGGATAAACGAGTACTGAAGAAAAAACACAGAGGGGGGTGCATTCAAAATGTAGCATCATAAAAAATTGATAGCATGTTAGGGATTTCACACTGATGTGCGCTAGAGGAGGTGGCTAGGCAATTAATTTATATACTGCTATAACTGCAGAGGTTAGAGCCAAATATGGGGATGACTGCTGACATCTCATACTCTCTTTTGGCCTGCTCCATACATGCAGATTTAGTTCTTTGTTTTACCTCAGGCAGTTTCCTATCCATAGAGCAGTCAGCAGCCACTTAGGTTAATTTATAATGAGTGGAACAGAATAATACATGCTGTTTTATTAGCCAATTCACTAGACACTAACACTGCTCTAAAACTCAGTTCCAGGGCAATGATTGATACAAATGTCAAAAATATGAGCTTAAAATTGGACAGGGAAATGCAGAAACAAACCATGAACTGGTATGAAGATGGCAACTCCAGGAAAACATGCTAAATTGCATTTTCTCATAGTGTCTTCCTGCATTCAACGCATTTACAGGCATTCTGGACAAACTGGCATTCTGTATCACCCAGGTAATCATGAAGCCCCAAGAAATTATCTGCAATTTCACCACAATGGGTTCCCATCAGCTGGATCTCTGCATGTTTTTTCGGTGAACTCATTCCTGCTGATCCCAACAAGACTTGCATTGTTAAATCTAGGAAAAGGCTATCAACACCACACAAACTTGTCTTGTGATCCCAGGCACTGTGTCAGCTGACCATGGTTTGTGTCAAGTCTCTGCACTGATGTCAAATCAGCTCAGGAGTCAGCAGACTTAGTTTATTCCCAATTTCAGCATTGTGCTTATTTTACTGAGAGAAATATGCATTCTTGAACAATACTTCCAACTGTAAAGCCAAGTTCTGTATTGCATAAATTGTACAATAAAGTTGTAAAATGCACAAAGAGACCAATTTTAAAAACTAGCCACCTAAAACTAGAACCTTCTTGTCATATACAAAAGACACATTTGTGCCCAGGACTGATTAAAAAACTACTCTGGAGATTATGTTTCAACTAGAGGCAACTGACTGTGGTGCACAGAATTTTTAAGAGGTTAGGCCTGCTAGCACACCTTTTTTCTCATTGATCAACTTTAGTACTACAGCTACGCAATATAACATGTTATTGTTCAGTTTCTCAGACAGAGAAACAATTTTACTTTTATCATCTGTCCTACAGGACACATTCTCTCATTCGCTTCAATATGCAAGGCACTGCTATTGCAATGCCACTCACATGATCATGCTGTGCTAATTTGAAAGATGATTCCATAAGGTTTGCAAGGAAAAGGATTGTCTGAGGGAAAGCAGAATGAACCTCCAACATTTGAGGGTAACTGATAATCAGAAATTCATCTAACATATGGGTATCTAACAAAAAGAAAACCTGGATTCAAATGCAAAGAGTGCTGTCCACATTGTTAAGCTTCTTTTTGTTCTGATACTAAAGGGAAAGCTTATCTTACCTGATAATGAACTCTCTGTGTAGTAGAAGTTACCGACTGTAGGTCCTAGTAGGAGGATGAAAGACATGCCGATGATGAAAAAAAATTAAAGCAACAAGAGGTCTTTGCAGTTCTACTTTCTGAAGTGTTTGGGCAAACACAAATAATTTTGCAAGTATTTCTCACTGTTTTTAAGTGTGTTAAATAAACACCACAGAATAGTCATGGAAAGCTCACTTAAAGTTTAGTTTCGCATGCATTTGGTGAAAAAAATGGTTTTTAAAATATAGAGATTATGTTAATAGATCTTCACCATATCACAGACCTATTTGTTCCATGAAAATGATCTTAATTTAGAATATCAGCAATAAAGCGAAAGAAAAGATGCTAAAATCCATAATTCTTTTTTGCAAATATTTCTGAGTAATTAGTGCACTAAAGAAAACCACTGGCAGCTCTCCCTGTTTTAAGATAACCTCATGTCAGGGAGGTCATATCAGAATGACCCTAGTATTTAGCAGGGTTCAGGAATCTAATTTATTTTAGTAGAGATATTGTCAAATAGTTTCAGCCCATGACATAGCCTACTTAAAAGCCTGGCCTACAGACCATAGCTCCCCAGTTAGCATGGCAAGCTGGCAGACTGCAGACAGCCTTGGCACCTCCATTCCCAGCAAATGGGTCTGAGCCGAATCAAGCAAAAATAAGTAGTACAAACCCTGCAAAAGGTTGGAGAAACACAGTTCCTCCACAACCACTATGGGTAATTCAACCAGAACTTCTAGCTGTGCTTCCTCCAGGGCTGTGCAACTACTCTCCACCCAATACTGGCCATATTAAGTGGCCTGAGCTCAGTCTGAGACCACATTAGTAACCTGCTGAGAACATCATCCCTATTATTTCAATGTAATTTTCCACCACCGGATACCTCAAATATGCATCACCTTACAATATGGTTTTATGTCTGATAATAATAGCCATGCCTCAGGTCTGAATGTTCAGAAATGCATTTGATGAAGGGAATCCTGGCTGAAATGCAAAAAAGTGAAAGCCTATAGTCAGATACTAAGGCCCATATTCAGGCTGCAAGTGCCGAGTTTCAAAACCACAGGGAAGTCAGTGTCTCCCAAAGGGTTCAGTGGGAGGGATGAGGTTCATAGCTCCTATATAAATTGGACCACCTATTTAGAAACCTACATAATGTCCTCACACTTGTAAATGTTGAAAGATATCAGTAAAAGGTTAAAACCAGACAGAGACAGTATATTAATGAAAATCCATTAGTTTTATCACTAAATGCATACACACTTAAAATTATTCAGGTAATGGGGCATTTGGAGTCTCCATTTCCCAGACTATATTGTAGAATGAACTCGTGAGGCAAGGTGTTCAACACAATAAGAGCGACATTATATGAGCTCGTCATGAGCATATACTTCTGTGAATTTGGAAATATCTAGTTGACATTTGTAGTGTTTATTGGTGTCTCAGATTACTCCATGACAGTATTAGAGAGTGCCATTTGCATAATTAGACCCACTTGAATATCAGAATGTTTATCCTTATATAACACGCTTTCTAATCAATAATTTGTGTAATTTCAGCAAGGTATGTGGAGAGCCCTGGTATTCCATTCCAATTCAAGGAAAAGTAAACACACCCATCCACATCAATTCTGTTATCATTTAGAAGGAGTCAGTATGACTTTTCATTTCCTGTTTAGACAATATTTTTCAGTGCTACTTCTGCTTTTATTATCATATCATAACACTAAAGTTTTGTTTTCAGTGGTAGGCAAACTGCAATACTCTTAATACATGGTTGTGGCAACTATTAGACCTCTGCACTCAGAACTGAAAGCAGCATAACATAAATTAAAATACGCTACCTGAATTCACAAAAACCTCACCTCTTGTAGACGGTCAATGTACATACGACAGGTCTCCAAGTCACAATCTCCTCGTACCACTATAATTCCTAGGGGAATGGCTGGAAAATCAGAACCAAAGAAAAACCTCTTTAACTGAAGTCTCTTGAATTTTAATAAAATTGCAATATGCTTCATTTCTTTTTTTAAATAATGTCCTCATGAAAGCTTTCTGCTATCTAAATCTTAACAGTCATTTAAAAGCAGGAACATATTATTCATCAGTAGTTTCACCCACTTGTAATTATCAGAGATTCTGGTTTTCAACTGTCTTTCATACCAAAGAAGCTAAAACAGATTCAGCTGAATTGTGTACTTCATCGTCTGATGTTATCATCAATTATTAACTGCAAAGAAAGGAACATACCCCAGAACAAGAGTTTAGGGAGGTACTCTTACACATTGAAATAAGAGTGATATTTCATTTTCAGAACTCTCAAAAGTCTACAGAAATGATTGAAAGTAATGAAAGTCACAGCCTGAAGTCACAGCCCGATTTCAGAGAAAACTGTCTACCACCATGTTATTTTGATGTAAGACTGCTTTCAAATCAAAACAGACATTATTCCATCTACACACAAAATGGGCACATCATCTCCATATTTTCTCAGAGAAAAAAAGAGAACTTGTAAAAATACTGCAAATAATTCCCCTCAGCTGAGGGCAGCATTTTTAGTAACAGGGGATTTAGGTTTCCACAACCATTCTGTTCTTGCAGCCAAAAAAAACCCAAAACAAACCCACAAAAAGAACAAAAGAGAAAAAAGTATATGTGAGTCCACAAGGAAGGTACCAAGAGAGCTACGTACTAAGATCTCATTAAATAAAAAGGAAACAAGTGAAAACTCTGGAGTCCCTGATTTTCTAAAACTGAATCACTGAATGAAGTTCTTTTTTCTCCCTGGAGGGTCTCTAATCAAACAATGGCCCAAAAAAGTAGGGGAGCATCAGGAAAGAGATTTATTATCCTCATATGAAGTATTCCAGAAGGAGAGAATATCAACTCATAAACAGTGTTGGTAACTGGATAACAAGAAGCAACATAAAGTCACTGACAGTTCTGAGATAAATAGAAAAAACAACTGTGCTGCAGCCTCTCCTGCCGATCAGAAGAAGTTGATTAAGAGAGAGAGATACTTATCTACTGAGAAGTTCCTCATTCTCATAAGAGAACAAGGCAGTACGAAAAGATAATGAGGAACGTGACTTATATTTTTGTGGCCCACCAAGGCTAGAAGCACAAAGAGAAGCTCAGTGGCCTCAGGGAGAAGAGTAGGGGAGCACCTACGGCAGTCAAGGTCCTTATGGGCCTCAGAGGCCAGCGCAGAGCTCTGGGGACACATCAACAAAGCTGCCAGCATCGTGTTTGGAAAGCAATTCAAACAGCAGAACAGCTATGAACCCGGGAAAACCAGAAGCAGGGAAAAAAAGCTGGAGGGAGAAACAAGAAAATAAAGAAGGCATAGGCAGAAAGACCAGGGAAGAAGGGAGGAGCTCGCGCTTCTCCTGAAGCAACACTGACATCAGATAGTGATGCCAATCCACCTGCTCATTTTCAGAAAGGCCAGAAGGGAACAGTTCTCATCGCGACCTCCCAGATTTTTTCATTACAGAACAGAGTCTGAGAGACAAGCAAGTGGAACAAGGGTCAATCATGAGGTTTGCTTTACGCACTCTAGCACTCTGGATTACAGGCTGATTCTCTTGCTTAGTGTTTATTATTGCTTAACCTGCTCTGACAGAAGACCCTTAAGCTCTTTGTAGAGAGTACTTAATGGCTATCTAGTTTCAATTCAGCAGATCCCTCTGCAGCCCTTACTGAAAGAAATGTTTGTTAAATTCATTTATAGCCCTAAAAAGTGAATTGCAGCAGACGCGACTACACCTCCAATAGCTACAGAGCACTGGGGAGCTACACCACTGGCTCACAAACTGCCACCACCGATTTTGTCTCTTTTCTGTTGAATTCCTTCCTTCATGGAGGAGTATATGCACTTAATGGGGACCAGAGTTTTGACCTGCTGAAACAACGCAGCTAACAGAACTGAAATCTATAATTATCACCATTCCTGACAGCCCAAAGGAGAAGGACCTTACAAACATTTGCAATTCTAAAGAAATCCACCAAAATGCCTGAAAAGAAAACACTAATATGCAATACATAGTTTAGCAGTGACATTTATGGGCCTAATCTACACAAGTGAAAAAGAAAGTCATTATTCACAGGTTTAATTAAATTAGGTCCCTTCTGTTCTTGGTGGTCATAGAACAATTCTGGAATTCTGGGCTGAGTGACTTTGTTCTTAAAAAGAGATATGTGACTTTTGCTGCCTGGGAATCCTGAATTAGCACAACCTATGGCTTTAAGGGTCAATGGCTAGCTAAGGGATAAGGTGCGTGAGGTGGGTCTCAAATGGTTCCATTCCATATGGTTCATGTTCATTTGAAAAACCTGGTAAGTCATTAATGGATAACACTACAGTATATGCTAAAATATTGCTTGCCAAAGGTTTTTTGGTGGGGTTTTTCTTTTGGTTTGTTTTTTTCCAAGACTCATTTGGCTTTCAGCAAGGAAAATGTTCCCAGCCCTCATTTTTATCATAAACCACAGTCAGTATGCACAATGCACCATGCAGCCAAGATTTTCAAAGTGCTTCACAATAGCTGCTGTTTGAAAACAAAAGCAAATCCTTAATGATTGATAATGGGATTGAAACTATGGGATTGTTGCTCATTCTAAATATAGGGCAATGCCCTGCAATAGGGGCAAAATGAGGTAAGTTATGATGAATCAGTTAAAGGCATAAAGTTAACGTGCATGACATTAAATGTCATTGTGGGCACTTCCATTCAGGAATAAATGAACATCTACCTTTTCTGAATATCCCTGTGTGGATGAGGATGTGGACAGTACAGACCAGTACTGTGGGACACTGATTACTAGATATGCCAGGTGAGAAAAGGGAGAACAAAGTCTTGCATTAAGAGCACAGGCGCTGCAGAGCAACTTTCCCATACACCCATATACTGTCCACTTCTGTGAATATATGGATATATCCAGACCTGGGAATATGCCAAAAATAAGGGATAGTCTCAGATCATGAGCCAAGCCACAGCATTCAAATGCCAGATATTTTTCTCCTGAGGCGCCTGCTCTTCTGGCCCCTTGCATCCAGCTTCCAGTTTCTTTGTGCTCCCTGAATGGTGAAAAGGACTGTGGATATATCTGTGGATACAGACTCTAATGCTGCAGTGACGAACAGTAGTGCAAGAACCCCAGGAGATGAGACAAGCAGACAGTTGCTTCATATTCTGAACCAGTACTGTGGAAAGCTTTTTGTTTCCAGCAACACTAACCAAAATTGAGTATCAGCAGGAGGAGGGTAGGGTAGGTGCAGCAGTATGGCTAGCATGTTATGCTAACTGACTGCAAGATTAGTAGTGATGTCCTAAATCCTCATAAAATTAGCTATGGAATTTATAAACAAAGAAGAAATCTTCCATCTGTTAACTGCCCATTATGCTGAACACCTAAATCTAGTGAACTCATTAATAGTACTGAGAACACAAATGGAAGAAGCCTGAATATACTGCATATGACACCACGAAGAAAAAATAAAATTCAATTAACTTCCCCATTTATTGTTATGAAAGGATTCAATTTGTGATCTCAACACCACGATTAACCCACTCAAATCCCAAACAAAACAGCCTCAAGACAGATCATTAAGGTAGATGTGAATGCCAGGAAAACTCATTCTGAGTCTGACATACCTCAGGGGACTGGGGAGATTAGACATTGGGTTGTAAATGTTTAATGCAGCAAATAAAGGATCCTCACTACTGAAGATGTTATAAGAATGTCGTTTTCCTGAAGGGTTTCCACTGATATTAGAACTGTGAAGGACCAAGTAAATTCTTGGGAGAGAACTCTAAAATATTCAGGCATTTATATTAAGAGGTTTGGCTTTCCCAGTCTGGTTTTAATACAACTGAGTTTGTACAAAAGGATTTTCTTACCACACAAATCTAAGCCATGTGTCTCTTCAGATCTCTTTTGTTTATTGTACTGACAAAAACTAAGCCTCCTTAGGTTCACTGGTTGCTAGTTTTCTTGGCATTAGTCGTCCAATTTTAAAATCTTCACATGTCAGGAGGTAAAACACAATGGAGGTTATCAGACTAAATCAGACCACATTTGAGAAGGCGGTCATCCCCTCCAGGCTCTCAGTGACTTCTCCAATACCTTGCCACAAAAAGGAAGAAGCTGCCTAAGTCAAATGAAGAGACAACTTGCCCCACACACCACACAAAAGGAAACAGGTTATAGAAAGAGAACTATGAGGAGCTGGGAATTGAAACTGGCAGGGAATGGATATTAGGACGAAGAGCTGAAAGAAAAGGTCTGGCTGAACAATGAGTAAAGGTTTAGGATTAAGAAAAGGAACAGGAACCTGAGCTGTGAGATCTGCAGAAACAGACTAAGACAGGCAGGAAGGATGTGTGTGGGATGGGATAGCCAAAGGGGACAGCCAGGACTGAAAAGGTAAGAGGAAAACAAATCAGAAAAGCTATAGGAAAGGAAACAGGAGAAGTAGAATATGCACAGAAAAATCTCACAGAAGAGTCTATACCAGAAAGACAAACTATAGCACGATTCCCTGGAAAGTCTGAAATGGAACTTGTGTGTGCGTGCATGTGTGTATGCAGGTCAGTCAAAGTGAGAAATACAATTCACTGTGCTGTCTGGACAAAGCTCACAAGGTTTCATCCATCCAAAGGCAAAAAGAGATATTTCCTTTGACACAAGCAATGACTTTGGCAACTTCCTCTTTGTTTTTGTCATTTCTGTTTCAGTCACACACATTTATCAGTGGTTTGCATCTGTATACACCAGCATGAGAATCGGAGCTCAGTGGCAGCAGAGTTGCCAATATTTAACTCACTGCTGACTTCTAACCCTCTTGATTTCATCTTACTGGGTGACTTTAAGCAACCCATCCACCCCTCTCAGTTTCAGATCTTATTAAATCGGCGACAGAGAAATGCATGAACTAACTAATGTCTACACAACACATGTTGAGAAAACAAAGCTGTTAGAGCAGGGCGGTGACTTTTAAGCAGAGTGAAATTTAGTAGACAATCTGTAGGTAATGCTGCCTTTTACAGAACTTCTACAGATAAGCCACCATGTCCCCTAAGAGACCTCCTCACAGATAGGTGACCATTGGTCCTTCCTTTACAGGATGGAAGAGGAGGTTTGTAGCTACACAACACATCTTCCTTAAATGCATCCAGACCACAGTTGTTTCCCAACATGAACGCATTTCCTTCAGTGGCTATAATCTCCCCTGTCCTGGCTCCATCTGCTAATTCAGGTTTCCCTCATCATAGTAGTCACCTAGCAGGAGGTCCTCTGCTTCCTTAGGCCCTTTACATTGTGGATCTTCAGGAAGTAAAAACAAAGTCACCAGTGTTGACCTTTTCATATTTAGCTAGTTGCTCAAAATAACATGGAATAGTCTCCAAATTAACTTCACCTGCCATATCCCTGAGCTTTAAAGTATCAGAATGCATGTCATAGATCAGTGATTCTCAAACTGTGGTAAGTATATCACTGGTATGAGGAAACTACAGTACCTCTGTACATGTACACATTCCAAATGACTCACATCCTTGTAACTCCATGTACCTCTGTGTACCTAGGATAAGAACTCCTAGGATAACCCCCAAACCCTCAGATAACCCACAGAAATTAAAGGCAGGAACATATGCAATATAGACATCTAGCTAGCTATAATCAGTGAGAGACAAGAATTCGAGGTTAACATCACATCATGTTACACCATCCCCCACTCCCACACAAAGCAAGGAGGCTGCAGAGAAATGGATCGTTAGATTGCAGATAGTGCAGTTGTTATACACATGGAACTAAATTTTCTTCAAAAATTGCTTTTTAATCTAGTATGCCATTTTATTCAAGAGGAGATAAGGAACAGCTGCCTCTGTGGGACACCCAGAGGTGTTACAGAGCTATTTCTGATACTGCCATCACTGCAGTCCGGTATGATTCCTCCTTAATCTTAGTGGTATTGAGCAAACTAAGATTGGTTCTCCATGGCTAGAGCATACAAAACAACAAGTTAAGGGCAGTAAGAATTGATATATTCTATTAACACAAAAAAAAAAAAAAAAAAAAAAAAAAAAAAAACACCAAACAAACAAACAAAAAAAAAAACCCAAAAAAAACCAACTGTGCAGCTACTGCTGATGGTGAGCTATTTCATGGCTCCATCTTCATGGTGCAAATCTACAATAGTGATGGCAGGAAGGACTAAGAAGGGTTGAAGACCACTTGGTCACTAACTAGTTTGTGGTTGGTTTGTTTGTTGTTAATTTTTTTTTTTTAAATATAATTAATTTCTGCATATACCTCCATTGTCAGGAATTTTTAGTAACACTGGAAAGGGGAAAATATGGTGTCATAAAGAGAAAGATTTTGCTATTTTAAAAATAACTCAATTGTTCCCCCACAATGCTGCTTTAGATCACAGTTTCCTGCAATAACAGGAAATCAGAGAGAATGCACAGAAGACATGCAGGCAAGAGAATTAAGTTCTGTCCATCTGGGAACACCAATCCAACTCACTTTTTGAATAGGATAGTCTTGGTTATGGTCATGTAATGTACAATTATCATATTGGGCAGAAGGTGGTGAAGTTGGTGACTAGGGTGACAAGTGCTTGGGACATGTATAGGGAGGTCTTAGAGAAGACGACTACATTTGCAGCAGAGAACATTACAACATAACTAAAATGCCAACATATATCCTTTTCTTAAAAGAGTGCATGGAAGCATTCACCCCTCCTCGCCAAAGGATCAATAAGCATCCTCTGTACCATCATCAATCATCTCACAGACAATACTGAGATGTTGACAGAAGAATGAAGGAGAAAAGAAGGAGCATGGGGAAAGAAGAAAGGGACAATTCAGAAACGGCATCTTGGTTAAATGCCAGCTGCAATGACAAGAAAAGTAGAAAGCAACAGAACGAGAATGGGCTAAGAACGGTCGTGCCCTTCAGAGGACAAAATGACATTCTTTAATTGCTCAGGAGGTTTTCAAAATGAAGTGTCTACCTCTAGCAGAGTGAAGATTAATCTTCATGGAACAGTTTGTGTGATGAGTTGTTATACGTCAAGAAGTGCAATTTTAGGTGAAGTAGTTGATAGACTCAAATCAGTATTTCAAGTAAACAAGGGGAACGAAATGTATTTACTGTGAGTTAAAATGATCCAGATTATTACACCGATGTCAGAGCTTTCAAAACTCTATTATGGAGACATGTAACAGGCAAAAAAACCATAATAGCCTCTTTGCTATTTTTCCTTGAGGGAAAACAACATGAGTTGTTATTAACTGGCTTCCTTTTCCTGTTCAGTTTGCGGCGAGATTCTGGTTTGGTTTTCAAATTATTTAGGGAGGTAAAAGTGCTTTTAATCCTTGTGGGCAGGGAATGGATAGTAAGTATAGTATTCTGGAATTAAGTTACAGGTACTCTGCCAAAGCCTGGACAGATATGTAAATTGAGTCTCTTGCAAGCATCTAGTCAGACACACATGCACCTGAGAGCTACAGTCATGCTGAAGGAAGCTAACCCCACTGACAGTAACAGGCCTTGTAGAAACACTATTGTAGAAACAAGACCCAATACAAGTGTTCTTGTATTTTGCTAGTGCACAAGTATTATCTGCATTTAAATTTTTAATTCAGACTGACAAAATTTCAGTTATTCACCTGCCATGGAAATTTATTTATTTCCACTCCTCTCCCCTCATAATTACTTTCTTTGGTAAAGGAAGGAAAGTCACTTCTCTCTCAGCACTCCCCTCCTGCCCCTTTAGCCAAGTAACTTTCAGTGGCAGTGCTCCATGAAATGATTTGCTGATGAGGACATAGTCAGCATGCTTATTTCATAGAAGTATTTAGCATATGATAGAGCCAGGCAGGCAGCAATCCATAGATCTGCCACCAGAAAACCGTTTAAAATGTATCCAATTAGCTATGTCAGAAATGCAATTAAAATGGCTCTGCGCTCTTCCCAAAAGGAAGATTTGTGTGATTTTCCAGCTTCCTTCCTCATAAAAACTTAATCTATGTAGTCCTCCAGTGTAACCATGCAGCTTGATAACTACTTATGCCTCAGTTTCCAGAAGAGATGCAAGCATCTTGCAGTAAGTTACAGGAAAACTGGGATGTTAAGTCTGTGCTGTGAGCCACAGGGATTTTCCAATTTTTACTTCATGGAATTCAAGGAGCTGGCTAGAATATTTAATACAGTTTGGTTTCTGACTGTCTAGAGAGCACTTCTCTTCCCATACGTAATTTCCTTCAGTCGTAATTAGCATCACCCAGAAGTCCTCCGATCAAGATCGGCCTCCTGAAAACTAAAGGTTGGACAATTCTGATAGGAGACACTTAAGCTATATGTCCAGAGAAGTAGGCTAATGGCCATCATGTATGCTGTATGTTCTTACACAGGACATTCCTGATAACTGCAAAGGTTAAGGTGCGGTATCTTTTCTGGTTTGTTTTAGGTTGATGGGGATATTATCTGCTTTCTCATATTTTAATGTAAAAGCAGTAATGCACAAGCAGCTAAAGGAGGACAGACAGGAAAAATAACTTCATGAAAAATGTCTGGGAAGAATACTCCAGTCCAGCTATGTTATATTATCAAGCTGGCCATGCAGCAACTTGAAAGAGAGATAAAAGAGTCTTACTGCAAATGGCCTGCCAATGCCTGAAAGCAATCATTTTAACTCTTGATGAACAAACACCTACTTTTTGAATGAAAACCTCATAAGCACACATCCAGCAAGTGATCAAATATGTGTGTAACCTAAAACCAAGTCTCAGAGATTCTAGATCATTCTCTGGCATTTTTTATAATGTTATCATTATGGGGTTTTGCAGGTGGCAAATAGCATAAATACTCATTTACAACTGCAGTGACAACAGTGTAAAAAGTTGTATATTTTGTGTCAGAACATGTAAATGGCTCTTAAGGACTACAGAATATATACTAAATACACACACACAAAATTTGCGTCCATAGTGAGGATGGATGAGGATAGTTCTCCTCAGATGGGAAACCATAGGATGAACCAACAAATGAACCAGATTGTTTCTGACAGGGTTGGATAGATGTGGGTTCGATATGGCCTGAAGTCTACTCAAAGTCAAACTCTCAATTTAAACTTGAAGGAAATTCCTCTCCAGTGAGCCATAATCCTCATCCTGTTAAAATTCTTGTCAGTCCTGTGATGAAAGCTTTGATTGCTTTAATTATGACCAAAATCCACTAACAGAAACTTCAGAAAAGGCTGTCAGGACCTATAGTAAAATTTAAGCCATTTCAGTTCTTTTGTTGGAAGGAGAACTGGTGAACTGGGAGAATAAGGAGGGGTGGGACTAGAGGAGTGAAAGTGAAACAGTTTAACTATCTTCCAACAGTAAGATAAGCAAACCAATTAAAAGGATTGTCATCCTGTAATTACCAGAGAGCTCTGTATTACAAAGGGAGCTGAAGCTTTGTTGCACAACAAACAGTCATGCTTGTAATTTAATATGAATAATGAGCCAGATGCATGAACAAGACTATTAAATTGTTATCACAAGGAGCCATGTCCCTCATTGATTAATGACTCCGTGTGTCACCAAGGAAAGGAACTCCATTTTTAAGTATGGACCATCATCATCAATGTTGCCAAAGCAGCTGGCTGTCTGCTTTTGACTTACCCCTGAATGTGGCAATTAGACCATTATATGAGGAAACAAAACAGTGATTATTCCCTTATGTGGAAAACTGAAGGCTGTTAAAGAATAAGGGACTGGGGAAGCCAGATTTGTTTCCCAAGATAAATGCACCTGTGCAAGAACACGTTCAAGGTCAGAGCACATTCTCAATATGAAATTAATCATGTCCGTCCCCCCCCCAGTTTCAAATTTGATGCTAATCATAAAATCTTGAATAGTTTCATACACTAGTAGAAACCCAGCAGAATAGAAAGACTTGAATAAAAAAACAGGTGTGAAAAACCACTTGTTTTACAGTAAATAAAATCAACTTGCAGAAGGCATAGCTAAGTAAGAAAACAGGTGAATTCTCTATATATGCTTTTTATAGAGAAAGTATTTATATAGAGTATGTATGTGCATATACACAGGTAAATGAATATACATTCTGTGTGACTCATCCAAAAATGTATGCTTGACCCTGTGTTTGGGGTTTTTTTGTTGTTGTTTTGGGTTTGGGGTTTTTTTTGTTAATGTAAGATTTATACAGAATGTTCTACCAAAAGCAGCTATAACCTGACTTCTTCCAACTTACAAGCTTCCCGGAGTTTGTCCTTGTCGTAATGTAGCCCCTCATATTCTTGCAAATTAATCCTGTTCACTCTGATCCGCAGGCGATCTGGGATGGAATGAGGACTGCAAGAAAAGAAGAAAGCTTCTTAGACAAGTGTTCCATGGAAGAGCAAAATGGAAATAGGATATGAAGTGATTTTAATCTTCTCTGAAAGAAGAAAGCAAGCCAGCCTCTTCAAAACTGGGCCAACTCTTCACAGGCCCATCACTGCGTTTAAAATTATGACTGCCCACCCCACAACAACATAGATATTAGACCATAAATGACAAGCAAGATCAAGAAGCCCATTTGCTGGCTGCGCAGTCTGGAATTACAGAGGTTTTTCTGAGTTCTCTAATCTCTATATAGCTACTGCTCCCCTCTGCAGTTTGCCTTTTTGTGCATCCCTAGGACCCTACCACAGCCAAAAGATCTGCCAAGCTGTGTTTCAGGACACAGATGCTTTCTTGTGAAGTCTCTCAGGACAACCATTCCTCTGCCCATGAGAACATCCACCCTCATATCCCTGGAGGATCCTTATTCAGCATCTCTGTTCTGGGAAACAGGCAACAGAAATGTCGCTAAGAAACGGATTTCCACAGTAGTGAGTCCAATACAAAGAACCCAGGAGGACTTTCAAAAGCAAGTAGCAGCACAGGAACCTCATTTCTACAGATTTCAGCCAGATTTAGGTGCCTCAACTGTCTATATAATTTTGAAACACTCAGTGGGTCCCTATCTATAAATTTAAGTGTCCATATATTGATAGAAAGTTGTCCTGAAAAGCTTTGTTTTGATTTCATGCTGGCTTCCATCTTACTGTAACCTATTATTTGATTTTGTAAGTTTAGCTGAATACTACGTAAATTAACTTGGCCACATTTGCATTTTCCACTTTTAAAGATAGAGAGATAATCTGTGTATTATAATGCATATACCAAATGTCTGTCCTGCAAGAACTGGCCCCTGGGGTCAGTTAAAAGTAGATACTTCATTCTGTGCTTCCACCGAAAGACCATCTGTTTTCTCTGTTTTAATCTAGTTAATAACAGAACTCTGCCAATGGTATGACCACCGAATACACACATTGCCTTTTAAAAGTTGAAATACTGTGCACTGTCATAAATATACAGGCTTACTTTTTCCTTTGTCTCAATTTTAAGATATTTGACCCACAGCATTTGCACTGCTAGTTTAAATGCCAATCAGGGCAAGCCACATCTCAAAAATGTAAAGTTGTTCTTTCTTTTTAAACAAGCGAGCAATTTTCTTTTTGACCTGAAAATGCTGCAGACCTGCCAAAATACATGGTTTGCGGCCATCTCTTGGTGGAGCCACTGGGATGGCAATTATTTCATTGTTAGCTTATTTCATGCTTTCTCTCTGTTGGTATAAACAGCTCTGTCACATCTGGACAGATGAAAATAAAGACTGAAAATCAAGTCCCAGTTAAAAAAAGCTCTATTGGCACAAGTACTCTTTGCCTAAAAAGTGATAAAGCATAATGAATTGAGGATGCTTCCAAAACTGGAGTGTAAGACAAAATGCTAGAAGGAGCTGCACTGAAGAAATTCACGTTCTGAACAGGAGTTTCTATCTTAATGATGAAAATAAACCTCAGATACATGGAGAATAGCTTCGAAGAAATCAGAAATGCTTAACAGTGGCAGCAAGACGGACACACTCAAACATATAGGCTGCCCAATGTTTTTCCTGTGCTGATTGACAGGGACTATTGCATAAAAGTGCCCCAAGATATTAGCAAACTGACCATATTCAAGATAAGCTTTTGCAGTTTGATAACAGACAGCTGGGATGGTAACTTCCAGCACAGCTTCAGGGGGCAGCTTTCTAACTCAGGTGCCCTTATGTCATCCTACAGAACAGCACTCCCCACCTGCAGGCTCTACAGCTGGCTCAGCAACCCCAAGAAGATGAGTGCATGCAAATGGAAGGGAAAGGTGCATAGATGGAACAAGAACACTTTTTTTCTTTCTTTCTTTTCTTTTTAAGACCAGTTTAAATGTCACCTCGCTGGCTGAGAAAAGAACATAGTCTGAGGAACTATGTTCCCTTCCAAACTCTGTAAAATGCAAGTTCAAAAACGAAAATCATAGGAGATCTTATTTTTAGCCAAGAAAAGATAAAAAAATGTTGAAGTCAGAAAATATAGGAATTTAACTGCATAGTCTTTGTCTGAGGGGAGAAAAGAAATAATTCACTGCAGGTAGTAGGGTTCATGAAAATGACAGACTGACAGCTGTGAAAAGGGAAGTCTTTCATGCACAGGTACAACACAGGAAGAAGCTACGTTGCTTTTCCCATAACGTTCTGCCACCACACATTATCATGAAGGTAGCTCAGTCTTCCAGCCGATCGATCCACAACCTCGGGGTTGTTGGTAGGTGTGGGGAAGGGACTGCTTGTGAACTACCTCTGCTTCTTTGAACTCAGCTGGGAGTAAAAGGGGTGGGGAGAGGAGAATTCAGCAACAACTTACTTCTGTTATAACACTCAACCATGCTACAAAGACAGCCACCCTTGCTATGTGCTGAATTAAGCCAAGTGTAAACCCAAACAAAAAAAACTGTCTCAAACTATTGTTTCTCCTGAAACCAGAACCAAATCTGTACCGTTTTCTTGAAATCTTTGAGCAATCCAAGCTGGAACTCTATAAAAAATATGCTTTCCAATTCCCAGTTCAAAATAACCACTTGACCAAAAGCTGATACTCCTGCACAGGAATTATTCAGCCCAGCACAAGGGATATTTGCCCTCCAAACCAGAACCACACCATAGCTGCCCCCTACTTGCTCTTTTCCGTTTCTTCCTTGCTACAGAGCTCATCTGCGTATGATGCTCAGACCCTCCCTTCCACTCTGTGACCCTGTGCTGCAGTGTCCAGTGCTGCTCTCCATACTAGAGGGAAAACAGTTAGGTACAGGAACTTTGCATCTTCCCAAGGTAAACTGTAATTTTAACTCCTAATAGAAGATCACCGACTCCTTTTTCTCCTGGATTTGTCCTTTTAGATCTTCCATAGCAGATATCTGAGTGATACTAGTCTTTCAACCATCAATTGCATCCCATCAGCCTGGCTTCCCCAGCAACCTACTGGCATCCTTCACTGTTAAAGAGATGAATTTGTTCATGTATTTTTGTACGTCTACACTGCCTGTGCAGAATTTACTACAGCTACGAGATCTTTAATACTTCCCACTCACAATTTCACTTTCTCTCCTTCCACACGTTCCTTAGGGCATGGCAGTACAGGAGTGTGCCTGATACAGGCAACTGGAGACAAGCCATGCTCTATTGTGGGAAATACGGGGGACAGGGCAGGTGATCCTCTCCCCAGCTTCTATGTCTCCCTGTGAGCTTGTCTCAGTCATGCAATTGTTTCCATTTCCAGATGTTGAGGTGAAACAAACTCAAGCAAGCCTGGGGTCACTAAAAAAAACCCAAACCTGTTAAGGAATAATTTTTTGTCTGATCCAGAACAATCATCATTGAATCAGAAGTGATTTTAAAAGTTGCTGTTTCAATATTTCTGTTTAGTATTTATATGTAACTATCATGTTTGAGTTTTCAGAAATGATAATTTTTTTCTTTGGTCCCTGGTTTAGATAAGAAAGGGGAAGGAAAAAAAGAAAAAGCAGAGTGATATAGCCAAGTTCACACACTTAATCTTTGACAGAGGCAAGAATTCAACAGAACTCTTCAGCCCAAAACTCAATCCCTTATTCCCAAGGCCATCCACCCATTCTTCCCCAAGGCTATCTTTATTAGCGTAAAAGTTAGGTTTTCAATAACAGTACAGTGATTTTTTTTGTGTTACTTCCCCCCCCCCCCCCCCCCGAGTCCCACCAAGATTTTTCACTTGTAGCTGAAAATGGAATGACTGAAAATATTTGGATGATTGTCTGAATAGTTATTATTACAAATAATTCTAGTAACTGTCTATATTCTCTACTAAGATTTATTTTTAAATTATCATCCAGACCCAAGACTTTTTAGTTCTCTGGGAAGATAACATAAGAAAAATCAGCAGATCTATCTTCCCTTTATAGTGCTTTGTTTGTAACAACTCATTTGGCATAAAAATACTAGGAAAGCTGTGTAAAAGTAGTTATGTTAGCGCTTTTTGCGTCTTGGTGTCTAAGCACTAGTTCAAATGTGAACTTTCTTGGCAACCATTATCAATGAATTAGTGGTAGACTTATGTCCTACCACACAACTGGCCTCATTTCAAACAAATCATCGCAACGGATAATCTGGATATCTCATGACACAGCGAGAGGAAAGGAAGACAGGGAAACACAACAGCTTCTCCAAGTGTATGTTTGGAGCCTTTTACAACAAGGTGAAGGGATGGTCACGTTGACTCTATATGCAGTGCTCAAGAAGACCTGCAAAAAGGGAGGCGGGATGTTAAGTCTCATGCCAACATCTGCCACTCCTTAAGTAATTGCCATTTGTCTTCCTGCAACCTCCCTGTGAGGACAGGATAGTGTTTGGACGCCAAGGCGAGAGAAAGACAACACTGACTTCTGTAGCTATGCTGACTCACTACCTAATGCCAGGTAAGAAAGGAAAATGTGCACCTTCTCTTTACAAATGTTATTTCCTGGCTTCAAGTCGGTGGCAACCTATTGCACCTCCAGCATCACCTTCTTGAGTCAAATTAGTACTTTCATCTGAAAAGGAAGTGAGCAAGCCCCTTTTATTTGCCTGGAACTGGAGGAGGAAAAAGATCTAAAATCAACAACAAATCTAAAATATTTTTGTCACTCCAAGAGCCAGACACACTCTCCAAAAGCACCTTTTAACTAGAAAATATCTAAGAGGATACTTCCCATGCTTCTGTAAAAAGTATGACTTTTTGGTACATCAGTGAACTGTGTATCTCCGAATTTGCTTCTATGGAAAAAACAAGCATGCCATCTTAAATGGTGTATTGATTTATTTAAGATGTCTATTACATCTTAAATAAATATTAAATATTACATCTTAAATAAATTAAGATGTATATTACATTTTAAATAGTGTATTACCTGAGGAGAAATAGTTCCTTCCAGGTCAAGTGTGGGAGAGTAATCAGCTGGCAAGTGTCAGAGTTTCATGTTCTCCTGTTTCTCTTCCTATTCACCCCCTTTTTATAAAGACATGGAACTACTACTACATAAGCAAGCTCTGTGTGCTAAAACATACAACAGGAGAGAAACAGGACTTGCCATTTTGCCCATTTGAAAAGTTTAGATATCTTAGTCATAAAAATGTAATCTTGGAAACAGCAGCTTCCTATAGAAAATAAACTATTATCAGAAATACGAATGCTAAGAGGTCCTTTCTACAGGGTAGAGATTTTATATACTTAGCTAAGTCCAGTCAAAGGCAATACATTCATAACTCACATATATATGCATATGTATGTGCATATATACACCTATAAATATGTCCTCATCATCCAACTAATTAACTTGTTTACCCACAGAACTCATGAGCTCCATACAGAGCTCTATTTAATGCAGCTGAGGAAAACACTTCCACCATCAATACTTCTGTAGTCTTCACAAATACTAATCCATATTATTATACGAATTGCACAATTTGTCTTGTTCAGACAAATTCAGTGTATTCAGAAACCACAAAGCTTAAGTACATAAGCATGTCCATGTAAAAGCTAATAACAGGGTGATGAATGTCACTGAAAGCAAACATTAGTATGGTATTAATAGAAATGGATGTTTCTAAAGACTGTATAAACCAACTTGCTCAACTGTAAGGAAAGGAAAAAAACTTTCCATATACAGCAGTAGACAATTTATAAATAAACTTGGGGGGGGGGGGTGTTGCTGCACTGCAATTCAACCTAAAATATTTACATTTCTTATACCTATTATTCTTCAAAATGGTATATGATATAGTTAATGAAAAGTAATTTAAAGTACAGATGAATGAATTCCATTAACTCCAAAAGAATCTAATTAAGAAACTCATTCCCCAAACACACCAATCCACAGAATTACATCTTAAAGGTCATATGCCCCATGGGACCATAAATACAGATTCAGGTCAACTGAAACACTCTGTTCATTCATGTTGATTAGCTATAACGGTTTCATTTAAACACAAAACTAAATATCAATCTTCTCAAATCAGGAGCATAGATAGGCTAGTTTACCATATTGAATTTTACCTGATGGACTTTTGATTAGCATGGACCAGAAGTGCACATTCGGGGCATTATTAAATAATAATCCAAATGAGCCTTGCAGAAAAGCTATGCACACTATTTAGTTGGAACAAACTACGAAAGATTCTACAGAGATGTTATGAGGTCCTCTCAAAATTATTCCACTCACATAAAAAAAAAAAATATGTAATTTCAGTAATAGAGAATTATTTTCTTTCCTTTTTCAGCTGCAAAATGGCTGAACAGTACAAGGAAATTGTATTACTTTCTATCAGACAAATAGCATTTGACTTTTCCACAAGAATACAGATCACCTAGCTATTGAATAATTCCTGTTATAAAGAAAAGGGCATGCTTTCTGGAAATTTTTAAAACTTGTAGACATTCATTACATAAATAGTTAATTTAATATTTATGGGTTTTGAGTCTACCCATCTGTGAGAATACATCCATCCCATGGTACACCAGGTTACACATCAGGATCAGAACCATTCTTTTTACAGGAATAGGTCTTAGAAAGTCAACATCATGCTAGATAAGCTGTTTACAAGGTGAAGTAATTTTTAGCACCACACACCCCACTGCTCTAAGTTTCTTACTAAAGAAAAGGTATGCATTTGTTTCTCCCCTATGCCTGAACTACAGCATTTTTGGGATTCTAAAAGTGTTACCATCACCACCACCACCTCCCCCACCACCACAAAAAACAAAAAAACAAACAAAAAAAAAAAACCAAAAAAAAAAAGAAGAAAAAATCCCTACCAAAACCTAAAAACACAGCGCTTTGACAGGAAAGAATGAGAAGGGCCTATTTTTTTAAAATCCCTTTCATTCCACCACTTGTTCAAACCCACAGAAGCAAAGCCACATGTACCTATTCTGAGATTACCAGCAGAACCTGATCTACTTCCATTCACCAAGAAAACACACTTGGCTTTTGATGAAGCTGTGACTTCCTCCTCTCACCCCTATTAATCATCCAGCAACAGGCAAGAGGATGCCAGCCAACTCACTTAGAGCACAGCTGGTTTTCCTAAGAAACGTGCCTCTGCCTCCAGTCACCCAGGAAAGAAAATGGGCAGAGTGAGCTGGGGTCCTGCCCTTGGCACTCCTGCACAGCAGCACCCTGATAACACTTCTGCCATGCCACCAGGTTGATTCAGCTGGGAAGACAGACTTTTAAATTATACATGCCCTAATATATCAATTATTTATGAACCCTGTGAACCATTTCTTATGCTTTCTGTCTGCATAGAAAAAGGAAAAAATAATAATAAGCAGTCCAACAACTCTACAGAATCCAGCGATAAATTTCTGATAGATCTTTCAGAGCACAGCCCACGCCAGCCTACACACATACAGACTTTAATATGATTCAGTAAACAGAAAAGGAAATCTTCTACTGCCCCTCCCTTGCAAAAAATAAACTTTAGGGAAAAAAAAAAAATCACACTCCTCTGGGGCATGTTTGCAGTGACAGATTAATGAATTACCTATCTCCTAGAGAAGAAATAAACATGCAAAATTAATTAAATGTTCCAGTGTTTAGAACAATTGGAAAAAGGAAAACAGCAACCAGAGGAGAAAAAGAAATTAACCTTACTTTTGAGATCTCGCTGGCAGAGCTTGGAAATGATACATTAAAAATAGGTGTTTTTCACAGCATTTATCTACTTAAAACATAAGAATTCCCACAACAGAGCAGAATCATCCAGCCTCTTCTGATGCACAAATTTCAGTGCTTCACAAAAGTCCACTGCTATTTTAAGGCAAAGCTCTTGCTAAGCTCTTTACCTAAAAAAAATACTCCTAAAAATATAAACTCCACCACATTTTTTTTTCTTCCGTTTGATGAGTATTATCCCAGATAAGCCATGTTAACCCAACTGTACTAAACCCTTTTGCACTTTCTTACCTCACACTTGATTCAGCAAGGCTTGAGCATTTTGCTGTATAAAGGCTAGACCCACACATACATTTAAACACGTGCCAAAGCGCCAGGTAGACTCCTGGTCTTCATTTTCTTTCTCCTTCACCATGCTAGCTGTAGTTCTCTTGCACTTTACACTTCCAAGCACAGTGGATTCTCCGATAGTAATTATCCCACTAAACAGAAGCCCACATGCTATACAGGAAAAACTGACAAGGAAAAGATAAGACTCAATTCCCTATCACTCATGTAACGGAGAAAAGGGAGAAGATATATATAAGCATTTTCATCCTTAACCATGCATTTGGAGAATAGCTCACTCTAACATTTTCTCCCTTATGCCTTGTGACCTACTATTCTTTATTTGACTCTTGTCCTATAGACAACACCCATATTCAACCTAACCCACAAAGCTGATTCTGCTTGGCATTTGGATTTCCAAAAGCAAAAATTTATTTCCTATTACTCCTTTGCTATTCAGACAGGTTGTATATGCATACCTTGCTGCAATCATTACTCTGTAAACTCTGTAAAAGAGTATAAACTATTTACCAATAAGGTGACACTTTGTTTTCATTTCTGCAGATTTTGTAATTAAAAAAAAAAAAAAATCACAGCATATCCACAGTGCTTATTTCACTTGTAAAAGGACAGTAAGAACTATGTAAGTCAATTATGTTTTATTTTTCAAATTGTAATTTTTTTTCCAGAACTCCTTTGCATCAACCACACAATGCATATGTACTCTCACATGTACATCATTCTCATCTCAACTGAACATCCAGCTGGAAAATGCAAGTCTTCACGTTCCTTTTAAAAGAGCCTCAATTAAAAATACAACATTTGTATTTACTTACACACACCGTATAAACATTTTAAATGGATCACACTACATTTCTACTGTCTCTGCAACAAAGACCATATGCGCCTAATAATTTTGGCTGCCCCAAATTCCCAGGCATATCCTGCTGCAGAAAACCTGAAATTTATCTAAGACAGGCTGTATCCATCACCAGGTCTCGGCAGAATCTGCCCTGCTGTTCAGTACTAACTGGAAGTCAGGCTCTTTCTATGTTGTTCCAAAAATAAAAGGAACATTTGAATCTCAAAGCCATCACAATCCAAATCACATTTCCCTAATACCTCATGGGTTCTTATTTTAATTTGCCAGACACATTAATTGGCAGCCACAGTGCAACAGCATGTTTAATCTATTTTTACAAATTTTAAGATACAGAATATCTTACAAATTACTTTGGGGCTCATGCATCTCTCTCTCTCTCCCTGCCTTATCCTGACAGCTGATATCAAATGAGACATTAAAATGAACGGTATCAAAACTTGGAGGTAATTTTCCAAGGGATATCCCTCAACTTGGAAACAATACCCATGCTCCCAGACCCACAGCTTACTTAGTGTTCTGTGTAAGCTTATCTCAACTTTTTTCTAGAGGCCTGCTTAGACACTGAATCAGTGAGACAAGTTATTTGTATTACTTTCCGTTCCTCAGCAAAGTACAGCAAATATGATCCAGGGATAAGGCATACTGAATTGGAAATCTTTCCTTGTTTGCAAAATAACAATGAGGAACTTGCAGCTTTCTGAAATTTCACAGAATCACAGAATGGTTGAGGTTGGAAGAGACCTCTGGAGGTCATCTTCTCCAACCCCCTGTGCAAGCAGGGGCCACCTAGAGCAGGCTGCCCAGGCTGTCCAGGCAGCTTTTGATTATCTCCAAGGACGGAGACTCCACAACCACTCTGGGCAACCTGTGCCAGTGCTCAGTCATCCCGACAATAAAAACATTTTTCTTGATGTTCAGAGAGAACCTCCTGTGTTTCAGTTTGTGCCCATTGTCTCTTGTCCTGTCACTGTGCACTGTGGAAAGGAGCCTGGCTCTGTCTTCTTTAGACCCTTCCTTGAGATAGCTATAGACATTGATGAAATCACACCTGAGCCTTCTCTTCCCCAGGCTAAACAGACCTAGCTCTGTCAGCCTTTCCCCGTAGGAGGAATGCTGCTTAGTAATCTTCATCACCCTTCCCTGGACTCTCTCCAGTAGCTCCACATCTCTCTTGTACTGGGGAGCCCAGAACTGCATACAGCACTCCAGGTGTTGCCTTGCCAGTGCTTAGCAGAGAGTAAGGATCACCTCCCTTGACCTGCTGGCAACACTCCTAATGCAGCCCAGGATACTGTTAGCCACCTTTGCCACAAGTGCACATTGCTGGCTCATGGTCGGCTGGGTGTCCACCAGAACCCCCAGGTCCTTTTCTACAAAGCTGAAATTTGCTCTTGAAATTATTCAATCAGTTTTCCCAAATAACTCTTGGTTTGTTAAACATTTTATACGCCATCTATTGCACATGCTCAGTCTTTAGAACAGAGAAGTGTTGGTGGGTTTTCTTTTAGCACATACCATTGACTTTCTTCCATGATAGAATAAGAATCATTCTTGGAATCAAGCTTCTGCTCTGTGAATGCCTGGATTTATAGCTTTGAAATTTGTTATTTTCCAACATGTATTTCAAATTCATTTCTTTGATACTCCTAACTTGTTTGAAAAGATGTCCATCATAAGAGTGGCAAGGCAAGAAGACAAAAGGGATGTCAACACAAACCAAAACATGTATTTTTTGACTGAATAGTAAAAAAGCATTTCTGAAGACAAACTACACTGCCTGAGTTGACATATTAAGTTGGGTTTTGGTTTTTTGTTGGAGTTGGGGAAGGGAGGGGATTCATTTGGGGTGGGTTTGTTTTGCTTTTTTGTTTGTTTGTTGTTTTTTTAACTGTGGACACACACAGGTTTTCATAATACAGCATGTTTCCATAAACAGGATGAATTAGAAGATATCAACATACAATGGTACAATGGTACAAGTGTTTTTAAGTGCCAGTTCACCACATTTTAAAGAAGGCTCCATCTTCAATGCAACTGAAGCCAATGTCACACCACTCCTCCAGGGCACTACTTTCCTGTTTTGATCAGTTGTATCTGGAGATACAGCTAAGAGATCAGCTCTATCTGGAGATACAGCTTATGGCTGAGTTTGTTCACAGTACGTTTTTAATTAAAACCAAAGGATAGAAAGCTCTCATCTGTTTCCAGGGATAGTGCCTGGTGCTTAATTTCAGACCTGCCTGTTGCTATGGATTTGTCTGGCAAGCTGGACTCTTGGCTGAACCTGGTCACCATCACCAGACATGCCCTGCTCACGTTACTCAGGTACTGTGGAACTGTGCCTTTGCTGGTGAGGCTGCCGCCCTATGCCTGCCATGCTGTCACCTGAGGTCCCATTTCCCATTTGTCACTGGATTTTACTGCCCCGTCTTGTGGTTGAAAGACACACAGGGTAACAGCAAAAAACTATGGAACTTTGAAAGTAGAAAAAAGCCAGATACTCACACAGTGAAGGAATCAGGGGGAGCTGAGACTCTCCTCAGGTCAGCAGACTGCACTTTATGGATACTATAGGCAGCAGGAAATGAGTGGCCAGGAGAAAGGCAGCACACGGTGTAGACAGACAAGGAAAAAGGTGGGAGGAGAGGGAGGGGGGGAGAGAGAGAAAGAGAGAGAGAGAGAGGAAGAGAGGAAGAGAAGAAAGAAAGACATACAACATTTAAACAGAAACAAAAGGAATGTGTCACATAAAAGTTGAATGAAGAGACATGCAGAGCTCCAAGTTCACACTAGGAAGCCAAGAGCAACAGAAGACATGCAAATGGAGAAAAACACTGTTACATGGCACAAAGGAGCTTTCTAAAGACATGAGTGAGGAGGACCAGTGACAAGCTAGGCACACGGCTATACAAGGAAGGCAAGGACCCCCAGGATTTGTTCCACAGGCACTAAAAAATTTCAAGGCAGCAGACTTTGGAAGCAGGTCCAGAAATGCAAACAAACATCAAAGCCAAGATCTGAATGGATGGAATTCTCTCCAAAGGTTGGCCAACTTTAGTTAACGTTTAAGAAAAAAAAAATACCCTTACTGGAGATTTTGTATCCACAATGACAAATTGCTGTCTCCATTCTTCTTTCATGTACCTTAGGGAAACATGCATTTTATATATAGTGACTCCCAAGATTGTCTCTCTTTTAGTGTTTATACTCAGATGGTCCCTTTGTTTCTCTAAAGTGTACGGAATACGTTTTTTTTTCTATAAGCTCTTCCCTCTTCTTTCTCTTCCATCATACAGGACGTTCTTCCTCAACCCAAACTAAAAGCCACTGAAAGCAAAATACCATCTTTTGAGGTTCAGAAAATGATCATTAACTGAAACTTACTGAGCAGCATACTAAACTGTAGTTTCTAATCAGAAAATGACTCCTGGAAAATTGAACCACAGCTTTTCTTCTTATTCCACAAGCATTTTGCTTATAGCTCACAAGAACCACATTCTTGGCTTGATCACAGAAAACCAAGCTATACGTTGTCTCTTTCACATGTTACCATGATCAATAGTGGAGAACGGGAATGAGAACTTAGCCAGCAAGTCTTTTAAGGGAAAGAAAATAAGAACCTAATTCACTCTCTTGCAGAAAAACTGATTCTGCTGTAGCAAAAATTTGCTTTTGCTGGTACAAACAGAAAAGACATATGAGAAGAAAAGAAACGCACATTTTTTTCCCCTCAGCCCCACTACCTGCCTTGTTTCAATCCGTAACTAAGTATGAACAGCATCACCTTATCCTGTCTATTCCTTGCACATAAAAAGTTGCTTCTGGCTTGAAACACATTATTGAATTGTTATCTCCATTGTAAAGCAATGCATTGTAGGATGAGGAAGAGATTATGCCTGCCTTTTATGTTTGGACTGCCTCCATTAGAAACAAATTAGAAGCACTGTAACTGTATTCACCAAGTAATGACTTTCCTGCACTATGCTTCAACTCAAAATTTTAAAATTATCAGAAGAGTACAAACCATAAACAGGTCATCCTCACCTACTCAAGAGTACTAAGATAACCTGTATGTCACATCAAAATTGCTTAACTTTCCAAAAGAAAATATTAAAAAAATGAATGCTTGATGAACAGTAAGAAGAAAGATCACCAGTTGCAGCAACTAGGCCATGAATAGTTTGGGACAATTAATATACTGAGAAATTTGTTTGTAGGCAATTCAGCAGTGAAAGATGAAATAACTGAATAAAATATTAATTGCCAGTAATTCACCCAGCTATGACAAAATGCAGCACATTATATTTACTTGTTCCCTAATAGCTTGGATGAAGTTTTTTGCACTGCTGCTGCCAACAGGGAAGGGAGGCTCCTTCAGTTTAAGTAGCCCCATAGAAATACTTGATTTTTATTCCTTAGTTTGATTCCATGGCCAACTTTTTTTTTTTTTTTTTTTTTTTTTTTTTAAAGACTAGGAAGTTTTACACTGTCAAAAGTGCTGCTGAATTTTTTCCCACACCTTGAAAAAGGCAAATTATTCAGTAACAAATAAAACAAGGACTCTCAGTATATAGGAGTTTCAGCCTTGAAGGTCTGTGTAGAACCACATGAGGCAGTTTCTGTGCTGGAAGCACAACAGTGGGAAAATGGAGGGAAAAAGAGGTCAAACAAGGTCAGATCCCTTTTTCTCATATACAAGTGTCCTCTCAGAGCATCTACAGGTTTTGAAGGAGAACAGCTGCAATCAGAGAGATGGGCAACTCTTACATTCAGAAGAGAGTCATGTTTCTAAAGCCCTTCCACTCCCAAGTGAGAGAAGCATGAAATCTCTGTTCTTCTCACTCAACTACATTACACATGGGCTCTTCAATTTTAAAATACTATTATTCCCTGGAAACTCAAGTGCATCCAACAAGGCAAAAAACAAACTCACTATCCTCTAAACCCCCTCTCCTTAAAACCTCCAGAACAAAGGAGAACAGAGTAAGAAAACAGAAACACAGTGTAAGACTTCTTCAGATTTAGTCTTTCTCTACTTATGACACTGGACTATCTAAAACTCAAAAAAACATTCCTACTGCTCCACTTATCTAGCAATAATATCAAAGTCGACAATAATAGCAACTCTGCATTACGGTGATGTGAGACAATTTTTTAATTACTTTCCTGGGAAGGAGCTTAAGAACAGCTATCTAACAATTAGTGGGATAGCTCCAGACCTACTTACTTATCTCACACATCTAATATTCAGATGACAGTTGTAAGAGAACAATCTATCGTGTTCAATCAAATATAAGGCTTTCTGGGAGATTTCAATGGAATAGGGAGATATATTCCAGATATCAAGTTAAGAAGTACAAATAAACACATTTAATTGAAAATTTTCTCCCTTGTGAAATACTGCAAATCAGCATCTTATTGAATGAACTTCTTAATAATACTAACTGCTTCCTAGAGTTTAACCTTTAATATGCCATTTACTTTTTATCACTCCAGGAGATTCAACTCCTCTCTCGCATTCCCCTTCAATACTTGAGAGCAAAGTACGTACACACACAGATATATAGGTGTCGATGTAGATATAAATATATACACACACCATTTCTGATATGTGAGGCTGAGACTAGAGTCCCTGACAGATCATTTGTATTTTCCCAAGACATAGGTCTGCAGGCATATATCTCAGCCAAATCAAAGGATTGACAGCAATGTAGTCTACCATAGCATATTGAAATCAAGCTAAACTACAAACAAGATCCTCTTGACAACTGGCATATATTATGAATCTGTATTTCCCTACCACAGTTTAAATTCAGATCTCAAAATTCAAGCCTAACCATGCTAATTATCAGATCAAAATACTAGGAATTTTCATTTTAAATTTGATTAGCCTCCCTTAGTGTAGAAAAAAAATGCCCTGGGATTGCTCTCTGCTCGATTCTACCTTTCACAAACAATTGAGTTGTGGTTGGATGAAATCGGACATTGCTGCCCAAAGGCAAGAGTCTGCTATTCTTCACTACTCAAGAGAGATGAGTATACCTTATGTATTTTCCAGGCAAATAGGAATTGCACATTACAGATATGGGCTTCTACTGAAGTTTAAAGCATTAGTCTCAGTAAGAGAACACAGAGTGCTAAATTGAACAGTAAGATGTTCAAAGTAACCAGGGAGTCTTTGATTACATGAACAGATTGACAACCAGAGGATAACAAGAAGCTCTAAAGGACTGGAGTCAAAGTTTGAAGTGAAGCAATATCTTCCAGTAGATGATACAGTTGAAAGACACAGACAACCTTTAAGATACCTGAAGAGAAAAGGTGTGCCTGAGACCTTGTCTGTTTTTTCCAGTTATAGGAGTTAGTCTAATGAAAGATATTACATCTCTTCATAAACCTTGCGTCACCATTACAGCTGCAACAGCAAAATCCCTCACCCACCTCCCCTGAAAAATGAAATCCTCAGTGCATAGATGTTTGAATGAAATGTGGATCCTCGATAACTTTAGGCCTTTAGCTCAGTATCTTTGTAGAGGGGACAGACTGGTTTGGTTTACTTTAAAAATACCTGATGAAAAACAGCAAAAGCACCTACCATGTCACTCACTTTAGCAGTGATGAAGGCCTTCTATATGAGAAGTACAACAATCAGCTCTACAAAATAATCTAAATTATCTTATTGGACAGGCATTTTCACAGGTCAAAATTTGAAAATTTTTTTGGTATTAAAATATCTCTGCAGTGCTTACAAATAAGGTTTAATTATTAAAAGGAATGTTAGTCCTGTCTTCTCTTCTTCACATGTTCCTGGTTTCCAGTTATCTCAGCTTTTCTCTATTCACCTTTAGACTACTCATTTCTCATTTGGGTTTTTATACTGCAGCAGGATTCCCTACAAAGTGGAAATAGCCCTTTCTGGACCTCCAGGTCCTTCTCCATAAACAGTCCCAGGCAGCATGCTCCCACAACAGAGACTACAAGATGTCCTGAGTAATTCTTGATTACGGCAATTTGTTACAGGATCTCCAATCCAGCTTAAAAAGCAAATCAATAAGTTGAGAAAATGAATCAAAATAACTTCAAAGGCAAATGGCATACATATGCAGAACTGTCAGAAGCCAAGAGGCACACTGCTGAGCCTGCACAAACCTCTCTAAATAAGTGAAAGATACAGCACCTTTCTAAAAGCAAGACAGAGGGTAACCCAGAAGATAAAAGAATAAAAGAAAATCAGGTAAGTATTTACAATATGATGGAAAGGGAGTTCAGAAGGTGTGATTTTTTTTTTTTTTTTTTTTTTTTTTTAAATGCGCTGCAAGTCCAGTACATGCAAAATCCATGACTGAAAATGCTGCCCCAAATGGGCCTCCTGCCATTAGGACATGCACATATCCAACTCACTCATTCAGCAAAGGCATGGATGTTCTCCTCTTGCTCTTCTGCACCATGTTGGCTTGGTTCCTTAAGGAGATTCGAATGAGTGAAGGAGCCAATCGACAAGGTTCACCGTCCACTTGCATGGGAATAGACTTGTATGTTAAAAGTGTCACCTCACGGCACTGATGCAACCTCTCTCCATGACCACCCACCTGGAGAGCAGCCTGGAGGGGGAAAAAAAAAAAAGCAAAAAAACCCAACAACAAAAAAAAAACCCACAAACCAAAAACACACACAAAACAAAACAACCCACAAGCAACAAAAAGACCCCAAAAACAAACAGGAAAGACAAAGAAAAGACACCTCAGAACAGATAGTTGAGGCAGTTAAATCCAAAATGCAGCTTTGCTGACAGCGTCCATTACACAGCGTTCCATGTGTAAGGCATTCTAACAAGTCACAATGAATGTATTTTCACTCCAAAATTGCAAAGCAGGACTTAAAATTTCACAAGGAAACATGGTGGGCAACAAACAGATATCTAACCGTATGCATTGCATGTCTCATCGCCTTGGTATACGTCAAGCATATTACACACACATGCAAATATGTATACACACACGTGCAGGCACAAATGAATGCCTGTGTTTATTCATAAAGTTTTCAATTTGTTTTGGTTGGTTTGTTTTTACACTAACAGTAATGCTACTAATTATTTGCTCTTTAAAACAACCACCCTAATTGGGTACATCTGTGAGACAGAAAAATTATTTCCCCTTCCTGAACAGAATACAGTCCTTAATGTGAATTAGATAAATCTAAAATCCATATTATCAAAGTTTACACAGCAACTCAGCCTCGAGACGAGACAGTCTGAAAAGAGCAAGCAGAAGGACCTTGCTAAAAACAATTAAATATCATGTTCAAGAATTCATTTCAAAGAAATGAAACAAGGAGGGCAATGAGCAGATCCTTCAAGTTCTAAGAAGACATGTTTGGGCAGAAATGTATTTTTTTTTATTTTGTAGTGTGACTATTAACTCTCATCTACCTGATGCAGAAAAAAATCCTATATTAATGCACTACTAACAGAAAGCAGTTTAAACACAAGTCAAGACCTTAATCCTGCTCTGTGTGCTTAATATTATGGACCAACTGATAATATGGTCAGTCATATTCATAATAACACTTCTTATAAAGTACTTCTCTTCCTTGGTCTCACAGACCATCTTGGGTATGACCAAGCACATCTGGGAGACATACAGAGGAAGTTAGGATTATATCAACAGTCTAGGGTTACAATGGTTCCTCAGCACCACAACCAAGATAGACTTGTAGACCCTCAGTTCTTAACTAGGCTTCCTTTAAAGAGAAACAAATGCTCAAAGAGCCCTAACTACTTAAATTCAGTCCCAACTGAAACTGGTGGCAGCTTTGAGATCACTCTAGCTACTGCGAGTGGCTAGAGACACATTAGTGGCAAACCCAGAAAAGATTCCAGCTAAAAATTGCCAGTTAGTACATGCTGAATAGACTTTTGACAGCGTATTCAGAAACATACCCTAAAATGTTCAGGGGTGAAGTCACAAATGGTCATTCCACAAGATCTACTAGGCTAACAAACAGAATTCTGCTTACTTCTAGGTTATTTCCCTAACTCACTAGATCCATCAAAAAAAAAAAAAAAAAAAAAAAAAAGAGACCAAAAAAGAATCCTTAACCCAGACTTTCTAAAGGAATGATTGCTGATCAAGGCAACCTTTTACTTTTGTTTATTTTGAAGATTAGATTTGTCTGAATTTCTCTTTGAGGAAGCAAACACCATTATCATGGGTATTCACTGAATGTGATATGCACTGAGGGTAGGTCATACAACAAATAAGTGTGTGAGTTTAGTGAAAACAGGCTTATCCATGTTAGCTTTAACCTAATCCACACAAGACACAGCAGCAACAAAGGCCTAAGAGTATGGACTTAAGCATGACCTAAACAAACCTGCCAGGAAGCCCTGATATGTGCCTTCTGTTGGCCACACTAAGTCCAAGCTGCAGTGCCTTAGGTAGATTAACACTAGCACGGGGATAACTACCAACTCTCTGACTGCATTTAGTCATCCTCTGAAGAGACTGTCACTGTGTTTAACCACTATGATAGTAGGACACTAGGGTATTTACAGTGAGATTGCTTTTATAGTAACTCAGCTTTAGTTCACTTTAAGAACAGCATTGACAGAAAGAGCACTGCCAAATTAAAATTGTTGGTTGAATTTTCTTTCCCTAGTAGAACAAAAAGAGAGATAACATTTGTGCCAGATATATTACTAAGTTTTCCACAGCTGTTACTAAATTTTCACAACATATTTAGTGGGCATATGGAAACTGTATGGGCATATAATTTTATATAATTTCATAATTGTTTCCAGTAGCCAGTTTTACAAAAAAAATTGAACTTCTATGCCATAGATTGAAATATACAAAAGCTAAAAAGAAACAGCAGTAATTATTTGACTGTAGAACATTCCCACAGTAAAAACATGCATGCATCCTGTTTTTACTGGAATAATCTTGCCGTTTAACTTGGGAGCACTGCACATGCAAATTAGTCATATTTGGCAAAGAGTAAATTTTTATTATTAAATGACACTTCTTTTATGAGAAAACTACAATTTGTCCCCCTTATTTAAAATGCAGTAGCAGAGCATGTTTTGGCCTTAGCCGACTGAATATGTGGAATCATGGTGGTTCTTCAGTAATGAGGACAACTTTGCACTTTGTAACACGGCCGACAGAATTCACCAAGTCTGGTAGCACCTGCAATATACTCACCAGTGAGGCCATGGTGAACCCAATGACTTCAATGTAGCCATCATCATGGCGCTGAGGCTCAAAGTCTCTGTGATCTCCAGGGTTTCCCCAGGGCATTGTGCCAGCACAATACCTACAGAAAGAGGTTTGGAAAGCAAGCTTTGAGAAAGCAGTTTGCCTTGATGGCTCCTGACTAGTAGCCTGACTATTAGCCTGTTCTGCTGTCCTCCAGAAGTATCCAGATATGCATTCCAGGATTCAATTCAGGGACAATTAAAAGTTATGCTGGCATAGACTGGACAAAAGGGAAAACCTGTCTCTTGTTTCCAGGCTGGTACACCATCCATAGATGTATCCATCATAATCTTTAGCAGGTTCCTTTGTGAGAGGAAAATCGGGAAACACCAGGAAATAGGTAACAGAGCAGCAGCACTTTGTTCTCCCCACTTTCTTTGCTTTTGCAGATGAGCTGTTGAGCCAGAAATCTGCTTAAGCCCCTCTACTAGGCAGGCATAGGGCTGCAGCAACTACTCCGGCCTTGGAGCTCCATTTCCACTCTCCCTGCTAGCTCAGAACCTATAACATCATAAGGAATGCAAAATGTTTCATAGTTTGAGGAGGCAGGGAGAAATAAGAAGCAGGAACAGATGCAGCTGTGGCATTTATCTTTTACATCCATTCTTTAATGATAGGAAAGTGATCTAAGAGTGACAGAAGGGGAACTTTGGAGGGGTGACACCAAGTGGAAGCTTGGAGCGAGGACAATGCAGGACTCAAAAGATCAAGTGCTTAGGATTGCGTGTGGAGCAAAGTGGTAGGTTGTCTAAAGCAGTGGTCTCCAAAATGGGGTGCATGTACCACAGGGAGTGTGCAAGAGAAATTCACAACTGACAAGACAATTAGGGTGTGTGAAGAAAATATTATTTGTACTTTTAGCAAATAAGAAAAAACCCATTAAAAGAGTGTTTGTTTCATCTTTATCGCATCCTTTCTTAATTTCTATTTTTGTATATGTTTTATAATGCATGTAATATATTAATACCATAGTACATGTATATAATTTATAAATAAATATACATATATTGGGGTGGTGCTCAAAAATTTTGTTACCGATAGGGATGCACAATCAAAAACAGTTTGGAGACTACTGCTCTAGAGAGCAAAAGATAGACAATTTTTAAGAATACAGCTATATTTCTATTTGGGACACTTTCTAACATTAAAAAAAAAAAAAGCAGTTCTTTCAACAGTTTGGTGTTCCTTTACCAGAAAAATATTGATCCTTCCCACTTACACCCCCCCCCCCCCCCTTTTTTCTCACACTGCTTCTAATTAAGCAGAAGACCAGGCACCTGTGTCTTTACTGTCTTGTTTTCAGGTTAGGTGCACAACTTTTGAAAGCATGTTTGTTAATCATTTCTACTCTCTCTGTATCAGGATATTCAACTTTTTAAAGGATTGTTTAGCTGCACCCTGAACTCGGATCCCATTCTGTACTGCTAATTAACAGTATTATAAGCACCTATCTCTCAAGAAGGCAACACAGTGGCAATACTCTTCCTGCACATCCACCCAATCTAGGACAACTTGTAGGTATTTTTTTTTTTTCTTTTATAACTCCAAGCATCTGTGTTCAGCTTACCTGGGTATGTTTAAAAACACTATACACTGGAACTTCAGCTCCTGGATCTTTGGAGTCAGGTCTGTACCATCACACTACAAAGCCAAAGTGACAGAGCACAGAGAAATTGCTGAATGGAGCCACAGACAAGAGAAGTGTTGCTGCTTTGTAACAACTTTCCCAAGATTTTCCTTGGAATGTGTTGCAAATGTCATGCTCAAAACTGAAAAGTAACAGAGCCATTAAACTCTCACCTCACTCTCTCTCCATTCCTCCCTCTTCCCACAACACCATGACACAATTTCTTATACTTACCACGACTTTAACATGCTTCGATAAATCTCTTGAGCTTCTTTGCAGAAAGTCTGTAAAGGCTGCCTGCAACAGAAATAAGTGCAGGAATTGTCATCAGTGACAATTAATTACCAAAATGCCATCCTTTTGTCAAACCTATTCTTTCTTGCTCTCAGGAGATATGATTTTTTTATTTTTTTTAAATCATGATACTTCTTTTGAAAGTTCAACCAAAGAAGTCCTTGGGCACCCAAGGATTTAAATGCAAATTCTTGCTCACATATTTGTTTCCATGGTTAAGGCACATGGGTATGGTGGGAATCATCATCCAGAAAGTCATTATATGTCACGCATTACCAAATTAATGTTTCTCTCTTAATAACTGTATTTTAGACTAAAACATTGCCCATGTACCTCCTGAGTGCAGAAGTGGATAATTTTATCTGTGTATTCACATATGAACATGAATCACTCCAAATAGCTAATCTCTGCCTTCCACTGCCCATGACCCTACATCCAAGAGTACTCCTCAAAGCTATAAAGATACAGGCTAACACTTGCAGAATTTCTTTAGAAAAGTCAATATCAATGTGCTGCCCAAACCCTGAAAGAAGCAGAGCAGTTCATTGAGAAGCTTATGAGCCAGGAGCAGGGGGAGCAAGACATGACCAGTACTATGTCCACAGGAGTAGCATTTCTCTCACCTGCTAAGCACTGTAAAATAACGGTGCTTGAGGCACTTTCCAACAGACACATGTGTGCAGCATTGCCAGAAACAGTACACCTACACTTTAAATTGCAACAGGCAAAATGAACTGGCATGAGCTCCTGATGTGAGAAAGTGAGGGGGAAGGTACTTAAGAAAACATTAAAACAACTTAGTTAGCATCATTCCGTAAGATGAATCACAACTCACCCCTGCATAAAACATTTTATTTCTAAATCGGCTGTTGAATTTCTCTGGATTTGCTTCTGTGAAAGGATAAAAAGGAAAAATATGAACACCCTAATAAAACAAGTAGACTCCGTTGTACCTTCACTTTCCCTGCTAGTACTATAGTGCTTTTAGCCCACACCACACAGTGAAACTATTAACATAAATATAATTTTCCTGTGTGAGAGTCCCCCATCTGTGCCATCATCTGCTATCAGATTTCAAACATTGATATTGAATTCTTCCCCTTTCCTGTAGAGTGAAAATAGATGGAAACATGAGCAAAGAGGTAACAAGAATACAATCAGTTAATTTAGCACCTCTCAGACTATTCATTTTATGATCCCTCAGTACCATTTGTGATAATTCTATTTCTACCAACGCAGAACAGACCGCTAAGAATTATTAGAAATCCATGAAACACTAACCCATGCTTTGAAGCAGGAGTAAAGCATTAGTAAATTACAAGATGAAACAGACACTTAAATTTTGATGTATTACAAAGAGGTACTGAGGAAGACATCTCTACCCAAATATTCCTGCAGCAAAAAAATAAGCGGTTACTCTAAAACCTATTTTGAAAGTTGTCTCATTTTGATTAGACTCTAAGTGATGGAGAATTTTAATGGTCCAGTAGTAATGCACATCTAATGGTTAATTATTCTCACTGTTAAAATAAACGTGGAGGGGGTTCCTATCTTGAACTTTTCAGACTTCAACTACCAACTGCTAAATCTTATTATACTTCTCTGTCAGATTAAAGAGCCCCCAACTATCAGATATCTTCTCCTTGAGTAAATACTTACAGGCAGTGATTAAATCACCTCTTAACCTTCTTTCTGATAAGCTAAATGGAGCTCCTTTAATCTCCCAGTATAAGGCATGCTTCCCAGAATACAGGTCATTGTCGTGCCTCCCTGAGAACTGCTTTCCTAGCTTGTAGCATCCAGAGATTTCAGAAGCAGCCCTTCTGACACTGTATTCAGTGGTAGTACCAACCACCTATCCTTGCTCAGTAATTCTCTAGTGAAAACATCCAAGTATCAAGATAGTCCTTCTGGCTAAAGCATCACACTGGTGTGAACACTTCCAAATTACTTCTTCTCAAATGACCACTTGAAACAATGTTTCTAGTTCCCATTGAAGTCGCTATATCTCACAATATAAGGCTCCATTTTGTGAGAGTGAGCTACATACTCTGCATTTCTTGTTTGATTGTTTGCCCAGCTACTGTTATCATCCATTTGTTGTGTTGCAGGTGAGCCTGGAATGCAGTCAGGGCCACCTCTTCTTAAAACGATTAATTTAACTGCGTAAGTAAATCTCATCTCACTTACTGAGCTCACAGCTCTTTCTATAAAGTCTCAGCATCCCACGCTAAGAAGCAGGAGGCTCCTGAAGGCTCAGTGCCCGTGCTACACATTCTCTGATGTTGTTATCCCCGATGGTGCCAGGCAGCAGCCACCAGGGCACTGGCTTTTATGTGGATCCTACTACAAATACTGACTCGAACCAAAGCCCCAGTTTGGAACTGGCTAATCCGGAAAGGAGCCTTTCTGAGGTCAGGGACCTTCAACATACTGAACTGCTCCTACCTCTGACATAGCAGATGAGTATGGGTAGGGACAGAGGACTGTGATGTAGAATAGAGCCTAAAGTTGAGTAGAGCGCAATTTCGATTGTAGAAGTAAATCACTGACTGCATATCCAAGGCTCACTCCATCCTCACCCTTCTCAAGGCATCAATGGAATAGGAAAAGGAAAGTGTGTGTGTGTCCACACACATGTGTGCGTGGGGCGGGGGAGTGTCCTGTACACGAACAGTCCTGGAGAGCTGATGGAGCAAATAGCGTGTCAACAGGGATAAAGTAAATTGCATCTCCCTTGATCCACCAAAGCATAAGGATAACAAGGGAGGAAACAGCGACTCCAGAAAGAGTTGCTACCCAGAACGCTTCCTGAAGAAGCAGAGCTAAATACATCAGGCTTGGAGGCAACCCTCAAGGATCAATCTGATTAGTCACAAGAAAAGTGTAGAGGTTGCCATGGAAAAGGCCACATTCATGTACAGGTTCCTCTGAGACATTGCAATGACTGCTTATTCTAAATATAACAGTTGACCAACCTCTATTGCATAAAATGCCCTGATAGGTCGAGAGTTCAAATCAATATCTGATTTATTTTGGTTTGGAGGTGAGGGGGGAGGAAGGGGAAGAGTGGATGGGTACGGTGTTTGTTTTAATACTGTATGTGATTACAATAGCTCCACACAAGCAATTGCATACAACCACTTGTCTTAATGGAACAAGTGCAACAGCCATGAAAGTGCTTTAAGTTTTGCTAAAGTTTTGCTAAGAATTTCTCTGGATTGTCAGCAATTGTAAATGAGATGAGAATCTGTTTTGCACTGCTTAATTCCACATGAAACACAATAAAACCCACACACCAGCAACACCTCCAACGCTACAAGCTTTTCTTTCCTAAAACACATAGAACTCATTTGTATATTTTAGCATTTGAGAGGGTAAGGAAGACACCAGCAGTGATGACTTGTAAGAGCAAACACTTCTGCTATGAAAAGCTCTCCTGGCCACACATACCCGCTCACAGACACACAGCTTGGTCTGCCAAGTATTTTTTCACCCATGTAAATTTTTAAAACACTGGCATCTCTGGAATAACATCCATTCTTTATAGGGCTCCATTACTTCATTATTAAGTAATGCCTCCATTAAGTGAGAAAGTAGCCACGCATTTCATCTCTACAGTATATTCACAGTCACATTAGTAATGCATAGTGATCTGCATTCATCAAAAAATGCATACAGCTGTCATAGTTTCATTCCTGTGCCCTTTTGTGGCCTCTCATTATTATTCCTAAAGCTTGAAGCAGTCTTAAACATTATTAAATATGCATTAGCTCATTCCATCATGTATCCTGCTCTTTATTTAGCATGGCATTAGAGTGCTATCTTTTCATCTTGAAATGACACTCTGATATTATGAAAGTGAAGATAAGGAAGGCTGTCATTCAGAAAAAAAATACCTGCATATGAGGCTGAAATGATCAAAAGCTGAACACAGACAATTGAACGAGGTTTGTTTCCACAAGCATGCTTGCCTAAACCATATAAATAGAGCAGTTCACATCAGTCCAAAGCTCGCCTGTTAAGCCACATTTGGATCTGTATGGGGTGGTATAACTGCCACCAGCAAGGGGACAAATGAGATGCTACAACAGCTCAAATTCCTGACAGTTTTGTGGACTTCATTAAACATTTCACTTGCACAGAGACACTCTAGGTCTGTACCAAGTCCAATGATATTATGCTATACTCATCCATAGGTAACAGCTGTTCAGTTTGAGAACACAATTATCCGCCTGCTACCCTGCTACTTCCACAGCCTCACAGCTTTTCTCTTCCCTCTACCTCCACACTGGAGGGAAAACTGACACTTAACTTACATTTGTTTTTCTTTCTGCTCTTATCCTGACACTTCTGCATCAGCATAAACTTCCTTTATATCTGTACTTGGTATCTCCTTTAAAAGATCAAAAACTTTGAAAAGCTCCCCTTTTAGCCCTTTTCCTCCAGTGAATGCCATTTTTCCTTGTACTTTTTTCATTTTTATATTATCAAGTCCCTTGGAAACTCATGATACAATCACTTCCTTCCTAATTGTGTCTGTATCTTGGGTTTTTATGTTCCAGCTTTCCTTCCGAATTATAAGAACAAGATGTTAAATCCAACTCCATTTGTAATTCGTAAAATAACTACCCATTCCCAAGGCTAAGGAAATAAGTTCCTATTACCTCTAGATTCATGGAACTCCAGTGTAACATGTGCATCAAATCCAAGGCTGAAGTAATTATTGAAGACACTGAGTGGAAGCTGTAATTGGATAATAAAAAGACATGTAAAAAAACCATGAATTAAGCATTCCATGACAGATCAGGAATTAACTACTTTAAATCTGGCATCTCATGAAAACCTAAGAAGAAGAAAGTGGAACATATTAGGGAAATGTATTCAGAAGGTTGCTCTGAAGGTTAGTAATAGCTTGTGGAAAATGATCAGATACAAAAGCCTAAAGAACACAAACACATCTACAATGCTTTATGATCATATATGTATCTTTGTAAACACAAAGTATTCCTTATGTTGTCATTGAGATTTCCCATAATGCTGCTCCACTTAACATGTCAATATGAAGGTTTTCCTAATTGCTGGCACTTCAAGCTCGGCATGGCAAATGAAACTCAAGCTGTGTTCTTCCCGCTTCATATATAACCAGGAGCAATGCAAGACCCAGACAAGAAGCCCTAATTCTACTGAGGATGCATGAAGCAGAGAAGTACACATCTGGCCTCTTCTTCATTACGCACACCCAGTGGGGCTGTGGAGAGAGAACAGTAGCATCCAATAAGCTGGAAATTATAACTGAGAAGAGGAAAATAGTTCACAATTTTTTTTCTGTGATTGTAATACTTTCAACATCTCCAGTCCAAATGACATATTACTATAAACGTGATCCCCTCACAAAGATCTTCCCATTCTTCAAATATCAAGGTCATAAGGAGACCCATACACAAAGAAGTTAGATACAAAAATACACTACTCCTTGCTGTGAAGTAGGGAACCATTGGTATCCATTAGCAAAGTCCGAAGGAATAAAATTCTACATCCTGTTCTTAATTTTATATCTCCAATTTAGGAATGTATGGTGGTCACAAGGTTGCTTCTCCTGCCACCCCAGCTTAACTAGAGATAAAAAAAAAAAACAACAAAACAAAACAATGACCTTTCAGATAAGATGCCAGGGATTTTTGCCAGGACTTCGTTCTTCAGATAAATGCTCAATGTCTGAGACTTACAAACAACAAATAAATTGCTGGTATGTATTACGTTTCACACACCTCTGGAAGCATTGAAAAGAGCAAAAGGAAGCGATGCAACTAGAGAATTAAAAAGTTTTAGAGCTTCTCCACTAATGCATCTCATGGTGTAACCCAAAGATGCTCTTAAGCATCCTATAGTCTCCCTCAGAAAAAGAAGGCTCTAACCTTACGTGCCCCATCCTCCAGCTCATCCTGTGGCAAATCAGGGTTGCGCTCAACCTGGAGATTCCATCGGTCCAGCTGGACAATGGTCCCATCTTCTACATGGCACAGGATCTTGGACACTGGCTCATCTGTGTAACCCTGACAGCAGAGAGAGTGTCAGTAGAGTATCAGCCATGGATAGTGAAAGCAAAGCAAGTCACTCACCAATTACCTGGCAAACTTCCCTCCTTTCATAGAGGCCGGATCAAATGTTCCTAAGAACACCTCTAAAATATTGCTAATTTTTGCTATGTCAACCATTGTAACAAGCTATTGCTGTGGTACACAAGTCTCGGGCAGGCAAAGTAAGACCATAAGGAGAGGAACTCAAAGTGTATTTGCCTTGCCTGGAGAAACTCCAGTGGTGTAGTCAAGGATAAACAGAGAGAAATAAAGTTTAAACTATGCTTAAATTAGAAGCCTGCACATCCTTCTCATTACTTGGCCTAAAATACCAGACAGATACATCTGTGTACACTTTTATTACAACTACATTGTTAATAATTCAAGATCCTTGACTGGAAACTGAACCAAACCATTGTGCCTAACTGAAGCAGACCTTGGACACAGCCCTGCCTATTTTAGCCAAAGTGAAGTTTCACCCTACTATACAACTAAATCAGACCAGCAAGTTGAGAGCCTGCACATGAGGGTACCCCAGTCAGTGCTTACCCCACCCCAGTTGAGGGTGCGGGCTAGGTCATTCCCAGTGCCAAGCGGAAGGACAGCCACAGGAGGCGGGGGGCTGAGTTGCAGCTCATCGAGGATGGAGAGGATCCAGCCCACCTATAAAACAGGAAATGCAGAGAATACTTAGTCAGGAAGATTAAAAGGGATGGGAAAAAAAGGAAAAAGACATATTTTGATTTGATAATTTGATAGTATCCCCTTTACAGAGAAGATCAAGTAAAACAAAAGGGAGAAGGAAAAGTGAGGATTTAACTCTACAGCTGCCTCTTCTGAGGTTTCGCCTTTCAGAGAACAGGTACAGCAGTTTTCCTGAAGCGCCTGTGCAAGCAGAAGCAGTGGGATGTAAACACTGGCTGTCTTCAACAGCACACCGAGTTACTGAGGAAAAGGAGCACATAAATTGCTGTTCTTTAAGCAGGAAATGAAAACACATAGAATTACACCTGGCTAAGGCTGCCTAACTATTGCTCAGAAAAATACTGTATGTAAAAATGAGTGAAGAATAAATATGAATGAATCAAGGTAAGTTTTTTTAAGTGCCCTCATGCTAAAAGAAACTAAACCTTTGACAACTGTCCTGAAAGAAGATGAGAGACACCTTAAAACAGCATGGTATCTCAGAGCATGTCCTGGAACTGGAACAGAGGGTCCAGATGAAGTCAAGCATGGACTTGCCCACAGATGTCCCATTCCCCAGACCTTAGAGACTTTAGTGCTGAATTATTTCACTCAGTGCAAAGCATAAAATATATATATTCTAGTTATACACATACATATGTATATATAAATAGAAGACTAGAATATAAGACAAACTCTAATGCTCAGGGTTGAAGACTTTGGGTTCCAATGAATCTGGCTCTTTTGTGTCATAAACTATTGGTTATTTTAGACAGCTGTTTCTCTCTCCTGTCCCTATTCTAGACTACATAATACTTTTAAACAGAAATTGAGGCAGAAGGAACAAATTACTGTAAAATATTTTGTTTTCATTAAATGGAAATTTCCAAGGAGGTAAAGAAGAGTTGCTGAAAATATTCTGTAACTTTTTATGAGTTAAATTCTTGCTACAAGAAAATAGGACTATTTCTTAAACTATTTCTCACCTTTACCAAAAAAAAAAAAAAAAAAAATTAAAATCTGTGAAAGGACCTATGCTGCATTTCTAAATAAAGAATTAAGGAGAAAAAAAAAAAAAAAAGATAAAAATTGATTTTTTTTTTTTCCTGATGCCAATGTTCAAAGATGCAGTCTGTATTGGAAATGTGAGCTTTTAAATAAGACATAAAACTGAAATCCTGACTGCAGCTGGACAGGATTTTTTGTCCCGCAACTATTGGGGGAGGAAAAATCCCCAACTCTCCACTACTATGATTTCAAATAGGTTCTTACACCAAACTGGGATGAAACTGGAGCTTCACAAAAGGTACCCAGCATAACATGGGCATTGGGAACCACCGTTGCAATCTGAAGGACTGGAGTGGGGGTGGCCTGATAGATACAGCAACCACCACCCTATTTGGTATTCTAGGGTATGTCTTTCTCCAAGTCTCTTGGAGAAATTTAATTAAGTATAAATAGCATTTATCAGACAGTTATTTATCATAACCAATTGTACAACTATTAAAGCATTCATCCGGGATGTGAACCCACATTAGAGCTCATTGTCTGACAACAGTCATCTGATTCACTTACAACTCTCATGAACCTGGATGTCACCAAAGGTACTTAGGTCTATCATAGGCATCACGGTAGGACTAAGTACAGTCCTTAAGAGATTTTCAGAAACAAGTAATCCTATACCTGTCAAAAATCTATCCTTCAGTATTGATAAAAGGAGACAGAATAAAGAGTCCCAATAACTTCACTAGGGCCAGGACTTTAAGAGTCTTTTGTCATTAGCCCTTTGTCATTGCCACTGACTTAATCCATACATCTGTGCCTCAGCCTCCCACTGGTGCAGGTAGCATTACAATACCTACCACTTTTGTAAATGTTTTTAACTGATAAACAGACACTTCAAATTACTAATTTAGCAGTACAACATTACTATTTAACTTGAGGTCATTTCTAAACCTTGCACATTAGTTTTACAATCCAGGATGACAAAGACTATCATTTCCCTGTAAACAGAAAGCTCCTGACTAATTGAAAGCAAAGCATTCCACTTACGCCCTGGAAAGGAACAGCAAGCAGCGATGATGGAAAAGTTACAATAAGTTCTGATTCACCTCAATAATGCAAGGTAACATCTGGTCTCATTGAATATTCACTAAGTCCATTTGAGCCAGATTTTTCATTTTTAGATGTAATGGCTTTGGGAATAACTAGATATTAATTTGCTTCAAACTGAGCAAAGGTAATAGCAGAGTGCTGCTCATACTAATGAGAAGGTGCTGCCACCTGTCGCTTGCACTGCTAAGCAAAGGGAAAACAAAAGATGGTCAGACTCAAATGTAGTTGCATTCATTTCTATTTTAATATTTTCAGGATGAAGATTTCTTTTTCCCCTATTAAAATATTGGCTTCCTCAGATGGAAGCTGCAAAGACTTTCAGAAACAGATTGAAACTCTTTTTTTCAGCTATGTCTCCTGCTAAAGCAATGCCTTGCAGGTTTCTCAAGGAATATTCACAATTCAGTAGTATCTTATTGTCCCAGGTACCAGCACGGCAGTAGTCAAATCACGTGTTTTTTTCACTCTTGCAGAGAAAGCACTAGTATTAATAACCCCTACAGCTGGCATTTTAAAAGAATGCACAGAAACTAAACAGAAAGTTCCCCCAGAAATTCAAGTAGAGACAGGTTGAGGGTTTGTTCAGCTCACTACAAAAAAAAAAAAAAAAAAAAAAAAAAAAAAAGAATACACAAAAAAACACCTCCCCGTGCCCAAAATATCTACATATATCTATGTAAGGCCAAGACATTGCACCTTGCAACCAGTAATGCATTTTCTTTACTACACTTATGGTTACAACTATTATTAAGTACCTGCTTGGGGAACTGATCTTCACAGATTAAAGGTCAGTTTTTCAACTGTATTTAAGCACTTGGTGGCACAGACCGAGACTTACAATATTCCTAAATACTGGAAAGAGAATGTGGTTGTAATGCCTCCATTATCACTTTTGGCCTCCAGGCCCTGAACCACAGAGCCTGTCTCCAACTGAAGGTGCCTAAATCCTTTAAAGATCTGACCCTTTTCGCTTATCCAAGAACATACAGAAATTCAGTAGCAAAGAAAAATACTGACCATGGATCTGCCAGATCCCGGGCTAGTAGTAAGACCGATGCGATATCCTTCCTTACAGATGCTTTGTAAAGGAAGTGGGGAAACTCACTTTCTTTAGGTACAGAGGAGACCCTATTTGACTGTACTCAGACATCACGGAGACAACAGCAGGAAGGAGCAGAAATTAAGATACAATGGCCCCCAGACACTGACTTAACCTACTAGACCCTCAGATCTGTGTAAATAGTGAGAGGAGGCCAGCAAAGTTAGTGTTTATTTTTTTAAGCTGTACGAAATCTTTATGCATAAAGCAGATAGGACCTTGGACATTAGGATCTGGCCCCATCACTACACAGGCCAGGCCACACAGAAAATTCAGAAAAAGTAGATTTCACAAGCATAATATACATTATCTGGCTCTGCAGGCATCGTGAGGTGGGAAACCCACAACTGCAAGGAATTTAATCTCTGTAATGACCACAGGGCTGCCAGACGCCGGCCACCTACCGTCCCATCCCCGCCACAGGCCAGGATCCGCAGGTTTGGCACTTTTCTGTACAGCTCCAGCCTGGCCAGGGGAGGGAAAGGGAAAAAAAGGGGGGAAAAAAGAAGTCAGAACAATTATGCAGGCACTTTTTATGCATTTTGCCAAGTGACAGTTTAACCGCCGCTTACTGCGTTTTCAAATATTCATTACTAAGGGTGTGGGTGGAGGCAGAAAAATAAAAGAAAAAAATAAAACTCTGTTACTGAAAGCCTCAGCAGTGAGGAGGCATCAGCCCTGGCAGCCGCAGGCAGCATTGGCCCCAACCCAACCTGAGCCCTGTGGCTCACTTCACATCTTCACACACACACACAAAGCCACCAGGATGTGAATTGGGGCCTTCCTCCATGGTTAGGCAGCACCCCCTGAGAAGTATTTGATCAGTTTTGCATGTTTCCATGCTAAATCTGAAAGGCCAGATTCTCATGTTCCCTCTGGAGATGACAAAAAATCTTCCATTTTTCTCTTATCCTAAAGCAAACAAATATAAACATTGAGGCTTTTAAACAAAATTTGATATTCCTCCTCAGGATTTGCTGAGCCACCATTTCTGAGGCATGTGGAACATGACAGCTCCTTCAGCTGGTTAACTGTATTTCTTTAACACCACAGAAGGCAATAACATCTAAGAGAGCTCTTTCTCTGGATATCTGATCTAAGATACCAACAGGAGAGCCAAAAAAAGCACCCATTAAAGACTTGTTCCTTCAGTTGCATGAGAGAGAGGCACAATGAAATATCTCCCAATGGAGGGGGTACATTCACAATGTAGAGAGCTGAGTGACCAGAAGACCTAATCCTCCTTTAACTCCATTACACAGTTCTGAAAACTGTATGTATACTTCAAAGCTTCTATACATCAGGAGGGGAGTAGCAGTGTAGGTATCTCAGCAGGAAAAAAAGGCTTCGGTGCTCTAGAAGTATGAATAGCAAATACCTGGACTGTGGTTATACAGGTAAATATTTGATTTTACACGATTACTATATTTTTGTGCTGCCTAACTTGTGAAAGTAGAGTTGAACAGATGGTTGACTAAAGCAAGTATACCTATCTCAAATACCATAGAAGGATGGTCTCTTAACCCTTAGCAGTGAGAATCATTGCTTTAAAGACAGGTCCTCCGTTCCCTGGCAGAGGCTCACAACTATTGCGCAGAGAAGCTGAGTTAGCTACTCAGCAAGCAGAGGTACTTGCATGCTGCTGTTATGTATGGAAATCTGGAGGCAGCCTCACCCCATTGCAATGCTCAGCCACTAGGGAATGGTCAGGCACTGTGGGATCTGCAGCACGTCTGTCTTGGAGCCGTCTGGAACTAGCTGTCTGACATGGGGGCAGCTCCTGATCTCTTCTTACAGAAGCCACCACTGCAGCTCCCCACTCCCCCCCCCCAACCTGGACACGTAAACCCCATACACAGTCTACCAATCTATCCAAGCGAGACCTTTAACTGCTTTCCTGATAAGAGAAGAATTATGGTCTGCAGCACTGAAGTCTCAAGAACTTACGCATCTCGTGGCCCTTCCTGAGAAAGATCAAAGACCTGGCGTGGATTCAAATACCACATAAACATTTGGAGAACCTTGGTGCCCTGGGAAGAGAGAAAAATCAAAGGAATAGATTTATGATTATTAGAAATAATAGTGTTCAATATTGACTATATTTGGGCTGCTTTTTTTTCTTCTGTGCTTTACAAAGAAAAAGCATAAACCAAGAGACAAACTAGAAGATGGCATAGCAGATGACTGCTCTATAGAATAGCAACCCACCAATCTGGGCAGGGTGCATGTGAATACATATAGACTAAATTTAACAACACAGATCATTAATGGTTCATAAGAACAGGCATTCAGGGTCAGACCAAAGGTTCAGCTCCCACAGCAACCTGTTCTCCTAGTTCTCACCACCCACAACAAGAAACCTCTGTTATCCCACACCACCCTCAGCCATCCATGACAGCAAGAAGTTGAACAAGTTTGTGGGCAAAGTCACCATCACATTGAACAGTGTTCTGCACAACATCCAAGCAATGACACTGCTTTGACCTTCACCATCACCACCACGAACACTCATACATGTAGCCCTCTACCATCTAATGAAGCAGGAGCCAAGGACTCTGGGCTACAGCTGCCCCAATGCTCCCTCAGTGCAGCATGGCCAGCCCATCACCTGAAGATATAATTTCTGCCTTCTCAAACATCTGGGTTCATATTCCAGACACTTGATTCCCTTCCTTCATGTTCTGCCCAGACACAAAGCAGCAGGATCTCTTACTAACAGAAGAGGCATAAGAACCCCACGGGGCCAGCTTGTACTTCAAAGTAATTCAGGAATACATTTCAGACATAGCCTAGGGCGTGCAAGTCAGGAATTTTCGATAGCTCCCCCTTCTGAAGCATGGCTCTTCTGTCTGACACCTTCCCCTAAGTGGAGAACCAAGAATAGTAGTCAAAGTGCCTAGAAAAGGGTATAAGAACAGAGAAAATAAATGTGATGTTTGCTGTAGGTATTCTGCCAGCCTCAGCTATTTGCAGTTCATAGAGCTCTTGAGCCAGAGTGGGGTCCAGGACTTCAGTAACCTTCAGGGTTTCCTCTTCCAAATCTCTCCTTCAGCCCATTTAAATTTTTAGCATCCACGACATCCTATGGCAAGGAGTTATGCAGCTGAACTACACACTGTGAGAAGGACCAACTTTTTTCTTTGTTTTGAATCAGTCTCAGCAGTTTTATTTGATATCCTCCCTTATTCTTCTAACAGAGGAGAAAGTGAGCAGCAGCTATGCCATTCTCCATGCACTATAGGTCTCTGTTACATATTATATCAATCTTTTCTTTTCAACCAGAAGGCCTTGTTTATCAAAAGGCACCCAGGTTATTTGATATTCAAAAAGTGGCAGAATGAATCTGCAAAACTTTCACTTGCATAAGTTTTAATTCCAAGAACTCTAAGAAGTCTGCTGCATGATCATGTTAGTCACTGAAACTTGGTTCTCCACGGTACAGTACAAGACCAGTAATGATTTTTTTTAAATGCCAAAGGAATGTGTCATTTTACATTCACTAATTTCACTAGGCTTTCCTAGTAAAATTAAATCATTTTTTGGATAAAAGTCTACAACTTCATTGGCAATCTAAATTTTCTGTGAAAAGATTAAGTCTTCTGAAAACCTCCAAACTATCATTTTAGATTACTTTCAAGAATCTGAAGATAGGAATACAACTGCTCATATACTCAAGTATCCATTCCGCCCATCCAATTCCATTGAAGTGGAAAGGCCATTCAACAGCAAGGACCTCTTCTAAGGACCGCAATTCAGTTGCATAGAGTTCTTCCTGTCTGACTCACCAAAAACTATTCTCATTTGCAGAAACACTGTTGTTAAACTAAAACTTTGTGACCTGGATCCAGATGATGTTCTTACCTGATTCCCTCCACTTTTTGGATTGACAAAAACCAGCAGCGGCTTCATGAGTGGAGAGGAGATAGGCTTTATCACAAATGGCCGACCTTTGTTATCCTGAGAAACGGAAGCAAGAAACAGCTTTAGTACAAGCTATGTATGTTTCCCTGGCATAATACATGCAGGAGACCCAACCTAGCTCTGACAAAACTACCTCAGGTACTGGAAACAGTACAGCCAGGTTAATGGGGTGCTCAGCTGGGACTAATTTATCCAGCCGAGACAATGGAGTAAGAAGATAAGAGGGCAAAAAAAAAAAAAAAAAAAAAAAATCACTTTAGGCCAGCACAAAACTATTTTAAATTTTTACTCAATGTTATTTCCCCAGAAAAAAACAATTATTCACACAGCACTAATAATGTGTCAGATAAAGTGCTATTCCTAATACAAACAATTTTCCAATGGAAAATAGAATGAGATAAACTACTTATTTCATTAATTCCATCTAACAGAGAAGTTGTATCAGCACTTAGTGGCAGATGATCTACTCTTGAATTCTTGGCCTTGCCAGCCCTCCCACCTTTGAGCACATGTCACAGGACAAACATGACATGTCAATGAGGAAGCTATTTACCTCCCTACACCCTACCCCTGCAGGACACCAGAGAGCCCACTAGTGAGGGCACTCTCCTGGGCTGTGACAGACACAGATTCAAGTTTCTGGTCTGAAGTTTTCCCACCACCCAAGTGAGGACCTTAACCAGAGAGCTCTGGCTATGCAGACGTGAGTCTCCCTCCACCTCTCCCCATGAGGCTGGTGTTCATCTATATAACTAAACCACTAAGAAGGGTCTAGAAACAAGGTCTTCTATAAGCTACATGGTAAATCAAACCATCATATCATTCATCTGTTTTCTCTCTCTTTCTGTGGCCCAATGTCAATTTTCACACAAACAGAATATTTCCAATATGACATGTCCTGAGGGAGACACCCTCAAACTGGACCAGACCCTTGCATCAGTGCACTCACCATGAATTTCACAAACCCAGTTTCATACCCCTGCTCTGCCTAGTGGTAACCAAGGGTCTGAACTGAGTCTCTTACATCCCAAGGGAACGCTCTTTCATTAGCCTGCTGCTCCTTCATGAGCCTGGTATGTTGTTTCTTGAAAAAAAAAATCAACTCAGCAAATAAAACTTCTCATACAAGTTTTATCAAAACTGATCTCTTCTCACAACAAATTCAATAACATGGAATTTTCCAGTGGAAAAAAAATATTAAACACTGCAGTAAAAAAATTAAACTTTAAAGTCTGTGTTTAGACATTTAAACAAAAGGAGCCTGATTTCCAAAGCACTTGAATACCTACCTCATTGCCTCTTTTGCTGGCTTTTCTTTTAAAAGATGTTCTCTTCTTTCGCCGTGTTGAAGTCTTTAGTGAGTTCTACATCAAAAGAAAAAAGAATACATGAAAAGCAAAACAAAATTTAGAAGACAGGCCCAGACAGAGCCCCTTTACGAAGCTCTTCCATGCATGTCCACTTGGAGAATGATAAGAGTATCTGGCACATGCTCGAGATTTAAATTACATGCGCTGCATGCTTTACACTTCCACACCACCGTTTATGGAGAAAGCCACACACGGAGACCAGACTGGTGCTTTGGAACTGGAAACTTTCCCACGCTGTGAGAGGGGAAAAAGATCAGATGCTCCCATAGACTCACATAACACCACATGTTGTACCTGCCAACCCTCCCAATAGGGGTAGGAGACGCCCGTTTCCCCTTCGGGGCTCCAGTCTCCTGCCCAATCAGGCTCGTCTCCTGGTATGGAGACCACCTGCATAAAGATGTAATAAAAAACATGATAAATGAGATATTTTTCATGTTTTTTTTAGGAAAGAAAACAACAAATTTTAGCTCTGGCAACCATTATGACTCAACATAACGTAGGCCACCATGGCGTATGATGCTGGCACTGTGGAGTCAGTTCCAGCCTATCAAGAAACTTGTGTAATCATCTGCTAAGGAACAAACTGAATTGTTAACATTTAAGGATTTGGGTGAGGGGGGTGTTTGTGGGTTTTCATTTGCTTTGTTTTTAAATAACAATATCACTTAACTACATGGGAAAAAAAAACATAAAACTGCTTGTATTTTTGCAGAACCTGTTAAAATAGGACTTACATCAAAGCTATTCTCCAGGCTGGCAATAGCCTGCTCAGTGATACTGAACCAAAAGGTGTTCTGGTGTGATAAGAACAGTCCAAAAAGGGGAAATCTCTTTTATTTTTTAATTATTTTAATTCAGTAACTGAAGTCATACCTGCAGGAAACCCTATCACTTTCCATAGGATTGAAATTTTGTATTATAGGAAATACTGTAAATATTTTCTCAGTATTTCCATTTCTAGTCTAGCCATCACCAGGAAATAAAGTAACACAGAGAATTAGAAGAAAGTTTATTGGGTTTTTTTCCGGCTTCAAGAGAGGGAGCAAGATCCACTCAGCTCATCCAAAAGTTCATTTTTGTCCTGACCTTATTCAAAAGCATACCACTAATGAAAAAAGTCAATGACCAGAGATCATCAAATCTGTAAGCAGTGACGTCTGTCCTTAATCCTACTTGCTAACCAACATTGACAAGAATAGCTACTAGATTCTGTTTAATACCTAACAACCACTTCCAGAATTTCAAGACTTCAGTATGACAAACCAGATACGGAAATTATTGTTTCCACATCTCTGAGAAGTTAGAAAACCTAACAGCTATCTAACTCAAATACCTAAAGACACTGTCCTTTTTCATCCAGACCAAGAGAAGCCTGCTGCAGAGCACAAGGGCCCAAGCTTTTTGTTACCTCTCAACATTCCTCGTGGACCAGGATATAGTCATGCCGTGTTGCTTACTGAAAATACTGAAGACAAGACAGCTCTGCAGAGCAATTACAGGACTTTTGCCCTTTTAGACCATATTTTGAGAGACCATCTAAAGAAGTGTTCGTACTCTTCCCTACTCTGATGCAAAGTGATCTTGAAAGCATGATAAACCACAAAGACCGCACTGACTATGGAAGTGCATTGGCAATATGATCTGTATGGTTTTTCACTGCCCTACCTCAGTAGTCAGACGGACTGTAGACAAAAGTCTTTATGTCAATATAAAGGTACAGGACATTACTCTCAAAGCTGCCTCCCATGGGGGCCTTAGCCTAGTTTCTCAGCCATTCTCTACTGAAGGATTCTTCCTGGCATGGGGCAAAACACATGACAGAGAGAGGAGATCTAGTCTATCCAGTCTTGCCAGTGGTCTGCTGAAAGGTCATGGGCATATCAAGCCTTTTCCCTGTGCTTCAGTCTCTCCAGGTTTAAAATTCAAAATACTTATCCTATTGGTAAAGTGCAGTGAATTCTGCTGGCAAATCATAATCTGTAACTCAAGTTAGGTATTATACTAGGCAAGTACTTAATTGTACCTCTGGAAGAAGAACTGTACTTGTTTTTCTACCTCCACAATGGATGGACCTAAAACCAATTAAACTCTTCTGGAAAGGGCAAAAACAGTTAGTAAAATCCTGAGTAATTTTAAAAAAACAATAAAGAAGGTTTAAATGTAGTTGTCATTCAATCCCATTATAACATGTCTCTTTTCTTGCCTATGGGTGGGGTGGGAAGAGGCATACAACTATATTAGAGAAACTTTTATTCTGTCTCCATTCATTATTACAACATTTTTCATTTCCACACTCAAAAAGGCAATAAAATGTGCTATATAACAATTATGTTATTTCACTTTTTTTTTTTTTAAACACGCCTACACCTACAGTGTTAAGAGAACCTACAGCTTTATTACAATGATTGCAACTGCATGTCCACAGCAGATGAAAGGCAAAAAAGCTGCTTAAACATATGCAGGTTCTCTTTGCAAACATGCAGAAGAATAACAGCCAATAAGTAATCATCAGTCTTTGCACATTAAACTGAAGAAATGGATGCATACTACCTTGTCCACATAACAAGGTGATAAGTATTTTATAAACATATAGTGTTATTCAGTGAAGTACCTGATAGCAAAGCATACCTTTAAATGGGCACCATATGTAAATCCTAACTTGCCTTTAGAGAGGAAACCTCTCCTTTGTGGATGTCAGTTTGGTCATCTTAAAGAGAGATTTTTGGTATTATTACATGGTCACTATAGTTCTAAGCAAACTTAGCTAGATGAACAGAAGAACTGGAGTCCTTTTTGCATGGTGTTGGATGGTGTGACAGGCACAGACTCTCTCATGCAAATCCAACAGACCCTTTCAACCTTTTCATTTACAACATTTCAGCTTTCATTTTCAAAGCCTGTTAGTATGCTGGGCTTCAAATACTTAAATAATGAACAACCTCTGGGAAGGCCAATCTTGACCATCTTCTTCTTGCTCACAAACCACAATCAGACAAGCCAGCTGCACTCAGCAATTGAGGAAATAGAGATAAACCCAGAAGTATAAATATTCACTAGCACTTTTTCAAGGTCCTCAATGGAGGAAAAGAAGAAAACACCATGTTTACTCACCTTGAACAGAAAAAAACCCTGGAATTTTACAGTTACTGCCTTTGCCTTCCCAAGCAGAAGACAGACTGACTCAGCCAGATCCTCCTTATTATCTACTTTCCTCCCACAACATAAGCACAGCAAGTCCATTCCTAGAGCTAACAACACTTGGGCTACCAAACCTCACCCTATAACAAAATACCACCAGTCAACAGGGGTGACCTGCTTTCACAAACTAGGAGATGGAATTGATTTGAAGCCCTGGAAATCAGAACTGGTATCAAAGTGCTGCTAATACAGTACAGAAACACTGGAAATCAGTAAAGAAGTTACAGAAGTGTCTCACAATATGAATAACATGGAATAGATACTGGGAGTTTTCCATTCATGTAAATGGATCATTACATACAGGGCTACCACCAATCCCAAAGCTATTTGAACCATTCTGAATATTCTTCATCTTGCAATCAATTGCTTGCAAGAAGCAAAAGCTCCCTATTTAGAATGTAGGTTGTCAGCAGAGATTTGTCTTTAACCAATTACACCATAATGTTCATTACCACAACGTTGCTGGTAATCAGATGGGGAGCGTTCTCTTTATTCAAGCGCAATATTTGAAAGGTGGTGACCCATGTTGTACAAACTAAGCATGGAAAACCATTTTTGTAGCAATAAAAAGAGAAATAAAAATTACAAATCAGGGCAAGGTTTTGCTACAAAAAGCCATCTTATTTGCTTAAAAGAAACAACCAGCAAACAGGATGAAGGCATCACTAAAATTGATTTCATATGAGCAGGGAATTCAGTTCAGGAGTTGCCTGTGACCAATGTGAGTAGTTAATTAGAGCTGAGGAAATAATTTATAAGAAAAAGGCTTCTACCCAAATTTATTCTGATTGTGGAATATGTGAAAAACAGATTGCTGGCTACACATTTATTTACCATCTTAATTAACAAAAATTTCTGAATATTTTGTTTGTACGCTGTGGAATGAATGCAGTCAATATTTGATAATGTTTACCAAACGTGCATATAGGGTGAAGAGGGTCATAATACATAGAGGTAGAGCTGGCCAGAAACAACAGGAGGGGAGAAAATATTTCCTAAAAAAATAATAAATAAGAAAGCAAGACTTCTGCCAAAAATCTGAAAACACATCTGAAAGATGACCAGTATTTTCTACAGCAATAAAGATGCATTCCCCAGAACTAACACTGCAATGGGTGCTGTTAAGAAGTTTCATGGAAATATGCCCATTGTCTGTGCTTAATATCATTTTGCTCTAATGCTTCAATTACTCAAGATAAAGTTTTTGCATGCTACTGACCTCGAATTTCAAGGACTCAAGACACAATGGAGACGAAATATTGGATTGAAGTACTACTTCACTCATGACTCAGGCACACAAAGATAACATTTTCTTAAAGTGTAACATTTTAAATCTTTAAAAGCATTTTTCCTATGAATTATAATTAATTGGATCAGATTTATTTTTTATTTGAACTTTTCTGAAAAATTAATGGACAAAAAAGAAAACTCTCTAAAAATATTATAAGGAAGGTACCCTGCTTTTACCAAATACCAAATCAAAAGAAAATTACAAATGTCGATTTTTTTTTTTTTATACTCAAAGTTAAATTAAGTAAGAATTCAAAAGATCAAATAAAGGCTTCTTTTAGTAAGGTCAGACATGGATACATCTATCTTTACTAATGAATTTTCTTCTTATTAAAATGAAAAGTAATTTTGGTTTTAATATTCTTTTCCTGATCTTGGTTAAGAGAATGGTGACTGCAATGTATTTCTGGCTCACAAAAAGGGGTTTTGGTAAACCATAAAATGATATAAAAAAAGTCAATACACTTTTTTTGGTTTTGTAAGAAAATATACTCAAAAACATATTAAAGGGGTTTTGGTTTTGTTTGGTTTTTTTTTTTAATGGTGATTTAAAACAATATGAATGATAAATAAATTGGAAACGTGCTGGGTGAAAAAAGCTTTTGTTTCCTTATCAGACCTAGGAAGAGGGTAGCACCTCTGGCCACAGGAAGCTGGTTCTCAGATCAGTTATCTCCCATGTGTATGGGGTTAGCTGTAGTTAAATGGTTAGGGTACAAGATGCCCAAGGACTTTGGCAGTACCCAGCTTCCAGGTCTGAACTGCAACAGTTTGGAAGTCCTTCCTAGTGGTTCCTAGCCCAAGGATCTCTACCTCATGGATCCCCCTCCAGAGCACGAACCCTTAAAGTTACCAATTCTGTGGCTAATGCCCAAAGCAGAGCTTCCAGGCAGTCTGCAGAGAAGCCCAGGGACCAAAAGACTTCAGACTAATGGTCCATATGGTCTCTTTAAGGACACAGAAAAGGAGTCAGCCTCATTTTTGTGCCAAATACCACACAGGTGCTGAAAATGAGCCAAGAAGATTAAATCGCTGCCAAGGACTCTTCAACAAGAGGAAAAAAGATTCATCTAGAGGAGGCTGGAGTAAAACTAACAGCAAAAGAAGAGTGTGGGAAAAAATGCAAATGCCAAAAGAAACCTTTTTTCTCAGAGGAAGGGTGGCTAGGGACCTCACCTACTCTGGACCTAAAGGAGAAACATTGGTCTCCTTGGTCAGTTTTTTGATTACTCTATACTTTTTCTTTTTCCCCTGCTCTTGTCTTTAATATCCAGCTTGTTAGAAATGCTACTTGCACACAAATCTGACAGTCGTATCCCTAGACTGTAACTGAAAACTGACCAGTGTCCCAACTCAGACCTTTTTCCAGTTCCATGGGACTATTTGTGTCTTAGTGCCATGCCTTGCCTACAGCCTGAACTTCTCTGCTTCTTGTTGCCAACCAGGACACAGAGCCAGAAAGCCCTGGGTCACTTCCCAAGAATAGACACATTAATGTAAAACTGCACAGCAGTGCTTGATATAACCAGTATTTCTGGAGGAAAATTACAGGAAAACATGAGTGGAAAGTTTTAATGTCCCAGACACTATTCATTTCAGAAAAAAAAAAAAACAAAACAAACAAAACAAACAAAAAAAAAACCAAAAACAAAACAAAACAAAACAAAAAACACAAAACAAAAAAACCCACCTTGTTTCAATGCTTCTGAAATAAAAGTTTTACCAGCATTTTTGGCTCCCTGATATGTTCAGCGTGTGTTTGTCTGTTTCTTTCAGTTCAATCTGGAGTGAAAACAGACTTTCAAAGAATAAAATGCTTCTTGCATGATGGGAATTCCCTTTTAATTTTTGGCCAGCTCTCTTCTGGATACCTTTTCTCCCTATCGTGTTCAGCACAAGACAGTATCCCATCTAAAATATATCACATCCATTACCAAAGCTTCAAGTGAATGTTTGTGAACAGTTTTTCCCTGTATTTGCTCAGCTCTATTTAATGAAACATGCTTGACTGCCTACAACACAGGGGATTTCTTGCAGTATGCTCGCTGAAGTCACAGTTAGAGGAACAAACCTGAGCTGGATTTGCTCAGAACAAAAATCATGTTTGTTGCTAATCATCCCAAACAGGGAAACCTACTGAAAGGCTGGATGGAGGGGCAGGAGGATACAGGTTCATAATCACCATGGATGTATGCTGGGTTTCAGGGATAGAGACAGGGTTGAACAAGCATGCCTTAGTGAAGGAGTACCGAGCGGCAAAGCCAGGCTGGCCCTGTGCAGCCATACAGCTTCAGAAACAGACATCAGCATGCAGTTACCTGAGGTTTCTTCACCTTAATGATCCAGGTGGGAGGCACAATGACAGCAGCGTGAGCCCCCAGGGAACATGGCTCCTCAATGTGATGTAGCATGAAACAGGTGACTTTATTATGAAACTGGAAGAGAGGAAAAGAGTAGAGTCAATAAGGAGGCCAAGAAAGACAAAGACAAAGCGGAAGCATGGTGAGGAAGAAGAGGTCAACGGTAGAAAAATTGGAGCAATTTTCCCAACTTCATCATCTTCAAGTCCTTCAAACCACAGTGTCTTAGGAACATATAACTGAAGATGATCTTCCTTAGCCATCCCTTCTTACAAAAAATAAACCACCACCACCCCCAAAAAAACAACAAAAAAAATCACCCCCTACTTAAACACAGATCACAGATTGAAGACCACAACCTAGTTTGATGCAGCTGTGTGTATAAGAGCTCTTTGGCTCTCTGAGCTAGCAGCAGCAGGCATTGATGGGAGATAGCCAGCAACTACATTGTGCAACAAGACTCTTCTAAAGGAGTCGTGTCAGCCCGGTGAAGTTATGGTGTCTTTGAGCAAAAGGAATAGAAATGGCAAAACTGGGGTGATTCACAGAGAGGGAACCCTGAGAGCGAGGATAAACAAAATTGCTTGCAGTGCAAATAACTCAGTGGTGCTGCTACCGGTCTCCCTGAGTATTGTCCACTTACCGCTAGCTTGCACCAGGAACAACTGATGGCCACAATCTCTTTACTATGGAAGGAGAATTTCTGCTGAAAGCCCTGGAATAAGCAGGAAAAAAGGATTAAATTCCTCCTGGCTACAAGAAAATTTACACCTTTAACTCTTGCCAGATGACTGTGCTAGGCTAAATCAGTTCATTGCAGTCAGATACATTGTTGCAGCCTCAACACTCTTGGATACCAGGCATTTGGAGGTAGTGGGAGGGAGGGGATAAAATAATGACAGGATTCAGAGAAGGTTCTTCAACTAGGCCATTTTCATGCACACATTTTAAAAACACTTCTCCAAAATTTTATGCTTTTTCTTAATTTTTGTAGTTAAAAAGAAGGAAAGGGAGAAGAAGCAGAGAAGGAATGCCTATTTCAGTGGATTTCTACAGACCTGAATAAGATTCAGATTTTTTGGTTGAACAGAACATTCTCTCATTGCAGTCTTTTTTGCTCTAAATATGAGCAACAATTTGAATTTTCCTTTTGCTTTTCTTTGTTTTGGTTTGGTTTTTTGTCTTTTTAATACAGAGTGGAATCAACTACAATGTCTGTGTGGAAATGTTCTGATTGGGAAATTGTTTATTGTTTTATTGAGCTGACTCAGATCAAAATCTTTTTAGTAAGTTCCAAAAACCAAGACGGTCTGATTCAAATCAGACAGACATAAGAGAAAATATTTCGTTATAGTTTTAAAGAGAAAAAAGCACCATTACCAGCAAATATGAGATTTTATTGTCCCACAGAATAGTTTAATTTTTGTAGAATGCAATTTCAGCAGACACATCACTTTACTCTAAACTCTAAGGCTGGAAAAGACCACTGGGTCATATATATCCTTCCTGCATATAACACAGGCAACAAATGCTAACTGGAGTTACAGTCTGAAAATTTGTGTTCAGTTAAAGCTTATTTTAGCCAGAGAAAAAATTTATTTGGGTTAATGGCTACAGAGATGGAAAGTCCAGAACTCTGTTGAACAGTTTATCATAGTCACCTTCAGTGCTTAGGTTTATTTCAGATCTGCAGTTGTCTAGATCCTTTGTTCATTGGCTTCTATCAAGCCTCTCTACTACATTAAGTAGCCCATCACCATCAAGAGTTTTCTAACTGAAAGTCTCTCTACCAAGTCATGAATCTGTGAGCCAGTTTTCTTTTGGATGAGCTGAGTTTTACCTAAATGTCCTACATGCTGGGCAATGCCCAAGACCCAGTGCAAAGAGTTATAATAATCTGATTTAGTAACATCTGACAGGACATTTCCTCAAAGCTTCTATAATTAAGGTCCTTCTCATCCTAGTTGCTGCAGAAATGAACAGGAAGATGGACACCTGCAGGAAAAATGACCCTATTAGTGCTCAGTGCAATGACAACATCAAGCACACCAAGCAGGAGAATTAAATGAACAACCAAAAACACATCCAGAGATGCACTTGTCTTGTTTAAGTGAGGGATTGACCTACAATCTGTCCAGATGGGGTAGTTGAAGACAACCTTATCAATTCTCTGAAGAGGAGGTGGCTATCCCTGTCTGCCTGGCATGCAGAAGTGCACATTGCAGCTACCTCTTCAGGTGTCCCCAGCATGTATTCAAACCAGCTTGCCAGGTGGACCACACCACCAACTAAGGCCTACTCCTAAAGAGGCTTGTGTCAACTCTGCCTAGATTTTTTTTTTTTTTTAATCCTTCCCCTAATGCCTCAGGTTTTACATTCAGAGAAATTCAAAGAGTAGATTCTTCATAATAATGGCAATCAGGCATATTCAGGTTTAGTAATGGAGCGTGGTCAAATGGCTTCACAAAGACAAGCTGGCCAGCTGCTTCTGGCTGGGTAGTTCTAGTCTGCCTTTCGGTGTGGACATAAGAACAAACAGAGTGACAGTATGACGATACGAGTGCTGGAACGGAGGTCTGACACTAGACGAAACGCTCTGTTCTCATTCACTTAGACTAGTGCTTCTTAATGTTGCTTACAAATCTTACTCTTTCTTGTCCCAAAGTATATTAAAAAATATTATTTCAGCGCCTCACAGGCACAAATGTTTTCTTTTGTTTGGCTTTGTAACAAGCAGGGGAGAAATTCTTCTCTCCCAAAACCTAAAATTCAGTACATCATTAATTCCACAGCCCATCAGTGATGTATTTTAAACATATGGACTGAGCAGCTTGTCTGGTTCTGGATGGACCGTTTTTCATTTATTCAGTAAGCCATTTGGCTTTTAGGGAGTCATTAGAGAAAATGAAAGCAATAAAAACATATTAATGATGAGTAGCAATGAAACACCACTTTTCTTCCTCAAATTGCTTTACAAATGTGAGCTAATTCTTCCTAAGGATACATGTTTGATGTAAGATAGCAATTATTTGAAAGCTAGCTTTACAAATAAAGGAACTGATGAAATAAAGCAATGCACTGCAGGTCACAGTGAGATTTGATGGGGACTATCAGGTTGAAATGCTGGAGCCCCCCATATTCCACCAGAAATCATCTTTTCTGCCTTCTCTCAGTGAGAAGGAAAACTAAAATTCAGCTATGTTGCTCCTGGGTCATGCAAGGTGGTCTTCTGCACAAATTTAGAAATTTTGGGACAGAAAATTAATTTCACCTTCGTGAGAATATCAGCCTAACAGTACCTGATTAGCCCTGATTCACTGGCACCCAATTCCTGTACAATACAGGAAATCCCAGGCTGTGAGCTGCTCCTGCGGAAGTAAACAGTTGTGCATACCAGAGGAAACATATTTGGAGGAAAAGAGCACCTAAATCCCCAGCTTGTGTTGGTGATTACAATCTGTCGAAACAATTGGGATCAAAGTCCACTTTAATATAGACACCCATGCACACAAACAGAGCACAGAGATTACTAGCTCCAACATGTTTTGGTTATGTTCTCAAATGTACTTTAATTAAAGAGTATTTTCACATCAGTGTTAGGGCTACTAATTATTTTGGCACGTATTTTCCTATGATATTTATTCCCTTTTTAATGCTCACAGGGACATTCCAATGCAACATTACCATAGGAGAGCCAGGTACTATTACAACTCAAATACAGACGGCAAGAGAAGCACTTGGATAGTGATCTCTGCTAAAATAGCAAAGAATTGCCTTTCAACTACTAGAAATTTCAATCCTGCCATTATATGCAGGGGAAACATACAGCTCTGCATCAATCCACAGGCCTTTAAAGGGACCAGTAACAGAGAGAGATAGACACTGTAGCTGCACACTGTGCGTATAGTGGACACACTGCTTTGGACACCACAGAAAGTAGAAAGAAATAAAGTGTCTGTTTAGCATGATGGTCCAGATGCATTCTTAGTCCCGGAAATGCCCTAAGCCACTGGTAACTGGAATTATATGAAGAAAAGATCACTCTGCATTCATCCTTAAGCTTCTATTACTGCACACAGTCATGGTCTGAACATTCTTATGTTGTACTACGTAAAGAAAAAAAAAAAAAAATCAAATCCCAATTTCTCTGATGATCCCAGGTAACAAACAGCTAATAAGAGCTAAAAGCTTCAAAACTATCTTTTTTTCCCACCTGCAAGAGAAAGAAATGAGTTCTTAAACATCATGAACGGTGTAGAGAATGCAGTTTGGGAGCTTTTATTTACCATTGCTTCCAACACAAGAGCTATGGAGCATTAGAAAAAAACCAGTAAGTGACAGGTTTGAAACAATCAAAATGTGGTTCTTCTCACAGCATGTAGTTAAGTTTGGGAATTCCTTGCTAAAGGATCTTGTAAATGCTACAACTTTACAGGAACTCAAGAAGAGACTAGACAAGATCACAGGAGAGAAAGTTATCATAGGCTCTTAAATATAAAGGCACCATTCCTGGAAATTCATGAGATAGATAGAAATTCTTAGAGGCCAGGAGACTGTTTTGAGGGTACATGACTTAACACCTGCCCCTATTTATGCTTTTCCATAATAAGCCACTGTTGAATACTGGGCTCAATGGTACCTTGTCTTCAGAGATACGGCCATCCCTCTATTACAGCCTCCAGTTCCAAAAAAGGGGAATCATCACAGCAAGTAGACAGAAATGGATCATTTGGTTCCACTGCATTCAGTAAGATTTTGAACAAGACTTTCCGGCCCCCCTTCCCTGGCACTGATTTCTGCATATGGTACTTTTGTAGTACAGCAGTGAAATCACCCCTGGGAAGGAGAAGAGAAGAAAACTGAAGTCTGGATGAGATCACATAAGCTGTATTTATGCTAGCAAGAGACGTGTAACAGTGGGAGCAGAAGCTCTGTTGGTACTGAGGACACTGTACCCAAGGATTTTCAGAGAATTTTATTTCTGACTAGCTATAATCTGGTCCTGTGGACTGAATGCCCATTAGTAGCTGCAGAGTTAACTTTCAATTAAGTTCAATCTGAAAGGAATTCAGTTCATTTGCTGCCAGACTGTTCCACGTGTGAACTGTGGTAAGTGATGACAATCAGGAAAATTTCTTCCAAACTGCACTTCTGAGATGAAAAACTGGCACAGACATCTCTGTTCTCCAGCTCTCTGGAAGCGTCAACCATGGCACAGAAGGTACACAAAATATAAAGCCACAAAGCCACACTAAAGATGTTGGGGAGCATTAATTCCTTTCCACTGGCTTATTACTTGAAGAATGAGATGGGTATATCCTAAATGTTAATTTCTACTTTCTTTACTCAAACTATTATTAATGATCATTAAAATATTTAACCACCCAATTCCAGATGTGGGATAGGACTGATATTATACAACAATGAGATCTACCAGAGTCATTAGGTATTCAATGAATAATACTTTCTTTCATTGTTTTAAATTTACTGCCATTCCATTTCAATGATAGTTCCATTTTTCTTGCATAACAAGAGAATATAAAAGATAGTTCTCACTCAGAGGTATTAGGAATGTAACAGGGGAGCACAAGACAGACAAGCATATTGCTGTAATAGGAGACTGCTTGGCCAATAAATACAATGGGATTTTTTTTTCTTGTTATCATTTTCCCTAATCCTTTCTGTTTGTTGACAAAGAACAACTCTACTACAATACACCCATGTTAGTCTTAACTGAATATTTCTTATCTAAGGTGAAAAAGGTGATTTCCTCTGAACTTCTCCATATCAGTCAGGGCTGATAGGAATTTTAGGATGGACTGGTCCATGTTGCCCATGTGAATGTACCCAGCACAGGTTTTGATACGATAGGCAGTAAGTACTCCCATTCCAAAATCAACTCCTAATGCATCTATGGGAGATCCAGGCCAAAATGGCAGAGGAGGAAGGCAATATCACTGCAGAGTCATACTATCAGAAAGCTGCATGCAAAGTGCCTTGCTGCACTGTTCACGTGCTACTTGCTGTAAAAGGGCATCACATTTTTATTGTATGATTTGTTGCAGCTGGTAGCTGGTGATCTACATCAGTATCCAGATACAAATCTGATTTTCCTCTAACTTAAGTGCTGTGCCATGGAGACGAGACACAGTCTTTCTTACTAGTTGATGTTAAGAGGGAGGCAAAAGTATAATATAGTGCTAGAGAAAGGAAGTTAAACCCCTGTGTTAATTTAATTTTTAAATATCTCTCAACAAATTTCAGGGGTTCATAATATTTCAGAAGAAAGGTCTTCAGTAGCTAAGATACTTTTTACCCTTTTTTATAGCTTTTTAGAAATAAACTTTTACAATCTATGGAGCAGAGGAAATGGGAAACAGTCTCACAAATCTTAGAGTCTGCTGAGGCAGAAAGAAAGCAATAGTCTTTCTTCTTCCAGAAGCCTGAAAAAACAGGCCATCACAATTCTGGCAAAGAGGACAGCACTGTGAGAACGCCATATTGGCACAGAGTTAGCTTAATGAAGAAAGAAGCTCAAGGAGCCACAGCCTTCCTCCTCCTCATTTTCACCAGCCAGTGCAATGCAATGTCCCAGGACACATGATGTGCTCATTCCTGCAGATGCAGCTGCCTTTTCTCTTCCCACATGGGAATCAGGGCTGCTACCACTCAACATACCAGGCTTGTCATTTTCTGCTTAAGAGAGGCCAACTGTTTAGGATAGAAAAATTTTAGAGACTGGTAGGACCTACTGGCTACCCTGAATTCATAAGTGCCCAGTGTTGTGCTTGTGCTGCACTGGAAATCTTACCTTTCCACACTGCTTACATTTCCCCTCCTGCCTCCGCCTGTGCACCCAGTGGTGCCGGACAAAGTTCTGCAAAAGAAGGACAAAAAAATATGTTATAGGAAGCAATGACAGCTTGCACTCAAAGAGTACCATCCGTGTGAAATTGGTTTACAGACACCAAAGGAAAGGTCCCTTCAGCCAATGCAATCATTTCTGGAGGAAAATGCAATAGTCCCCGCGGGAAACCCCAGACACAACCAAAACTGCAGGATGAATAAGGATAAGATGGTGTTCTTTATCCATGTTGAAACATGGCCACAACTACTCTCTCAGTACTCTTCCACAAAAAGAAGTTCATTACATGATGTGGAGATAATCATCACCTAAATACAGAGCACAGAAGTGCCCAAACACTGCTGTGTCCAGCCACAATGCAGAGCCCCACTCTGTTCTGCTTGGAAATATGGCTTTATAGTGCAAAAAATAGCAAGCCAATGCAGGAGAAGGGAAGGAGGAGAGGAAGGAGCAGTCATTGAAGCAGTCTTTTATCCTTGTTTGGACTACTTATCTCCTGGATGGCAGCAAGCAGTGAGCAAGAGATGGGAGGGTGAGCAGGACTGCTGCTCCTCTTCCGTGCAGGCAAGGGGGATAAAAGGGGTCTGCCTGCACCATGCTGTTATGCCAGCCAGCGCTGAAGCAGTGATGTGGCAGGGAAATGACCTACCTCTGCTAAGAGCAAGCTGGCCACTAAATCAACTATAGAAGTTAAAGGTGTTTTTGAAACACTGGCTTCTAACTATGCAAGACATATATAAATATATCAATAATAACAATAAATACCTAGTGCCTTCAAAGGAGTTGAATTCACACAGTAGCTGGAGGCAAACCATAAGGTAAGGTTTTTGAATGTTTGATTTTTTTACTAAAAAAATCTTAGAACACTAGAGATACTTCTAGAAAAAAAAAAATGGAGAGGCAAGTGGAAGGAGAAGGAAACAGGGAAGAACAAAAAAATACTAGTTCAAAGGTCAGGAAAAAAAAAAGAAGAAATGCTACCCAAAAAAAAGAGAAAAAAGACAATAGCTGAATGAAAGGGAAAAGAGACAACAGAAAGATGAAATGGTGTCTGTCAGTGTAAGTAATGGAGTGCTTCAGCTAGAATTCACTTTGTATTTATTCTGGGGAAAAGAACATGTCCCACTGGGAACCAATACTCTAAGACTCCTCTGAATCTAAAAGCACAGCTGCAGCTCCACACCAGATGGATCAGCACACAAATCAAATAAAAAGCGATCGTCATTTGTCCCTTACTTACTTCTCTTGGAGATCTGGAGCCTCCCTCTCGGAAAGTCGGTTTGCAGCGAAAATTAATCTGGCATTAAAATAAAGCTGTTAGAACTGAAAGTGAGCTGAGAGAGAATTTATTCCAATATGTTGATCTAGGCCAGACTTCCAAAATATTTATTATCTATTAAAATATTAGCTTTACTAACTGAACAAAGTAACTTACCTGGATGCCAGAAAAATCTCTTTTCATATGCCATAATAATTCTCCTTGCTAGATCTCTACGCAGCCCTCATCATCAGTAATGCTATTGCTGCCTGCTCAGTTCAACTATTTAAGCTGTCTCCCCTTACCTAGAAGGAAACTGCTTCATCTGTTTTTTTTCTGAAGAACATTTGCAACCAAAGTAGGCTTAAGCTAAGGGCTCAAAAGTTAATAGCTGGAAATCTAACTCTGCAAGACCTTTTTGCACATCCCAGCTGTATGTCTTCACAAACAAAATCTGTGGAGAAATAGTCATTCACATGAAGAACTGTGCAAATTACCCTAAATTTCTACCTTTCGCTTAGGTCAAGCTACTTTTATCCACCTCCCCAACCACAAACCATTTGGGGAGCATTGTACTGCCTCATGCAGTGGTGTTGCCTTCTTCAGATGAGAGAGGAAAGACTGAAAGAGGACAACGGGAGCTTCCATGAACAGAAAACATTTTTAGGAAGATGAAGAGAAAAAGCATTTAACAAACAAGGGAGTCCAATGAGAAAACCCCAAATCTTTCTGAGAAATGAAAATCAATAGAAATAAGAGCAAGGGGGATGTAGAGAGAAACAAATACACTGAAGACGAGAGAGGCATGTGAAAAGGCCAAAGGATATGTGAGGTAAGGATGCCCTAAATGAAATGGATTCAAGCTTAAGCTGACTATGCTTCAAAGAATAAAATGCTTAAGGATACTGCACAGCTATGCTTTTGTCATGACAGCAGAAGGACTGAGTTTCCCTAAATTTAAATAAAACCCTTCCCATGTAAATAAGTTCCTCCCTCATTTAATAACGGCCTTCAAAATAATAGCTCAAGGGAGAGGGAGAAAGGAAAAAAATTAAGAGAAAAAATAAACAAAATACTTATTACTTAAGAAGAAATAAAAGCCATAGCAATATTAGTCTTCCTCCATTGCTCTTCACTTGGAATTGCAATTCCTTGTTTCACTGCTGAGTCGTGGCAGGCTGGAAAGACCCCCGGCTTATTTATTTTACTTACAACTTACACCTTTGCAGAGAGAGCCAAGCAGAAGACTTATGTACCAGTTTTAAACTCCACAGGGTTTAAGAGGGTTGCAGACTTTATAACAACCCTCTGCCAAGAGGTGAATTTCATGGTGTCCAGAATGGCATAAACAAGCTCAACAGAATGTGTTTTATCTAAGTGCTCATTTGCTCTGGCTGGCAATGCCACCAGCTCGCTGGGCTATGGCGAGTCAGCACTGCTGCTGCTGAAGGAAGTCATGAAAAATTCACTGGTAACATTTTGTGCTGAAAGCATGTGCTAATGCTAATTTCACTGTGGGTAAAAGCATCGGGGGTGGAAATGGTACCTCTCCAACTTGGTATTATGGCAATCACTGTGACATTTGTCAACACAAGTCCAAATACTTGGAACGGAAAAACTCTTTCCAAAGGGTTGCTGCTATAAATTCGTTATGCATCAACTTCTTTTTTATGGGCAACAACATTGCAAAACATATAGGAGTGAAAATGAAGCTCTAATGAAATCAATGGGGAAATTCCCACTCATATTTCTTTACACAGATCCCACCAAGAAATAAAAACAGTGGGGGGAAATTTCTTTAACACCTTAACAGTTAGGCATAATGAAGAAGAATCACTGATGGGAAGAGAACTCAGTGATAGATATTCTATAGGCACTTGGGGGTAAGGAGGGCTCCTTGAAAGAACTGAGAAACAGGACAGATGATCACAGATATAGTACCAAATAATGGTACTAGAAAGGAATGGTTTGATGTTTTCCATTTTAAGAACAAGAACTTAATTTCTAAGGTTTTGAGGACAGAACAGTACAGTCTAGTAAACACAGTGAAAAACATTCATAGTAGCATCTTATGCTGCATTGCTCATAATAAGTATAGCTGTCATAAGATGAATTATGCTGGATTTAGTTGAGGAATTTTGAAAGGCCAATTTTGTGCATGAAAGGATACTGCATTTTCTAACTTCAATTTTCAATCTAGAAGTAGAGGAAAATTATTTTTTAATCATAAAAATTGTGAAAGGATTCCGTGGTCTTTTGTTGGGAGGGGTGGGGGGTGTTAATGGTTCACAGGGTTTGAAGAAATCTTTTTTAAAAAATAAGCTGGAATTTTAAGTCAACTTTTTAACAAATATATTGTCAAAACAGCTCTGAAAACCTACTTTGGCATATGGTGTTTTCCAGACTGAAACCTCAGTAAAAGAATTAAGTGAGTGTTGTCCGCGTCAGGCTCCAGAAGATGGCAATGTCTTACCTTCTCTAACTGCTCCATGCACGCATTGTGGACCACAATCTTGCAGGCAGCACACTTCCTCCGCAGAGCAGATTTCTGTAAGAGGAAAGGGAGATGCGTGTGCATGGAGGTGCACTATTCCCAGGAGGAAAAAAGTTAGCTGTGAAACAGGAGATGTTTCTCTCCTTATACAACATCATTTTTTCTCCTTATACAACAACATTTTTTCTCTCTTCGCGCTCTCAACTGTTCTGTATATTGGAAAAACACCTGAAGCTCTTCCAGTTAAGAACTGGACTTCATGAAAGACAGGGCCACAGTACTCCAGCCTGTGAACTAGAAGTAAAAGGCTCCCTTTAGGTAGCAGATAAGGCTGTTACAGTGCAGATCATCGCTCTAAAAGGGAGCAGCCTACGAAGAGGATGGGCAGAGCCAGTGAAAAGAGGAGAAAAACCATACATGCAAATCAGAGAACTCAGACCAGTTTGGAAGAGTATGTCATTTCACGCTTATCATATAATATTGAATTTGATGGGCCTGACCATTGCCTTGCAGAAAAATACTTGGGTCATTTAGCAGAGAATGATAACCTTCTCACAGCATGTTGTCCAATACTTATGAAATGTTACAGCAGTGATAAAATTCTCAGCCTAATTATGCTGGTTAGTTTTATTAATTTCAGTAGGGCTTTTAAAATAATTTCCATTGAATCCCCCAGGCCAAAGCATATCAAAGGCAAGAGAAAGCATCCAGGAGAGAGAGAATATATTTACTTTTTTTCCTTGCATATGCTCAATTTAATAAACTAGATGGAATTAATTTTCATACAAGTTTAACTTATAGACTTGTGCTTGAGGGACAGAAAATTTATAAACACACAGTAAATTGAGACTGGTTTCTCTCAGATTTTTACATTCAATTTATTCATACTCATTTAAATCTCTAAAATTATTTTATTAGAATTTTCAATATATTGTAAATAAATTTAAGAAGAAACAGGGAACACAGCTTCGGCTCACATTATAGAATAATCATTATCATTTTACTGAGTCTTATAATTATGAGTCTCATAATTATCTAGATATACCCTAACTGTGCATGTTCACATATATGTGGAGTGTTGTTCTCATGTTTCACCTGAAGAATCATGATGTTGTATATCAGACTAAGCTTTCATGTGTTTTATGACTTGTTAACTTTAAGTATGTTTTTAGTCTCCGTGTTTACCGAGTGAGACAACATAAAGGAAATGATCCCTAAGATGAAAAACTGCAAAAAGTAAACAAAGGTAATGCCTTATGAGCAGCTATTTTTTTAATATCTTGCTTTTTAAGTTGTTCTCATGATTTTTGAATGCTGGTGGCATTGCAAGTAGTTACAGTCATTTATAGTGAGAGGCTAGTAAAAATTCAGATTATCTTTTCTATTACTTCTAACATCTTTGATTTTTCATGAAATGTCAGCTCCATATTCCAGAGATTACGAGTTTGTGTTCTGTATAGGCTAAGATTTTATGCAAAGTCTGTGCAGCTACAGCTTAATTATTTCTCACCACTTCTCCATTGAAAACATTTGATCTTAAACAGTCTACATGTAAAAGAGCTAAGTCAAAGGAAGACCAGGACGGGCATAGAAAGATGCAGTGTCTTCAAAAGATTCAAACTGGAAAAGCATTAGCCTTTTGACATATCAGGTTAAACTAACCACAACTAAAGTTAACTGGATTTCCATTTCTAGTTCTTAAGCTAATGAAAGCCCCATGCACTGTAACATGTTATAAACAGAGAGATCACTTTCTCCAAAGGGAACTAATACACTGGTACCTAAAAGTACTCAGTCAGGTCAAGCAAAGGCCAGGCAATTAAGAACTGAGCAACTTTAAACTCTGCTGCTTCCTAAATATGACCCAACATCTGCAGGTCTATTGATTGGAAATCTTGTCATCACGCAAGATGTCTCCCAGCTTTCCCAGATAAAAGTGTAAGTCAGTGGGTCTAATTCCCCAGCTACTGCAAACAGTCCTTCCAACTCCTAGACAGATACACCTCTAAAGCTAAGACACAGCCTTGCAAGTCGTATGCAACATACTATTAAATTTCCATGCTACTTTCAATGAGCTAAATCATGAAGAAGTTTTAGAAAGGTAAACTTCTATTGAGAACATAAGAACAGTTGTACTGGGTCAGACCAGAGGTCCACACAGCCAAACAAATCCTATCTCCAGCTTTTGCCAAAACCCAGCCCCTCAGGACCAGTATAAGTGCAGGGCAAACACACAATGAGGCTTCCATTGAATATTACCCCGCAATCAGCAGTCTGTTACTGTTGCAACTTTGTTTCAGTACTCTTTGTAAGCAGGTACAGACTTCCCAGGCCTGGTCTTAACCTTATATGCCGTAAAGTAACAAATTTGCTTGAGAAGTTATGGGGATGGATATTAAATTGGAGCTACGGAAAGCACTAGTATTTTGGATCAGAGAGCCCCCAAAACGGGGGTGATTAGTGAATCAAAATGCTTTGATTTGGATCAAATGATCTGAGGGGTTTTTTTAATAAAAGCAAAAAGATGGTATTGCAAAGAGTCGCAGGCAGTATCCACAAACTCCCCAGAGAATATAAACTCCCCTTACACTTTGCAGTCCAAGGGCCACGATGCTCCCTTGAGCACTGATTCAAAGCAAAGGCTTGAACACAGGATCCCCACTCTCTCACCAGGTTTCCTAAATACCAAGGTAAGAGTTTTGGGGTTTTTTTTCTTCTCTTCTGCTGAAGCAGTTTAGCTGGAATACTAGGTGATGAGCTGCTGAAGCAGACTGGAAGTATAAGTGACTCCCCAGTCAAAGAAGAGACACACAGGTTAGAGATCAATCCAATTAAACTTTTTCACACACAGCAGAACAGCTTCAATAGGAGAAGGCAAACCTCAAATACTCTCAAATAGAAGAAGGAAAACACTCGAATGTGAGTGCACTCGCTGGTGAGTTGTCCTGGTTTTGGCTGGGACAGAGTTAATTTTCCTCCTAATAGCTGGTATAGTGCTGTGTTTTGGATTTAGTGTGAGAATAATGTTTCACAGATGTTTCAGTTGTTGCTAAGTAGTGCTTACACTAGTCAAGGACTTTTCAGCTTCCCGTGCCCTACCAGCAAGAAACTGGGAGGGGTCAGAGCCAGGACAGCTGACCCAAACTGGCCAAAGGGCTATTCCATACCATATGACATCACGCTCAGTATATAAACTGGGGGGAGTTGGCCAGGTGTGGGGACCGCTAGTTGGGAACTGGATGGGCATCGGTCAGCAGGTGGTGAGCAATTGCATTGTGCATCACTTATTTTGTATGTTCTTTTATCATTATTATTTTCCCTTCCTTTTCTGTCCTATTAAACTGCCTTCATCTCAACCCACAAATTTTACTTTTTTTTTGCCCTGATTCTCTCTGGCATCCCACTGCGGGGGGAGGGGAGTGAGCAAACAGCTGTGTGGTGTTTAGCTGCCTGCCAGGTTAAACCACAACATGAGTGCATTCAGGAGTTTGGAAAATTCAGTTCAAATCCTTGCAGTGATTACAATCACAAAAATTTGATCAGACCCTACTCTCAGAGACCCCAGCAAGTGATATCATAGAATCATTTACGTTGGAAAGGACCTTTAACATCATCCAGTCCAACTGTTAACCTAACACTGCAAGTCCACCACTAAACCATGTCCCTAAGCACCACATCTACACATCTTTTAAATATCTCCAGGGACGGGGACTCAACCACTTCCCTGGGCAGCCTGTTCCAGTGCCTGACTACCCTTTCGGTGAAGAAGTTTTTCCTAATATCCAATCTAAACCTCCCATGGTGCAACTTGAGGCCATTTCCTCTTGTCCTATCACTTGTTACTTGACAGAAGAGACCAACGCCCACCTCATTACAACCTCCTTTCAGGTAGTTGTACAGAGCAATAAGGTCTCCCCTCAGCCTCCTTTTCCTCCTTTTTTTCCAGACTAAACAACTACAGTTCCCTCAGCCTTTCTTCACAAGACTTGTGCTCTGCACCCTTCACCAGCTTCGTTGCCCTCCTCTGGACACACTCCAGCACCTCGGTGTCCTTCTTGTAGTGAGGGGCCCAAAACTGAACACAGTATTTGGAGGTGCAGCCTCAGCAGTGCTGAGTACAGGAGACGATCACTTCCCTGGTCCTGCTGGCCACACTATTCCTGATACAAGCCAGGATGTTATTGGCCCTCTTGGCCACCTGGGCACACTGCTGGCTCACGTTCAGCCAGCTGTTGACCAACACCCCCAGGTCCTTTTCCGCCAGGCAGCTCTCCAGCCACTCTTCCCCGAGCCTGTAGCGTTGCATGGGGTTGTTGTGACCCAAGGGCAGGACCCAACACTTAGCCTTGTTGAACCTCATACAATTGGCCTCAGCCCATCAATCCAGCCTATATATTTGTGTATATAAACAAAGTAGGCTACTTTCTTTGAACATTTCTGAAATATCTCAATATTCTAACCTTTTTTCCCTTATCATGTTAATAAAGTTACTCATTACATCCATTCTCACTGTGTAAATAATCTGGGTCATTCAAAATTGGGGCTTTTTTCCCAAGCAATAAAGTATTTAACCAGTAGCCTTTTGCCCCTTTTGCATTCCTTCTCCTGGAACACAAGCATCAACAACAGCAAACAATTCAAGCTCCCAAGCATCTGAGCACTGTATCAGTCCGAAGTCAGGCTTGTTACATCAGAAAGAGAGAAGGAAATCTTTAAATAACTCACTGAGAATTTGACTTGGCAGCTTTCCTCCCCCAGGTAGCAGAGGTCCCCAGAAACATTTGTCTCCAGCCACAGATGCTCTCCGTTCACAGCATTTTCCTGAGAAAAGACGACTGTTAATCTGGTTTGTGAAATTCAGCCACATGAGTATAGAGAAAAAAAGATCTGATTTTCACCACAGATTTAGAGAAAAAAAAAAAAAAAACCACACAAAAAACAACAACCAATCAACCATGTGTTATTTTGTTTTTCTACAACAAAAAGCCATGACAGTATTGTCCTGGCTGACCACCCCTGCTTCAAGGATGCTGATGATACAATGAATGTCATGCCACTAATCAGAACCAAAGTATTTCTGTGTACAGTTCAGTGAAACTTTGCCCATGTTCTTCCCACATGCTGCATAGTTTAACTGGGACTCTAGATTTCATAAGCATGAGATGTACACAGAATTTTAAAGAAACAGAAAATCAAAAGAGATGAAACAAAAACATAACTACTGAACTTTCAATTGGAGAAGCGCAAAAATTTGAGAACCAGGCCCAGAAATGCAACATACTGACTACAGTTTTAGGATGACGGGACAGTTTAGACAAGGAAAAATGCTTTCTTTAAAATGGCTGGATCAACACTGTATGTTTATGAAAACATCAACAAAACATTAAGTGGCCAGGAGAGACCAGACTTTAATTTTATACCTGAAAGAATGATACATTCAACTGAGAACACTCAAAAAAAATCTACCTAGCACACTGACAATTAGTAGTGATTAACAGGGTAACATCTGATTTTTCTTTGACAGCCTCCTTTGACCAAACCTGTACCTTAATTCTATAAAAATTTTTGTTTTGAGGAAATTTGATTTTAGAAAGGCTACAGTTTTCACTTGACTGTTATCTTGGCTTGACTAAAAAGCCTAAGAAGTCTACTGTACACTACTTGAGCAAAGTGAATAAACAGAATTGCTGTTCAACCAGAATTAGAGCATGATGGAAAATGCTTTGACAGGCTCTGACATTTGGTTCCCACACTGCAGAAGTCACAAATGATGACGCTTACCAAACAGATGGCGTCCGACAGCAGGATGCTCTGAAATAGCCATCTTGGTTAAAATAATTTATTTAAAATACCACTGACAATTTCAAAGTGATGAAATGAGAAAGCTTCTCTTGCGATGCGGATTTCTTAAGTAATGCAGAGAAGCAGAAGTGGCAAAATCCTTTGCCTTCTGGAGTACAAGTGCATCCACAATAGCCAAGACCTATGCAAGTCTGCATGTGGTGCCTACCACAACTATGGTGCTCACTTCAAATAAACCAAGAGGACAAGAACAACATTGGGGTTTTTTCTGGTGAGAGGTCTACTTGTCCACAGGCCTTCTAACTTCATCAGAAACGTTCCCATTGACATCAGACTCGGTATTATCCCTCAGCACAAGGGGCTGGATGAGACTTGGATTCAGTCTACTGCCATTGCACCCTGACTAATCTTCATTTAGTGGCACACTATTCTATACCTCCATTTCTTCTCATCCTTCTATCTGCCTGTCCACCTGAACTGTAGACTCCCTGGGACAGAGATTTTCCTAAACTGTACAGCTCAGTGCACGATAGTTTAGGTCAGGCTTTTCAGCACTTTTATAATGCAACATAGCTTTTAAGATCTTGAACTAGCTTAAGAAACTCTTCAAGCATTACTCAGATGGTAAGTTATTCCGATTCTTTCCCTTCAAGCTTATCCTTATGTTAAAGCAATTTTCTCTGGCAAGAACTATATCAGTTTTACAGCACTTCATGGAAGCCTAGTCACATCATACTAATAAAATTACTGTGCCCACAGTGTTGCCCAACGTATTAACTTCCTGTCTATTTTATGAGGAGCCAGACATGAGGACCAAAGCAGGAGGATATGAGCTCATCGAAGAGTGTTTGACCTGAGAATATTCTCTGCTGACAAAACAGTGCAAACTCAACATTATAACCCAGAGCCAAATTTTATAGATTATAAAAGGTGTTTTGGAAGGATCAACTATGAAAGCTAAGTAAGAAAGCACACAGCTCCTGGGACATAAGTTTTAATGAGGAATCAAAATTCCATTAAAAAAATAAATGAAGCGCCCCTTCATTCAGACCATGTCCACATAACTTGCCATCCAGGATTTCTAAAGATAAAGTGGCCTATTTCCATAACCTAGTTTAGACTGATTGTTCCAGACTGTATCATAGATTCAAATGTCTGAGTTTACATCACAGTGTAAATAAAATTAGTAAGTAGTCTACAAGGATGACCTTTGTAGTTCATGCTATGATAGAGTTCTGACAAGACTAGGTAATAAAAATGTAAATAACCTGATCTGGTATAAGTGGCACACCTCCAGATACCTGCTGCCACAAACAATTTCACAGCACCGTGTGTGAAAACTTACAATTTCAATTCCAGCAAACTGGCATTTGAAAAAAATCTTCTTTCATCTTGAATCAGAGCAAAGAGCTGAGATTTCCCAAGATGAAATGCCCTCTCTCAAAAACCTTTGCCTGTCGATTACTTTGTCTCAATAAGGTCAGAGGGAATTATTCAAACTTCACTGTTTTAAATTTTGTAGAGCACTGTCATTTATATGATGAGACATTCTGTTGCCAAAAATCAAGATGATATAGTCAAAGGAAAATGCTTTGACCTTTTCCAAGCCCAAATTTTCATTCAATTCTAATAAGAAATTTTGACAAAAATCAATGCATTTCTATGAAGAATTTTGACTTCAGCAAATCAGTATTTTCTACTCCAAAATTTACAGGCAGTATTCCACAATGTGGTGGACAAAAGGGTACTCCATCTACCAACACATAAGCTGACAAAGGTCAGTGGGATCACCTCTAGTATGAACTCCTGTTTAATGCAAAACTAAAGCACAGTAAAGGCTACATCATCACTTGCATATTTTGACACAGATATTTTTCCACAGGAGTTTTGAGTTCAGCAACCTTTTCATAAACAATTTGCCAGTTTGATTTATTTTGCACTTGATGTCTTTATGTTGGCTTTAGGAGTAAATGGCTACTAAACAGGCAGTCGTCCTCTTTCTGTCCCTGACCCCTTAGACCCTAGTCTCATGCTCTTGCCGTTTTCCTCATGCTGGATCTAGCAACTGTGAAGTTACACATGAATCAGTTCAACTGACAGAAAAAAACAGATAGCTTTTTTCTACCAAATCAGCTAGACAAAATGACTCACCCTGTGACCACATAACTGTTGGATCTGACACAAGGAGTGGTGGGTTAAAGGTGAGTTCAGTGGGACCAATGCTTTTGATACCAACTCAGTGTTAGAGCAGCTTAGCTGACCTGTCAAATCATGATTTTAGGCTGACGTGCTTTGCTTTGACTTGCTATGTAGAAAAGGGATACTGTCCATCATCGTGGATAAAACAGCAATGACTGCGGCCTAATATTCTGCAGTTAAAAAGAGAATTGGGAACTCTGTTTCCTCACCTGACTTCCCAGCCCTTGCAAGTGTGTGGTGTACTCAGTGTCCTGTGGAGAGAAAGAGCCCCTGCTCACTGAAGCAGAGACAGCAGTGCTTTCCTGGCAGATGCAGCCTGCCTCACAGGGGACACATGAACTCAATATGCTCTCCCAAATGGAGACCTCCCATTTGATTGCTCCTGATCCGTTACCACCTTAACAGCAAACAAAAATAATTTCAGTATAGCAAACATCCCTTGCATGTGAAACAGAACCACACACAATCCCCCCTGAAGTGAAAGAAAAATAGAGATTCAAGGACTAGGAGTTCGGGAACGATGTAATTACACGTACGTGATCGTAACTTGCTGTGCACATTTCACTAACTCAACTAGGTGTATTCTCTTAAGTGCCCCAGCACGGTTAAATGACAGAGCAAGTGTTACCATTTTTCTAAAGCCCTGAAGTATCTCCATCCCTCACTGTTCATCAAGCTGCAGTCAGCATGGTTTCAAAAGCAATGCAGATAAACCTGGGTAATTTAATTTGTCATATCAAGCAGCCATAGATATTCAGCCAAATACACCAGTCAGCCCAACTTTCTAGTTCAAAGGAGTTGTAACTAATTGTAACAGGAGGAATGGAGCTCTCCTCCACTCCTGCCATGACTGACATTCTGCAAAAAATTATGTAAAATAGATTTCTAAAATTAGCCATTAAGAAATTTTTCCCTTTGTTAACACTCCAGTGAGAGAGATGAATCTTCTTACAAATATACATTTGGGTGATAAACGTATGATCAGTATAAATTAGTGCCTAATCTAAATTTAAACAACTTATTTGTAAGCAAAAATTATTAGCTTTAGCCCTTTACTTTATGAAGTCACTATCAAGCAGAAACAAGTTTGTTTGGATGTCTTTTTCCCAAATGTCTCTCTCTCACGTTTGGCTTGCGTTTTATGCTTAACTCTGAAATTCCAGAATTTGTAATGCTCATGTTGCAAACAATAACAATGTCACATTGCAATAGCAATGGCACATTTTAACTTGGGAATATTCTTCATGTAGAAGTCACCTTTTCTTTAATTATTACAAATGTAATATGTGGACATAAAACAAAACATCACAGAGATATGATACTACATTACTTCAAAAAACTTGAAGATATGTAGGCTCCAACTTTCAGAACCATTTCGGGTGTTCCACTTTTAGGTCTAGATTCACCACATTCTCTAGCTTTTGCTGCCATTCTCCTTTCCCCCCACCATTCTTTCCAACATCTCTGCATCAGTTGCCCACTCCTGTATTCTCTGCTGAGCTTTTGAGACTGTTGTTACCATTATCTGAAAGATTATCTGTATGCAGAAGCAGAATAACAACGTTTATCTTCATGGAGAAGCAATGTCCAGATGCTGTCAACTGAGATGATGATTCCCTATGCTCTCATGAACCATTATTTTGGCTGACAACAGCTTAATTTCAGTCCTTTTGGCAGCAATGGGAAAAAATACCTATTTTCAAGAAGGGCACCTTCTGTGATATCACTGCATCCTCTATACTGCTAAAAAAAAAAAAAGTAGAGATGGCTACCATTTTGAGATATGACAGACCTCTTTTTTCTCTTTGGATCTTTCTGGAAAGAACATCATTAGTTATCAAACCTTGATGAAAAAGAAACAGCAAAGTAGGACTACTGATCCTGAACACATTGCTTCAAGTGTCATCTGCACACAAAATTTCAGCAATTTTTAAGTATGCATGGAGCTTGCACTCATCACTACTGATTTAAGTGGAACTAAAGCTCCCAGCACCTCTACATGTTTTTATGTGACTAATGGGATACCTGTACCCCAGGGTTCTCCTTTCTCATGTGAGCATCTGATAATGTACACCTCTTTTGACCTGAATACTCAGTTCCCAATTACAAAACAGTCTTGCAGACACTCTAATGGAAGGGAAATATCCTTCAGTGTAAAAATTAGTATAGTGTTTAGGAAATGATAGAGAAGCCAAACCGTTCACATGGAAAAGAAATACATTTATCTAGACAGGAAAGATTTCATCATATGTAGAACATGTATTAGTATACTAACACACATATTAATTATCTAAAGTGTGGTATATCACTATGCACTTATAAACACCATGCCCATGAAGGTAAGTGAACAGCACTACTGACTAATGCCAAAAAGACACAGAATATAGTGCAGCAGATTCATTGCAAAGTCACATTCACTGGTTATGAACACCTCTCACAGGCCACCTTACTGTCTATTTATCTAGCCCATACTCCATCAGTTTGTCTACAAGGATGTTATGGAAGATAGTGTCGAAAGGCTTGCAAAAGTCAACATAACACCCATTGCCCTCCCCTCATCTACCAAGCCAGTCATCTCATTCTAGAAGGCTGCCAGGTTGGTCAGGCATCATCTCCCCTCCATAAATCCATGCTGACTACTCTCAATCACTTTCTTATCCTTAATATTTTTGGAAATGCCTTCCAGAAGGATTTGCTCTATCACCTTCCCAGGAATCAAGGTGAGGCTGACCAGTGAGTAGTTCCCTGGATCCTCCTCCTTGCCCTTCTTGAAGGCAGGATTGACATTTGCCTTGTTGCAGTCCTCAGGAACCTCCTCTAATCATCATGACCTTTCAAAGACAACAGACTGGCATTGCAATATCATCAGCATGCATCTCATCAGGTCCCATCGACTTCTATACATTCAGTCTGTTTAAACGTTCCCTAACCTGATCATCCTCTAACAAAAGGTAAGCCTTCCTTGCTTCAGCCACTGGTGTCAGGTGCCTGGGATTCCTGAAGGCAGGCCTTACCAGCAAAAATGGAGGTAAAAAAAGGTCATTGAGCACATTGATTTTTCTGTGTCCTTTGTCACTAAGTCCCCTGCCCCATTCAGCGGTTGCCTAACATTTTTCCTAGTGTTCCTACTGCCGCTGATAGGCCTACAGAAACCATTCTTGTTGCCCTTCATATTCCTGTCAGATTCAACTCCAGGTTGGCTCTGGTTTTCCATACCCAACCCCTGTGAAACTGAGTTGTGCCTTCTACAATCCTCCTGGCTGGCCTGACACTGTTTCCACCTGTTGTATTCTCGGGGAGATGTGTTTGGTTTTTAGTTTTTTTGGGCAGGAGTGGGGTGTGGGGGGAGGTGTTGTTGGGTGGGGATTTTGGGGGTTTTTTTTTGGTTTTTTGTTGTTGCTGTTGTTGGTTGTTTTTTTTTTTTTAATATTTGAGTTTTGTCTCAGGATCCTTATGCATCCATGCAGGCCTCCTGATGCTTTTGCTTGACTTATTGCATGTGAGGATGGACTGTTCTCGAGCACTGAGGATGTGATCTTTGAATATCAACCAGATTTCCTGGAGCCCTTTTCTCTTCAGAGTCATATGACATGTTACTCTTCCAAACAGTTCCTTGAACAGGTCCAAGTCTGCTCTCTTGAAGTCCAGGGCTATGATCCTGCTGCTTGCCTTGTTCCCTCTTTTCAGGATCCTGAACTCCATCAGCTCATCATTACTGCAAGCAAGACTGCCCTGACCTTCACATTCCCCACCAGTTCTTCCTTGTTTGTTAGTGTGAGATCCAGCAGAGCACCTGCCCTCATCAGTTCCTCAATCGCTTGTGTCAGAAAGTTCTTATCAATGCATTTCAGAAACCTCCTGGATTTCTTGTGGCCTGTTGATCCTTCAGCAGATATCATGATGGCTCATGTTGTCCACATGAATACCAGGGCTTGCAAACATGAGGCTGCTTCCAGTTATCTGAAGGCGGCCTCATCTTCTGCCCCTTCCTGAACAAGGCATCTGTAGCAGACACCCACAACAATGTTGCCTATGTTGGTTTGCCCTCTAATCTTGATCCATAAGCTCTTCACAGGCTCATCATCCATTCCACAGCAGAGCTTCAAGCATTCCTGCTTCTCTCACATATGAAGGACAACTCCCCATCCTTGCCACCCTGGCCTTGTCCTTCCTAAAAAGTCTCTATCTATCCATTGTGCCACTTCAGTCATGTGTGCTATTGCACTATGTCGCTGTGATCCCAGTGATATCACAGCCCTGCAATCTTCTGATAGTAGAAAGTATAAAGAACAACTTTTTGCTGCATGTTAAAGTATCCTATGCAACTGAATAGACCCTCTCAACCAACTAATTTTATGCAAGCAGGTACAAGTAAAACCTACAAAACTGGTATCGCACATTGCCAAATGCCAGTTTTCAACTTCTACTCAAATGCATAGTTTTCTGTTCTTATTAAGATCTATAAGAGTTTTTTGTGTCTTTAATAAATATAATTTATGGTATAAGGCTATAATATTTCTCCTCTGAAGAACATTTATCTTGCACTCAGAGAACTCTGTGCATTCACAGAACACAAAGCACAGATCAGTCTCAAGTTTTTTCATTGAACTCCAAGAATGGAAGCTGCATGTCTTCAAATGCCTCTTAATGGACATAACAAGAGTTCTAAGACTTGTAGTCATGGGCCATAAATGCCTAGTAATGGGAAGGCAAGAAACTGGCATCAACAGACAAATGCATGATGGAGAAATGAAATAATGAGACAATTTTGGCCAATGGGAAGCTCAAAACACTAATATCCTAGGTGGCTGTCAAGATTTTTGTAGGCACCAAAGAAAGCAAGAGCTAGAAGGCAGTACTTAAAAGGAAATTACAGGATGACTTTGCGCAAAAGCTTATGGTTATTTTCCTTGGGAGTAAATGGCAGTATGAAAATATACAAAGACCTAGATCCACAATGGTACACAGGCACTGTATGAGGTGGCTCAGTATATACTTACTTGAGAATCTGGGCTAGAATTGCTTACTTTATCATTTAACTTGTGGGAACGATGCCTAAGATGGGGGAGGGTGGGAGAAGAGGCTATGCATAAACATATCACAGGGGCAGGCAGTTAAGGTGGTTCCTTTTTGGTAGGGCATATTCTGCATTGTCCTCTGGCTATAACATCACCTAGTCCAGAGAATGTATTCTCTATGGCCCTGCTGTGAAACAATAGCATTAAATTCAACAGCAAAGCTACAAGTTAACTTGAATTAGGCGTAGCAAATGAGATGAAACCAGGCGTTTGTAAGTACATGAGAGAAGAAACCTCAGGGATGATAGATAGTAACAACAACAATAATAAAGCAATACTGTTTCTTATGTAAAGAGTCTTAGATATCACAATCATCAGCTCCATTTTACAGCTAGAGAGGCTAATGTATTGAGTGGCCAAACAATTCATCTGAGCTCGTTCACACGGTAAGTGGCAGATCAGGGAATGGAAATCCCACTCCCTGAATCAGTGTCCTGTTCACAAGATCATCTGATAATGGCAAATCACCTGCAAGGAGTTATCAAAAATTGAGACTATAGCCAGGGAATTCTTTCCAGTTATTACTGTGAAGATAAAAAGGAGGAAACATTTTCTACTGCAAAGCCAAGTGACAGCTTATGTTCATGTCACTTAGACTTTGGAAAGATCTCCCATCATGAGTCCTTGGAGAATCATCCTCAGAAATACTAAAGGGCAGGGTGATATAGATGGGGATGCAACATGCACTGATTAATGCTGTCTTCCAGTGATTAAATACAAAGACTTCCTGTCTGGTTCCAATACATCCTAATCCAAGTATCTTTTCACTCTACCAAATACAATTCTGGAATTAAACATCAGTATTTAAAACTTAACTTTTTTGTTTATTGACATGCACATAAACTTTGGTCCATTTCAGCTTTTTCGCATGTCCAAATCACCTCCCTATTACCTCTTTTACTTATACTGTGCCTCAGATTTGAAAAACGCCTTTCTCCCCTACATTCACCAGTTACTACAACCTGTCAGTTCAGGATTCTCCCAGCCACATATGTCTTCTAGTCACTATCCTGCCCCTTTCCCCACATGCCACAGGGTTGCCTCCCTTCTCCAATCAAAGCATGAAGAAAAGCAGCAACACTGATCTGAGCGGCTGGAACAGCTGAGAAATTGAACTGATCAAAAATCTAAACCATAAGCCAGGAAGTGCAAAAACACCTTCACACACAACTAAAACGCACAATATTTAATCAATATTCACCAACCTATATCAAGTCCTGCAGTATTTATGTATTGGGATCACATGAGGTAGCATCTGGTAAAATGAGCAGCAGACAATCAACTTTGAAGAAGAGTAAGTTGTGGTTGCTGGGTTTGGGGTTTAGATTTTTTGTTTTGGGGTTGTGTTGCTGCTGTTGTCGTTTTTTAAGTACAATTTTGAAAGGTGTTTAATTTAGCTTGTGCCTAACCCTTCACATGTGTGACTGAGCTTTCAGATTTCTACTAAACAGCATTGATGACTCAAAGCAGGCATGTGTTTTAATATCTTACTGAATCAGGACCTGGGTTTTTCTGGAGGGAGAGATCAAGGTATTCTCCATAGCTCTTCCAAGAGGATTCTATGTGAGCTTTCAGACTCATTTTAGCACTCTATGTTAAAGTACAACGCTGTAGAAGATCATAGTGAACCTAATCCAGCTTCCTGCAGCACAGCCTGTAAAATTTCATCCCCTTAAACTTTAAATGCAACAGCTGGGGTTGAAGCAGAGCATATCATCTAGAAAGCCATTCGGTCTTGGTATAGAGAACAGAGATAAACATAAGCCATATTCATCAAAACATAAGTTATCTTCACCTAAAAGCCACGTGGGTGGCTGGTGCCTTGATACTGCAATGTATTGAGTTCTTTACCAACAGCTGAGTGTAAGATCTACTGTATGCTTTGCTTTAAATGGGTCGTTTGTGTGACCTACTGGCTTAAGGCTCGCCTTCTTAGCATGTACCAGTGCATAACCACATGGAAGGCGCATGGGAATTGTTCAAAGCTGTGTCAGGTGAGGTTCAGACTTAACATTAGGAAACATTTCTATACAGAGAGCGTGGTCAAACAGTGGAACAGGCTTCTTAGAAAGGTGGTGGATGTCCCAAGCCCGTCAGTGTTTAAGAGGCATTTGGACAATGCCCTTAATAACATGCTTTAAGTTTTGGTCAGCCCTGAAGTGGTCAGGTAGTTGGACTAGATGACCATTGCAGGTTTCTTCTAACTGAAATATTCTATTCTATTCTAGACAGTTCTAAACTGGACCCTTCTGAACTAGCCCAGAAACATAAGAGAAGCAAGATGGGAGAGATGGAAACATATGGTCTCTGTGTCTACGAGCCAGCTTGGGCCCAGAAGAAATCTAGCCATACCTACAAAGCATCGTGACCAAAGATTTCTACTACCTACTCTACAGACCCAGCCAACTCAATATGTGTCTTCAGCCTTAAATTTTGGCCCATCAAGCAGAGGTACAAAACCCTGCTGTGCTAAAATCAGATCACCTTTGGATTGCAGACCTTGTCACAAAGGCAGTGAGCAAATGTAGCCAAACAGTTCCCAAGCTGGAAAATCTGAACAGCTCTGTCCTGTGCTGCTCAAGCCTCCACAAGTTTTCATGTCTCTGCCTTGTGCTTCATTTTACAATAGAAGCATGTTCCCAATGATCAGCACTAATTCTGATAGCAGTGCAATGTCTTATGTTGATTTAAGGATGGAGAGAGCACTAGCCAGAGATACCGCTCAAATTAACTGCCAAAAAAACCAAACACCTACAGTCCACTCTAAGGCTGCCCTTGGTTCCTTCACAGGTCCATTGGAGACTGCAATGTTGAGGGAATGCACAGGAGCCAAGTGCTGGAGGCCTGACCTGGAGATTGCTTTCCTGCAAATTGAAAAGAAAAAAAAACAAATAAATGGAGTGTATATCCAATATAATTACCCAATATAATTATCCATCCCACCCTTCTCCAGAAATCAGAAGAGGCAGTACAGCATCTAATTTCAGCTTGGGTGAAATGGTGCTTGAATACCATCTCCTGCTAAAGCAGTTTATAAAAAGAATAAAGTAATCTGATCACTGAAAATTACTGTTTAATGATGATCAGTTACTCATCTGGCACTAAGCTGAAATATCAAATCCAGTGGACTACATATGGTTCTGTTTGCCAGTTTCAGTGGAGTCCTCATTCATTACACCTATTCCTTACATGCCAGTTGAACCTGCTGAATCAGTTTATGCATAATTCCAAATAGCCTTTATTGGAGGAATGAAATATGAGTTTATACAAAGAGCACAAAATCTGTTGCTTTTACTTAGTTTACAGGTTGGGAAAAGTCATCGATTAAGCATCCGACGACATAAAACAAGACCTGGGGACACCACTTAGTCAGGAAGGGGAGTCATACACTACTACCTTTTTTGATCATATCAGCATCCCTCAAGGTATTACAGCTTCTTTCCACTTATATTTCAATTCTATCTTTTTGGTTCAAAGTCATTCTTACAGCTCTCGAGGCAAGATATGGCCTCCTTCAAAAGTCACAGATGGTGACCAGAAACCCTCCTGGAGCTCCAGAAGCGCTGAGAGCACATGCACTGCCTGTTTCCCCAGTGGCACCCAGCCCTGCCAGATCAGTCTCAAACAGGTGGAAGGAAGCACAGTACACTGCTGATACAAAGCTCAGCTGCACTCGGACAGTAGGTTTCACAAAGCTTCATAATGTTATTGTGCTACATATTTTAGCACCTGATGGCGGTGGCCAAAACAATCTTACAGCTTCAGCTGCAATGATTCAGAACAAAAACATCTCAAGGAGAGATCTCCTTTCGTAAGCCAAATACACTCATCCCCCACAAAGTGAAATGACAGTCTGTTTGTGTAAAGTGCATTTTTGTGATACCACTCCCACAGTGCAGCAGCTATTTATAGCATCTCCTAATCTTACCGCTGTCCCAAGGCAATAAAGGTCAATTGAGCCAGTGATGACAATCCAGGTCAGCCATATGCTAAATAAATCTTTTCATTGTCCTGAAAATATACAGTGCAATATATATCCACAGTAAAGGAGCTTGGAAGCCTCACTGCTCACAGTGCATGTCTGGAAAAATTGAGTAGGCTGAATCAGAATCTCTTAAATTCCCTTTCCTGTGGTTAGCATCAACAACTCAGCACATTAACATCAGCCTCTGATCATCCAATGCCCCCTTTCCACTTAACAATGTGGGCAAGACATTGACATTAAGATTTTTTTCCAAAATATTTTGCATTTGACTAAAACCCATTAGAGGGAAGGAGCCCAAGGAAAACTTTCACTACCTGGCAATATATCAGAAGAGAACAATTTAGCTAGAAAGATTTTATGTCATATATGTCAGTACCACATAAACTACACATCTTCTCACTGACTGGAATAAAGCCTTAAAGAAATAAACCACAAGAAACTACTTTTTTTTTTTTTTTTTTTGAAATATATTTTTCCAGAAAACAGTGTCCCATATTTGGCAGTCTCCTTCCATGCTGTTTTGGATATCAATTTAGTTATTAGTGCTTCCTAAACACAAGAGTACATTCTTGTGTCTATTCATGGTTTATAATATGGCCATTTGTTTTGGTGGAAATGGGGCAGTATCACATTTTCCACCCTGCATCACTGACAGTGATAAAGCAAACCAGTGGCTACTTAGTCCTGCCCTCATAACAGAGGAAGGTAGCATCCACTTTGTGCAACATACTTAAGCAAAGGTGGGTGAATAATAAAACGTTAGCTATTAATTATTATTTGATGAAAAATGCCAACATTTTCAGCCAGCACAGCTTACAGCCTATTACTTGTCAAGCAATACAGACAAGTTGCATGCATCCACTACACGAATTTACTAAAGCAACGTCTGTGATGAATATTCCTAGGAACAAATTTATCTGACCAGCCTGAGGACAAGGCTTCCAGCTGGAAGGCAAAAATCAGCAGAGACTTAAAAGGTAAATATGTCTAATGAACAGTCACAGACATCCCAGTGTCAAGCCTTGGATACTGTTTCAAGCCAGAATTAGAGATGTGCAAGCATCCTGCAGCAGAACCTGAGACTTGGCCCACATTCCTTTAAAAGCCAGCCGAGGCTGACCAGCCCTTTGGGGGAGACTTGGCACAGTTTTGTGCCAATAGCCTGCCCTTCCGCTGCATGCCAAGCTGGATTTATGGCTTTGTCTGGAAAGCACACAAAACAGGCATGACAATAATGCCTTTTTTTTCAGGTTTATTTTAACATAAAAGCCTTAAAATGATCTCATCGATTGCAAATTTGCATGAACCAGCCAGAAGTGACCCTTAGGCCCAGGGGCAAGCTAAAAATGCCTACTTTTACATACTGTCTTATCAGAATTTCGTCTCAGAACAAAGAGAGACACAGAGTGTCAAAACAGTGCCTGCACCACAGAAGCCTTCATACTGCCTCCCCCCCCCCCCCCCCCCCCCAAAAAAAAAGGAGGTCAACCTAAAGAGCAAACACATGGCCTAATAAATGTAAGGCAGACAAGAGAGGGGAAAATTGGGGAGAAAGGGAAGGTAACACAAATCTGATAACAGAGCAGATGCTGAGGATCTAGGTGATCATATCTCATATTACTTTAACTAGCAGATTACAATATCTGGCACTTTTCCAACAGTAAGGTAACACGAATGGCTTTTAGTTATCTTTCCCAGCAATTTCATCTCCACTGTGCTGAGTGTGTGAATGAAAACACAGGCTCGACAGGCAGCCCTTCCCATTGAAGCAAAAGTAATCACTGTTCCCCTGATAAGAGACAGCCAGAAAAAGCAAATCTGTGCTTTCATGACATGTTCCATTCTTCAGACTATGAAGTCCACAACTTTGTTAAAATGGGCACACCAGCCAGCTTGCTGATGTAGCAACCAACAGCAAGAAAATGTCACATCATAAGTAATGAATGAGCTCTATTTTGATAATTACTTTTTCATATCCAGTAATTAGTAATTTGTAGTAGATGTTATTATCAACTTAGCTAACACCACCATTGCGAACAAGCATGGGTGCACATACGTGCTTATGTCATTAAATATCCAACAAACAAAAATATCTGATACTAATTCCATAGTTGATACCATTAAGGAAATTCTTTCACAGAGCAGTTGACTATCTTGGAAACCAAAAGCAATTAGACATTCAAGCTATTCAAGTATAATAATGGTTTTGTCTTTTTTTTTTTTTTTTCTTTTAAAGCATTACATTTTCTTTTTCATTTTGCTGAAAAGTCAGGTGAGACTCAACCTACTTATTAGATCAAAGGATACATATTTGATTAGTGGGGATTTGAGTTTATATGCGAGGCTTTGGCTTTACTGAGCCTTTTCCTCCACCTAAGGCATATAAAAACCCTCCAATTAGTTATTTAGATGGAATAGTTATGCCTGAATCCTCAAAGACCACAAAAGACAATTAGTCAATAGTATGCAGCTCATTTAAGTGCTAGAAAATTCTATTTGGAAAAGAAAGAGTAAGTTAGTGCTGCATGTGGTTAACAGAATTGAGTGTCATTGTAGTTGTCACTGGTGTTGCTGCCTTTCCAGGGTGGGGTTGTTACCCTCCTTTTCATAGGGGCCTAAGTTACCATTGGGGTAGTCTCTCAGCTGCAAGGCTGAGAGATGATAAAAATGCAGACTGGCTTCCACAGATCCTATGGCTAGGACATCTGCCAGGAGAGACATTTTGGGGAGTCTTTTCTCAAAGTTAATCTAGATATTTGCTGAGAAAAGGACAGTCATTTGTATAGCAATGTTTAAGTGACAATAGCTCTGCTTTTCTTTGAATATTCAATGTAGATAAACCCCATGCCTGCCAGCTCTCAGCTTTGCCAACCACCACTTGAAAAACCCTGTACAAGGTCAGACAGTAAGTACCTGCACACTGTATGAACAATTTATATGCTCCCAAGTTTGTCTGGAGGTAGTTTTCACTCCTGCGATTTGGTGCTTATGAAAGTCATTAACAAAATGTACTGGCTAAACTCTGGCATTATTTAAGTTTTCCCCATGCATGTCTGCTGACTGCACAGCGCTCCTGCAACCTGCTGTTCCCAGCTTGCCTTCCAGGCACGTAGCGTTCTCCTTTCGAGCTGATCACGGGGCAACAACTATTTCACTGTGACATCAAGATTCCCAATTTTTTTGCATTCAATATAAAAGGAGCCCACTTCAGTCAAATCAACTAATCTGTCTGGTCCAGCATCCCATTTCTGACAACGGCCAGCAGCAGGTGTTTAGAGAAGCACTGGCACAAATTGGGTGATCCTTTCCCTGACATACTCCAGTCCCAGCTTCCAGTCATCAGTAGTTTAAGGACTTCCTGAGCTGGAGGCTGCTTCCAGACCTTTGTGCTTAATAACCTGTAATGGCTCTTTACTCTAGGAATGTGTTGGTCCTTCCCTGAACCCATTTATACTCTTGGTCTCCACAGCAGCCTATGTAATCAGCTACACAATTTAATTATGGGCCGTGTAAAGTATTTCCTTCTGTCTGTTTTAAAAATTCTGCCTGATGATTCAATTGGTGTATCATATTGTGAGGAAGAGCAAGTAATCGTTTGCTTCTCTACACCTTCTGTGATTTTATGAATCTCTATTCATATACCCCTTCATTCACCCTTTCCCCCACCAAGTAGAAGCGCCCTAGATGGCTTAGGCTTCTACTGATACTGAAGCTGTTCTATCTTTGTCAACATTTTCTAGCTCAATTATATCTTTTTTTGAGGTAGGATTGCCAGAACTAGAACAAATATCCAAGATCAGGCTGCACCAGACATTTATTAGTGGTATCACTGCACTTTCTGCATTGTTCTCTTTTTTTCCTTCCCTCATTCTAAGCCCTTTACTTGCCTTATCACTGTGGGCACTGAATTAATCATTTCATAGGAGTACTCCCAGTTATCCAAAGTTCCCTTTCCTGAGTGCTAAATGCTAATATAAAGTCCAAACCTTAAAGATTTTTTTCCGCCATGTGCATTATTTTGCCTTCATCAATCTCACATTTCAAATGCAATTTGCTGCAGAGTCATTCAGCATCATAAGATCCTTCTGCAAATTTTCCACAATCAGCCTGTGCCCACCCTGACTAATTGTGCAGAGCAGCAGCAAGCTTCACCCCCTCACTCTTTGCTCCCTGCGAGCAGCATTGCTCCCATCACAGATCCCCAGTGGTCCCTATTGGTAAACTCCTAGGTAAAACTCTGAAAACCACCCCCAATTGCTAACCACCCCATTGCTTGCTACATTTAAACTTTTGTTTAACCAAGTGAAGATCATCCCTTTTAGCCCTAGTTTCTGTACCAAAAGCTTTTTTCCTACCTCATTGGAAGCTTTCTGGAAGCCCATGTGCACTCCCACAGCCACACCACCCTGGTTCAGGGGCCTTGTGCCTCTGCCAGCAATTTCTGTGAGACTCACAAGTCCTAGCTTCCTTAGGAAAAGCTGTGCTGGCTCTCCTCCAGTACATCACGTTCAGCTGTGCATTTACTAATCTGCATCTTATCAGCAGTTCTACCAGTTTCTCTGATTAAAACTTGCTGTGGGGTTACCCCATCAGCACTCTGTGAGCCCCTGTGTGACCACCCCACTCCTTTAGGACTGGAGCTGGTTTAAGGGAGCTATTATAAAGCCTTCTCAGCAGTTTCTTATTTGAATTCCATCAGAATACTTCATAAAATCAAATCCTAGTGATTAGTTATTGGTCCTTTTGTCAATGCGGTCTTTAGCCTCTTACATTAACCTTCCCATTTTCCTCAGGTTCATGCAAATAGCAGCTCAGCCTAGGACACTCCCAGGCACCCTCAGCAGTGAACACTGATGCAAGAAATTCAATTAGCACTAAAAGAAATAGACCTTTCAAGACTCCTCGTGAAATATTTGGTTATGCATCTGTCATTGCCTGCTGCCCAGGGAACCAGGGTATGGAAAAACAAAGATTTGGGTAGCTTCCCAGCCACCCAACATCAACAGATCTTTCCTCCTTCTCTCTCAACCCCTCACCACACAGACCAGTTTGATAAAAGCTGCGTGGAAACTGGTACATCTCCATGAAACACTGCAGCTCTACGCAGCTCTGACCAGCTTTGCTTTCAGCCTCAAGCCCAGGCCTCCTGCACCTACTAATAGGCAGATCAGAGACCGACCTGAAGACAGTGAAACAAATTTCCACTAACATTCTTACCAAGTACTTCGAACAGCAACCCCAGAGCTCAGAGATAACTACAGTACATCAGCTCCCTGAGTAAGTAAGTTCTGGTAGGAGCATTTGGATCTAATGCATCAAATACTATATTCAGCTTGTATTGATCAGGTGCAAGACCAAACAGAGCCACCTAGCATTTCTGTGACCATCTCCTTGAGTAAAGTAACAAATCCAGTAGAGACACAAGTAATACATAGGAATCCTACAAAAGGAAATACGAGACAAAGCAAAAGGAGCATATTTTCATAGCAATGCACTTGATCCAGACAAAATCATAGGACAGGCAGAACGTGTTCTGTAGTTCAAGTGTAGACAAAAAGAGATGACAGCAAATTGGATGGACATGACTACAGTATGATCATGCTATTTATTTTTTTTTTATCATATGCTAAAATAATATATACTGATTTTCAAAAAGGGTGCAGATAGTCTATGTTATCACTCTGCCAACCAGAGGAAAATAAGAGAAGATTGGGTTCTTTTTTTCAGGGTACTTCTTGGTGGCATCAAATAAAACAATACAAGACAGGGAGTGAGGAGGACTAAATCCTCAGCAGTTTAGAACAACAAAGAAAAAAGTAAGAGTTAATTTTATTTTTTTAACATTAGTCTTGGAAATGTTTTCTTGCCTCTCAGATGCTAGCACATTGCTTTCAAAAATAACCTAATTTAAGGTAATTTCTCTATCAGACTAGGATCCTCTGCTGGCATAAGCTGTTTACAGAAGCTGAAATGTCATTATGACTCAAGAACTATATGGCCTCACACAAACTATGTAATGAAGTATTCCGATTTTCTTCTTTTCTACAAATCAAATACGTGCCTTGCAGTTTTGCACTATAAGCTTCAGAGAGTTGTTTTAAATGTGGATTTTTAGAAACTATTTCCATGCCCCTGAATTAAGTGTCTTTTCTTTCTTTGTGTAGTCACTCCTCCTTGCAAATGGAAACAGTCAGAATTTCTCACCATCCATCTCCACATTTTTCCCCATTATAAGCTTCCATTTAGCAAATAAGGGTCTCACTGAGGTTAAAAATAAAAGTCTTCCATTTCTGAGTGTACAAACAAAAACTGAAAAATGTAATGAAGATCCGTACTCATTAGTCAAGTGAAAAATACTTCAAGAGGCTTTTTTAGACTGAATTAAAAAAAAAAAAAAAAAGGAACATTATATTTTATCCCAGAAGAATTTTGTTACCAAGTATTGATACAAGAATCAAATTCTCTTCTTCCAAGATGCACAAATACTTAGGACTCAAGGAATAACCCAGAACAAAAGCAAGCTTTAAAACAATCCAAAAATAGCAATTTTTTCTTACAAAAGATTAAACACACTCTTTTCTGAAAAGCAAGTTGGACTTTTGAATTCCAAACACAATTTTTACAGAAAGAAAGAAGAAAGTCTAGATAACAGAGCAGGGAAGGGAGTTCAGGCTTTGCCTGCATAGTTCTTGGGCCAAAAAAAAAAAAAGCCTACATTTACTTTTCATTAGAGTAACACTTGAGAAAGGCAGATAAAAAGTAAAACTACCATTCAATAACCAAATAAGTTCTATTTTCACTCTAAGGAAGGAAGCCCAGCAACTGAGATAAGACAAAGCTTTTTTTTCTCCCACCTTCCCTTCCCAGGAGTGTACGAGATACAAAAACAGACAAAAAAATTCAACACGTGGTGCGGAATGAGACAAAAAAGGCACAAAGACTATACAGTTCAATGGTACATACTGTTGTGCTTAGAAAAATCTTGTTTTGAGCACCTGGAACAACAGGCCCCTAATTCCTAGCAGGGCCGGCAGCTGCTAGGCTGGAGAAGCACTACCATGCTCCGAGCACCTGCACCTTTGTCCCCTCCATACCATTGCTGACTTTCTTCCATTTCCTCTGGCATGGTTTGTATGTACCAGACTGAGTCCCAAGAGAGCAGGCGCGCGTCCACCGCTTCCAATTCCTCAGTTTGAAACAAAGTGAAAGAGTTCGGCAGAGGGTGGAGAAAGAGGATGTACTGCAGTGAGTGAATAGCAGATGAAGAAAATAGAAAGCAAGTGACAATTCCCCAGCAAGTCTGTGTAGCAACCTGTTCCTGCAGGACCCCATCCAAAGCTCAAATTCAATCAAAAGGTTTTGATTACTTTTAACAAGTTTTAGGATCAAAGGCTAGAGGCTTAGGGATAAATGTTCAGATCTTTACACAAGCCAAAAAAACTAAACAAGGAATGAGGGATCTGGGTAGAAAATATAAATCGTAATAAATCACCACCTTCCCCTCTCCCCGTCACCAACAACTGTCTGGCAACTCAGAAATGAGGAAGAAAAGTACACCTGATGTGACAATATTCCCTCTTCCTTCAATGCACAGAAAGCAGAAAACTTAAGAAACAGCTTAAAATAAACTTCCAGAACTGGAGGAGAAACAGAGCAGGGTTTGAGTCGGAGGCATTAACCTCAGAATACCCAGTGTGTTTATAAAACATGAATTCATACTCATTTAGCCCTGAATAAAACATGAGTTGTCTACCAAAAATACTTATGTTCGAAGCTTATTCTTGATAATCAACTTTGGAGTTACACGTAACCATTCAAAAAATCAGTCTCTGTGTACCAAACCTTAACATTTCTGCCTGGAGGAGTGTTTCACATCAGATTAAGATGACAACATCACCTGTGTCATGCAATGTCACAAATCTCACTGGAATCACATTGAGGGCCTGCTGCCTTCAGCACACAGCAGCCACTAAAATGGTGCTGCAGGGAGGGGCTGCGACACTCTCAGTCAGGAGGGAGATTATTGGGCTCCCTCCCGACCCCATGGGACAGCTATCACAGGGTCGTGCCTAGGTCTGAGTCTTGGAATAGGAGAGCCTTCAGGGGGATACCGAGGCAGAAAAGTGCAGGTGGTACATCAGCTACAGCAGTGATCTTCGTGGCTGAGAAGAAAGTGGAGATCTTCAGCACTCATTAGCAGCTCTGCTGGATCTAATTAAAGAGATGCTGTAACTGGAGTCTCTTTTTTTTCCTTTTTTCTTTTTTTTTTTTTTTTTTGAACTAATTTCAAAAATGCTCATTTTTCTCATGATCTGCCCTTTAAACAGTTTCTCTTTTTTTCATCTAAATTCTGTTAAAATATACATATGGGGTGTTTCTTCCTCCCTGTTGACTCACCAGTTGTATATAAGCAGGCTAAAATAACGCACAATACAAAGCACTGTCAAATGCACAAAACAAGCAAACAGCAGGGAGGAAGGAGATTTATTTTTCCTCCAGTTTCTTTTTGGCTACAGTAATACTGGGTGCTGCTTCTGTAGTGCCTATACAGCGTCAGGAAAAGACACAGTAAATTGCTGGTGCTCCTTCAGGGTCAGATAAATCCTCAGACACCATAACCTGACAGCAGCCTTCCCACTTCAACCCACCTAGAGCTGGAAGAGATCTGGACATCAACCTCATGACAGGACATGTCATGCTATTTGGACATTATTTTAATCTGAAAGACATTTTGAGAGTACAAAAGGGACTTGTAATGCCACACTCTTAGCTCTTGTGTTGGTGTATTATTTATTTGCTGGAGTCATTTGGGGAGAAACACTCATTTGAAATGAAGTCACTGAACAATACCACCATGGGATTGAAGGAAAATATTATCTGTTTATGCACTAGTTTTATTATGAAAGAATAAGACGAGCTTCTGAGGCTTCTTTCTGCCAGTGAGCATTAAGATGTGAAGATAACTGACAGCATGGGAGATTAAAATCCTTTACCACAAAATTACCAGAGCAAAAGGTATCAACTGTACAAACATCCTGCCCACTTTTACCCTGGAGCGCCTCACCCTCTGCCCAGAAGTAACACTTGTAGCGGTGAGAAAGTAAGTCAATTGCCAAATTCAATCCAACTTTGACCTCATCTTTTCTTGGAGCTTTTAACAAGGGGGCCAAGTGTCTTTTTCCTCCTGCACACAACAAAAATACATGTCCTCTAAGATTTGACCTGTGTGGGAACGTTGCCTCATTTTACAGTGACACACACAACTAAATAGTCATTAAATCATAGTGTTTTCAGTGAGAACTTGTTCTTGCTGGATGAAAATCAGTGAGAGAAAGTGGACTGCTCATCACGCCTTGAACTGTCACTCTCTCCACATACAGAGTTATTAAAAGAAAAAATCCAGCTCCTCTGAATTAAAACTAAGTAGCACTTTTCTTGAAAACTTTTTTCATTACATCAGCCACACCAAAAACACAGTAAGGTACAGAAATAAAACTTACTGTATTTTTCTCTCCACTTATTTTAATGTTGCATCACCTATTCAAAAAGACACACATGCAGAGAAACCAATTCTTTAGATAGCAACCATCTGATGGATGAAATCACACCTTGACAACAAAATGACCATAGCTATATCAAACAGGAAGGAAAATATCCGAAGTGCTTTTTGCTGCTAAGAGATAGAGGAGATGCCAGGCCAAGCTACCCTCTGCAAGCTCATTGCACATGTATAACTCAGGAGAGATAATACCTGATGTTTTCTTAGCATGGAAATCCAGACTACTCTAGAACACCTCATCCAATGAGATTGTAATATGTATATGAAAAACATCCAAGGGCAGGACAACTAGGTTATTTATGGTTACTTCATATGTCACTTTCCCAGCACTCAAAAATGCACGTAATCACTAGGTGTTATGCTGATTTGGGTATTACATCTACTTTAAAAAGAGAAAGAAATTCTGCCCCCGAACTCCATCCTCTATATCCCTTAAATAAATAAAGTCTTCACAAAATACTAATTGACAGTGAAGAGAGGTGGGAGAAGAAGTATTTTGAATAGGGTGCTACTGAAATAGTATCGTTGCCCTCCTTCTAGTGGTGCTCCTCAGCAGAGGTAACAGCACAGCTCGACCAAACCAACCTGCGCGGCTGAGGACTTGACCCACAGCATATGAGCCACCGAGGAGAAGGATGTGAACAAGGCTACACACACCCACACCCACACAAAACCAGCGTGCTAGTGCATCGAGCCGTGCCAGCTTCATTCTTGTAGCCACCTTTACCAGAGCAGAAGGACAGAGTGAACACAGTGAAGATGAGAGAACAGGAACAAATGCCACATAGCCAAAGATAGATAAATCATGACATTTTAAGGGGAGCATACCCAACTTCTGCTCTAGCTAGGATTAAAATGTACTTTTTAGTATTGATTTTTGCTGCCCTTAAGGTGAACATAATCATTCACTGCTGGTGATAGGAGAGGTACCCACAGAGGAGCTGGACTGCTAGTACAGCCTGGGGAACTGCAGACCAGAACCATTACCAGCAGAAGCGCGGTGCTGTGTGTACAGCTGCAAAGAGTTCACGTACCGACACATCTACATCAGCAACGGGGAAAGAGAGAGGAAATCCAGTGCTTCCAAATTTTGCAAAAAGTACCTAACTGGCAAAGTTAATACAACCACAAGACCCATCCTTGCCGGCTGCCCTCACAGCAGATTGTTACGAAAACTCCGCAGGCGATGCTACTTCCCAACAGTCGTGTTCAGGCTTTCAAGCCATGAAGTGATACTGAAAGGTTAAGAAAAGTTCCTACGGAGAAAAATCCACCAGGGAGGCAATTGCAACTTCCCAGTAGGATCCTTGCAATTACAGGCTGGTAACTTCTGTAAAACAAATACCACACTAAACCTCTTGCACAGGTAAAGTACCGGGCAGCAAAAGAATAAAAAAAAAAAAACAAAAAAACAAAAACAAACAAACAAACAAAAAACAACAAACAAAACCTCTTATGTGAGAAAGCAAAACAATCATACAGAAATAAAAAAAATAAAGTTAAATACTCTTGCCATCCTTTCACTCCAGATTTTCTTCAGATTTTTTTCTCTGTTCCCTGAAACGAATCGGGATGCCCACTCCTCCATGAGCAGCAGCCTTGCCGGGAACAAGAGACCAGATCCTCAGCTGGCAAATATGGTGTAATTCTGGCAGTAAAGCAATACCACTTTGTATCACTTGAAGCATTATCCACAAATTAGTTGTTCTTAACTGACTAACAGTAACATACTAAATCAATTATTTAAAAGTGATACCAAACAAGGGCTGAGTAAAAAAATTTAAGCACTTTCAGGGAAGATTAAAAAGAACAAGAAAACTCTCCAATTCCCATTGCTGTTGTGAAGCACAGAAACAGATAACATCTATATTCAGAGAGAGCTAATAAAACATTATAACCCACACACACAAAAAAAAAGCACAGAACACAAACACCTTGTTTACCTGAGAAAATTGCACTACTTCAACTTAAACAAACTTTTAAACTACTTTAGTCTTACTAGTGCAAATCAGAATGTAGAAATTACTCCCTCTTAATAACACCTTATTGTGATTGGGGGCAAATCTGTGCCCCTGGGACTTAAGGCAACCTAAAAAAACTGCTAAGGGAGTGCCTACAGAAGAAGTTGTAGGTGCTCTGAAGCCATTCAGTTCACACCAATATACAGAATCAAGTGTAAACTTCCCACTTTGTAAAGCTTAAGAAAAACATAACAGTAAACTGTGTACAATAATGAAAATTGCACAGTCCACTGTGCAATGAAAACTAAATCAGATTCTCACGGCTCCTCCAGAACCTCCATCTATTTTGTTATTCTGATTGCTTTGGTTTTTAAGGCAGCTGGTTGCAAAGAGCAATACTGAAACCACAGCCCATCCATAATGCAGCAACGCCTGCCTGAATTTGCAGAGAAACTGATGCAGTCATTTTGGTTATAAAAGGGTCATGATTCAAATGCCAATGACATTACTTCAACACTGTTAACAATGCACTGCTAATCAAAGCGTACAAGAGAGATGAGGATGAATACCTACGCAGCCTATTTGACTGACTGCTCATTTTGGGTAGGCTTTTAAAACAGCATTGCTGGTAGCAGCAATACTGTAAGCTTCATCTTCTTGACAGGTCAGGATTCAACTTTCCAAAGTTGAGAAAGGCTGCATTAACTGATGAAGACTGTAATTCCATCTGGGGGAACACGATAAACTTGAGCTTTTTTTCTGGTGGTCTAGCATGTCACCAGAAACCTTTGCTGGAGTTACAGAAGGACTACATGCAGATGAGAGTGCATTACCTCATCAATAAAATGTTTCAGGAGTTTTTCCAGAAGCAGCAGCAGAAAAACAAAGAACAATTGAACCTTGAGAGGAACTATTTGTTCTACCTTGACTTAATTTATAATGGCAAAATATACCATTAACTAGAGTAACAGTTTGTTTGTAACTTCATTTTAAGCTCATCAGTAACAAAAACATCTTTGCAGCACTATAGAAATGAAATTTCACAATTTATAGAGTTGTTCATATTGTAGATTTTAAAATGCATTATAAAGCACGGAGTAAGCCAGCACTATGTAGATATGAAGCAAGAAAGATCTCTTCCTCAGCCATAATTTCTTCCCATAGAGCTCTGGATTTCAGAATCAGCTTTGGTCAGAGCAGCTAATATTTTCATCAGATGCTGAGGATTAGGGTTTTTTTTTCCTTTTAAAACAGAAATGAAGGGAATTTGCCATCATATCTCATCCGAATGACTGCATCCTAAATTTAGAGCAGTATCTTAACCTTCTAATCTATACAAGACCTTGTTCTGGGATCACGTTTACTTTAGTGTGTCCATCTTCACTGGCTTGAAATTCAAACGAGAAGGGAAAGCACTAACAATAGTTTTCTGATAAATACTTACAGAGAATATCTATGGGGAGAAGGGAGGATATTTTTATTCTACACTATCATACACATTATCTGCCTCACTAACATTATTTTCTTCCAAAAGCCACCTGAAAATGGACTTACCATTGAGCTAATCAATCACCCCTAATTGTAGCGCTCACCAACTTCATATCTCCCCATAATTTCATCTGACAGAGACAGTCTCAAGAAAATGAGGCCAAAGTCTATACAGAGGGAACCAAACTAACTAGAAACTTGCAGAAAAAGTAGGTTGCTCAGAAGTAAGAGGTCTGTTGCAGGTGCCCTGAGCCTCTCCCTGCAATCCCCACATTTAGGAGTTTCCTCTGTCACACTGAAGATCAAGCGGCAAGTCTGGTGCTAGTCCCCCCAGATGGACTATTTCCCCCCAGACACCTACACATCCCTATCTTCTCATAATTTTTAAGAGCTGCCTGACACTGAAGTAAATGCAAATATTCTTGCCATCTTTGGTTCAGCTCCATATGTGATGTCCTACATTCAGGGAGCTCAAAGTGAAATTATGTTACCTCCCTCCACCGGCAAGGTTCAGAGAGGCACAACGTGACTTTGTCAAGGTTGCGGTATAAGAGGAGGAATCAGATGGAAACAAAATTAAAGCCGCTGCTGAATCCAAAGCCACCTCTGTGTTCTCATTTTCCTATTTATAGGGGATACATCATGCAGGTATCTTGTCACATTTTAGGTTTAATTATCTGCGCTGCTCCTTTGACACTCTGGGAAGGGACATTTATATACGTAGTTCTCATTATTCCAAACAGGTTTTAGTATTTGCAATTGGAGAGTTTTCTGAAGGTTGTGACAGAAATGAACAAAGTTCAGATGCAGAATAAACAGAAACAGCTTCTATTCAAGTGGAGAGAGAAAGAAAGGACTTCTTAAAATCAGAACAGGGATTTGACTCAGATGTGGAAGCGATTTGGTGATCTGTAAGCGGAAGCAGGTGGATGTATAATATTAAAAATCTTTGGTTCAACCAGGTTTCACCTAAGACAATAGGAACATTACCGTCGACATTGATTGGATCACTATTTTATCCCTCAACTTCAGTAATTGTGTTAAAAACTGTAGTTTCCTGTGCCACCGTAGTTAAGCCTTTTTAACCGTATTCTTTATTTCGCCTTTGGTGCATTCCATCTTTCCATGCACTGTTCATGGCACCAAGTATGTTATAAAGTATTTTATTAGTCTTTTGCAGTAAATATACTGTAAATACTTAATATATATATATCAAGCCTGAGCATTCACAGTATTAGAATTATATTTAAATATTCATTTCTAATATCATGTGTCTCATACTAAATGGCTGCCAATATTGACCTACAGAAAAAAGTGTCTGCACAGTTACTGTCTTCCTTTGACACTAAACAATGCAGAAAAAAAAATTAAGTCATTTAGACATAAATAAATCTTGCATCAGGAAATCCATGAGCGTAATAATGAATTAGAAAAATGTTTTAGATGACCTTGTTCATCTAGCAGCTGAAGTAGAACTAATACTTCCAATACCTGTTCAGGGATTTATCTTCTCTAGCTATGTCTTCCAAGCGATGAGAGTCCCATCGCTTCCCTAAGGAATTTAACCCACAGACTACCAGACCTCTGGGACAAATTCCCAGCTGTTGTAAATTGGTCTTGTTCCATTGTCTTCAGGGCAAATAGGCTGATTTTTCACCAGCTGGTATATTGTTACAGGATTGCAGAGAAGAGCAAAGTTAAATGTCATTTTTATAACTGTCCACCTCATTTAACACAGTATCTCTTAAAAGATTTCAGCACTGTAGGCTTCTTTGTTTTAAATACTTAAACAGGAGAGAAAATGCTACCAAACAAATAAAGGACCTTTAAGATTCCAAAGCCATTTCCCCATGTTTCCATGGAAATGTGGACCTTGCTCCTTAACCACGATGACATTAATGATCAGGTGCCTGGAGTCACACAAAAGAGAGAAAGAGGACAGAAATTACCAGCTACTCAACAATGTGTCAATCTGGAGCACAACCTCCCTCCCCAGTTAGGGGTAGAACTTGATACCTCTTTTGCAATCACAAAGCTTCAGCAGAAACAGCTCTCACAGTGATAGAACAGAGGAGGGTTGCTGCTTTATTTTTAATCTGTCTTGCTAAGTTTGCTAACTATAGAAGTAAAACAAATAAAACAATGTCATCATCATCTGAGGGAGGAAGAGGAGGAGGATGAGAAAGAAAGGGCAGCTTTAATAAAAGCAACACTGTGTGTTGCCACGCTCCAGCCCCCTCGCAATGTGTCTATATCTCAGTTTTATCTAGCCCTGCCACCCATGGATGAAGGGCTAGAACTGGAAAGGATCACTCTAGATTGCTGTGTTTGAGATTATCACTGTTACAGCCTGAGTTGAAACCAAAAATCAAGACTTTACTGAGCTAGGAAAGTATACTGTAAATGAAAGACCCTGCTGTTAAGAACTATTGGTCTAACAGCGAGTGGAAAGGAAGCAGAGGTGTGAAATGACTTGCCCAGGTTAAATCTTTGCCATGGCCAAGACAAGAGAAGCCAGGTTTCCCCAAGACCCTCATCGCATCCCTCTGTGCGATGGCTGAGAAGACTTTCAATCTGACAGATGTGAACTGCAGATGACTTAAGTCATATCCCTTTCTTCGTTCATTTGTGTCAAAGTGTTCTGATGCTCCATTTGTCCTAACTGCAATATCATCATTTTCACTGAGCAGAGCTAGAGATTCTAAAAGGATTCAGATGAAGAATGTGCAACATCAGTTTGCACAGTGCCCACCAAAGGAGAGGACCTGGGCAAAGAAACGTCACCCACCAGAGAGGTGCTAAAGCGTCAAGGAAACAATGCCCCATACTTCAACCAGAGAAATCCTTCAGTGTGCCTTGAGATCCAAGAGAGGAAAAATGTACTACATAGGACAAATAAAACCTACGTGCCACACACACAGGTGTACATTTGACAGAGAAAATATCTGCCAAATTACTATTTTTCAGGATGTCAAAAAAGGATACCAAAGCCCAGTATTTTCTGATTATTCCTACATAAGTATTTCTACTTCAGATCCTTCTGTTAAATGCTGCTCAGAACATGGAGCTCCTGTGGTGTCACTGGGACCAACCTCGGGAACTGCTGCTGAACTTTGTGATTTTTTAACACAGAGTTAATACCAATAAAGTGAAATTAAGATTGGATCTGTAAGCAGGCTTGCCAAATAGAAGTCACATTGTGGAAATGAAAATCAGACCTAATTTATTAGTATGCTCTTCTAGGCATGCAAAGCCGTAGAGAGACTGTATAAAGAAACGAAAATGTTCCCTTTCTCTTCCCAAATTTAGATCCATAAAAGAGAGTGGCTCCAAGTTAGTCTACAAAGCAGACCAGCCTGAGGTCCTTTGCACCATGACAACCCATGAAGTCAAACGCTGAAGGTCTGGGGCAGCAGATCTAGAAGTCTCAGAATTATTTTTATCAATTCTGTACACAAATGTGGGTCCTGCCTCAGATGAGCTCAGGGCACCACAGGGTAGGAGGAATGCCAAAGGTGATTCTTTTGCATGGATTAGAATAAAAGACTAGCAAACATTCAAGAGGTTTGTTTGAACATGAAACTCTCAGTAGATTTCACCGTGAACCAGAAACAGAGAAAATATATGCAAAAGAAATATCTTGTATACAGAATTTCCCAAATGCTGCAGTGATTCTACGCATTAATCTGGAAACAATTGTCACTTTTCAAAATACATGTATTTACAGCATGTTGTATAAAGAGCTGGAATTCAGAGAACAAGAATAATTTTCAGAGTAATATGCATTATATATGCATATAGTACTACCTGCAACAAAAATGTTCTGGCAAAAAATGTGAAATTTGGGTGACTCGTTTTACAGCTGTGGTGTCTTCCGTTGTTTTATTTGAAATATGGTCAAGTCAAAAACCTCCACAGAGGCCCAATCACCAATCTGATTCTGGATCGACCATCATGTAAGCGATCAGCTTAAAACCTAGTCACAATGACAGTAAACTAACTACATGACATTGAAATAAGACTCAAGACACTTTGATAAAATGGAGTACTTAATGCAGAGGAAAAGAGCAGTTGACTTGTTTTGTTTGAGACCATACTAATCAAAAGCAGCAGTGCTTTGCCAACTCGGACTCCAAAATGCAGCTTTACGTAAAGACCAGGACTAGAAATAACTTCATGTTTTGGGTAAACTCACTGAAGATACAAAATGTAAACACTAAACACAATCTGTGATATTGATTACAGTAAATGTATGAATCATGGTACTGTATCTACATGTCAATATATTTTATACTGGGATTGCCTTTGAAGCTAATATACCTGTAAATCAATTAAAATGTAACCAGCTGAGTATAACCATCAACTTATTTGGCTTTTGCCGCATTTAGTATTTCAGCATCCTCCGGCATTTATTGATCTTTCTAATAGTGCCACCATGATACAGAAACAATAATATTTTGACTTTTAGGAATCAAAATGGAAACAAGATTACACTGATGGCTTGTTCAATGCCCTACAAAAACTCAAGAGCACTGAAGGAAATCAAAGCTAGACTCTCGGACCATTACCTGAAGCCAGAAGACCCACACATTCATTTCCACATCAATTACTGCTTATTGGTAACAGAGCGCTGTGCTAACCTACCAACTTAAAGAAAGCTGATGGATGGTGTTTACATCTTCTCAAAGCACTACTTAAAAGGGAACAACTGGAGAAATTTCACTGAAGCAGGCAAGACCAAGCATAATGTGGAAAGAGATGGAGAGTGGGTGTAAAAACTTTCCTGTTCTTTAATTTTTCTCTCCCCTGTGGTTCTTTAAGCATTAATTTTAGTAGAGGCTTAGGGCTCTATTCCGGTACAGGATATCTCCAGAGAGGATTTTAAAACCACATATAGGTAACAAAACAAAAAAATTACTGCATCAATTTACTTAAAAAAAAACAAAAACAAACAAGTAAAAGCAAAATGAGCTCTAGTCTAGAATAATGTACAGTCTTTGGCATAAAAATTAGAAACACACAGTCCATTATGGTAATCAGATAGCACAGTTATGAATATTGGGGGGTAAAGTAATAAAAAAGACGAAGCTGCTAATGATATTCTTGTCAATTGTGTTTGGAAGACAGGATTTGAGCTACCAGAGCAAGAGTCCAAATATCAAAGCAGCAAAGACATTTTTCAAAATATGTTACTCTTCTTTGCATCCAGACTTAGTTTAGCTAACTGTTTTTGAAAGCCACTAGACGAACACCTCTCAAGAATTCAGTTTAAGTCTACACTGCAGCATGCTGTTCCCTATCGAGATGCCAGAGCTTGCTCTGGCACTGGAGGACATACAGACATGTTAGCATGACACCCTGGCTGGCATAACCCACCCTGCCAAGAAGCCCAGAGATGCTCTGTGGTAACACAGGTATGCTGCACCCTGTACCAGCTGCTCATGCCTCTGCATCGCACTGTGCCACGTGGCATACACGCATCCCCCATGTTGCATCTAGCCGCTGAGTAATCTCAGCATGGCCAGCAGAAACGGGCACCCCATTTACTGCCCTGTTCTCCAAACAGAGAAATCCTTGCTGTGAAGGCAGCTCTTTTGAAAGGGTGCAGAAAGCACCTCCCTCCCTGCCCAAGCTCACTCAAGTGCATTTAGTGGGAGAGCAGGGGTGGTAATCAGGAACAGAAATCGGATGCTAAAGCATTGGGCAGATCCAAAAGTGACCTCTTCTGGTTGCTGCTGTCTGTGCCACCATTATAAAATGGCTGAAAAAAAAAATTCAAAATATTTAACTTCAATGACACTATTGTAATGTAAAAAAGATAAAATCAAATCAGGACCCATCAAATAGCCATTCTGAGAAAAACTACAGTGTCTACTATATCAAACTCAGCTGTTCATAGGCCAGATAAAACTTCCCAGTCTAAGGCCCTGTTTTGAGTTGTGTATGGGCTGCACTATCCTTTAAACACACAGGCTGAATTTTTCCTGTGACAGGTTGCTGCCTCGGGATGATGAGGTTTTTTTTCAATTTTACCAAAAATACTTTAGCTGTAACTAGAAGAAAACATATTGTTTATTCGGTGTTTGAAACGTTCAGGAACCTCTTCTTTGATCTATTTTTTGCAGCAGTAACTTAAATTTGGCAGAGGACAGGGGACTCTGTGACAGACAAGCACTTTTCGTTGTCCTTGTGAAAATCCACTTAAACTTGCCCAAGGGGTAAGCCTTTGAAACTTCACGTCTCTTATGCCTTCTAGACTTTACTCTGAATTAAAGAGCTGAACTGCCCAAAGACTTGCACTGAGGTTGAACAGGCCTTTCCCTACAGTTGCCAGTCTGGGCTGCTAAATCCAGGTCCAGATGAAATTAAATTAAGGAGACTGTCTCTGCTCTGCTGCCCATAATCCTAGCCACATCTAAATGGCATGAAAGACAAAGGCCTTTTATGAAGACATGATGAGATACCAGCTCACATGGGAGAATCAACTTGGGCATACCAAGAACTAAAGCCAGGCAGGAGGTGAGGAAAAACCTAGGACTGGGATTTAAAGTGGGAAACTGGGAATGAGGATTATAGCTACTGGAGATAAGGAAATCAGAAACACTTGGTAAGGCTGCTTGTCCAATGCAAACACTCAATGGCTTTGTATTCCCAGTTCATGAATGGGGCCAGCACAGCATCCAGGATCAGACAGGGCCACTGCAAAGAGTGTTCATGAAACACTGGCCACTTATGCCGTGGTGAAGATGAGCAAGAAAACAAAACAAAACAATAAGGCCATCAGTAATTCCTCCTTCACTGCATGGCCTGAATAATGTCATGAGAAACAATAAGGAGAAAACAAAATATTGAATAGCTTCTCATTCAAACAGCAGTGGACATCCTGTGCACAGAGGGAAGCAGGAATTCTGTGGAAAAACAGTGTGCAACTGTGTAATTAAAAACTGAATCATAATGCATATGCTCAAGCGGGTGGGAAAATTAATGACCTGGCATTTCCTAACTTTTACGTGTTTGATTTTGCAGTCCTGATAGCACTGCTTTTCCATAGGGCATGAACGTGTGTCCAATATGTAAACAAACACTTGAGGCTGTAATTCAGCATTGTGCTCCCTAAATCGAACCATTTCACCCTGCTGAACCACTTCCTTGCAGGTGCAGCCGTCAGCTGGTGCACTTGCATCACAGCAAGGATGGCAGTCACCTGGAGTACTGCTACTGCTACCAAACCAGTTTTATCCTCACTCTATAGAAATACCCTGAAACAAAATTATAAGAACGGGTCCATTTCTGCAAGTGAAGGATTGACTAGAAAGGTAATAAATACAGCGCAAACAGTAGTTGTTGCAAAAATAGCCTTTAAAAGAAGATTGTAGCTAGTGCACAAAGACTATCACTCACAAGCAACTTACAGTAACTCAGAATAAGGGAACCCAGAGGAGGAGAAGTCAGTCACTAAGGGAATAGGTTCCAACATGAAGCTGTCAAAGGGTTGTTGCAGCATCAGTGAGGGGGTGGAGGAAGTTAAAAAAAAAAAAAAAAAAAAAGGAAAAATCTCAACAGTGTCTCCTTTTAAGGGACTTACATTGGCTGCAGTCACCTAACACAGCTCATAGGCCACACTTCAGTTCAGGCAAGTTTCCCCCTTTCTTCCATAACTCCTGCCTGCCAATAAAACATGTGATAGTCAATAACTGGATTCCGATAGTCTGGATTTGCCACTTGAAGCACTACATGGGAAGTTCAGAGGCTGTTGGTATGCATTGTTTCCTCCTCTTGCAGAGGTATGCTTTTGGTTTAAATTATTCCACCTCAAAGCCAACACAGTGACTCGAGGACTCCGGGAGCTGACTGTACTGTATTCACTTCCAGAAGAAAGAAAGGAGGCAGGTCACATTTTACATTTGGATTACCTACAGAAAAGTTTGCAATTCTTCCAGTCATTTGATATTAAGCATTATTTAATAAAAAGTGAACAATGATTTTATTATATAGCAAGTTTTATCATTTTCACCTTCTCTGCCTGTGCACTGAATGCGTGCAGAGGAGCAGGGGGAATAGAAAATAGATATCAAGAAATGGAACAGCAGCACATCCTAGGAATAGCTGCATTTCTGCTTCCGCTCCTGGCTTCTCATCTCTGTGACCAATCTTCCTCAGGTAGCATGTCTCATCCCCACCTCTCTCAATGACATTCCATCTTCAAACCAAGTCTTGGGGTACAGCGCATTCAACTGGGATTAGCTAGCAGTCTCTCTTTTGGGGAAACTGAGCTGTGGACCACATCAAAACAGAGCATCAGTTAAGATCAGTCCTAACAACAAAGCTGAGCAGAGCAAAAAGTACTGGGAGAGAGGAAGGGAAATGACAAAACACAAAATGTCTTGCTAGCATGATCTCTCTACATTGTCATAGGTGGATGTGCTTTAGTATCTAAATAATATGGGTGTCTGTCTGTTCTCCCTCCTCCCTGTGCTTTAAAGCCTGTCTTAAATCCACCCATAATGCTGCCAAAACCACCCTGTGGAATTCAGCAGAAGGTCAAACCAGATAACCAAAACAGATGCACCTCAAGGGCTTTAGGCATACCATGGATCCATTTCCTCCCTCCAACACACACTTTATGACAATCATCTTATTACCTTACCGCATACACACAGCAATATGTGCAATAGCCCAGCCAAGACTCCATTTTAATAGATCACAGACTGTTCTAAATCAATTAATTACACATATTTTGGTCAGAACATTCCCAACTAGTTTTTCCGTATCTCATAGTATGCAGTGTGAAGCTAAGAGTTTGCAGCTTTGTTTCCAAAGCTAATCAACCCTCCATACTACAATAACAAATACAACGAGCAATAGCCTAAGGAATGACAAAATATGTTCAGCAAGAATAAGAGTGTCACTGTGCTGCAAGTCAATTTTGCCTGAGATTATCTTAAGAAAAATGTACTTTTTCCTTTGCTGAAGGAGGTATTAATTTACATTGGGGCATCAATTCTGATGCAGCAGTTTGGCTGGGTCTCCCCAGAAATGTGCCTCCATTGCTGATCCATGTAGACTCCTTCAGAGCAAACACAAAACAGCAGCAATAGTGGATCTGATTCTTTGGGATAGCTGTGTTACAGGTAGAAAAATCCCAGCACAACTAGAAAATTCCCATCCCAGTTCCATCTGCTAGCCAATGTATGTCCTCATTGCTGAGATTTCCTTTCCTTCAGCATTAATTCAACCTGCTGCAGTTAACCGCTTTTGGGCTAGTGCCCTCAGTTATATTTATTTATACAACCACTGCCTACCACTAACAATTCATGCTAACAGTTGAACTCAATATACAAGTGAATCTGGCAGTCAATGTTACAAAATACTTTCCAGCAATACTTAATCTACTACCAGTTGGTTTCAGTGAGGGAAGTGTGGTTCTACTAAAGTAGAGCCTTGGTGAACAATTTGGTTCATTTTAAACCAAAAAGCACTATTTTGAAAGAGGTATACAGTATGGTTTTCAAAAATGCCTAATGAATTGAAAACCTAAAAATAGCCTTAGGAATTTAGTGCAATCACCACAATTTGGCAGCGAAGCCTAGAGTTAGACCTTCTGATTGAGGACAGAGGCAAGAGACGAGTCAAAGAGTGCACAAGTCAAGACAAAGGGAGTCAACAGAGACACGCAGGGTGAGAAAGGAGGACAGGCTATGCCACGGGCTCAAGCCCGGCAGTGACCAAACAGCAGTCTGACCTCACAGCCACTATATGTCCATGTCCTGGACATCCCACTCTGGGACAACCCAGGACAGCTCCTAACAGCTCCCTGCACCTCCACAAACTGCTGCAGAGTGTGCTAGGGAGATGCCAGCTCCTCGCTCATGCCGAGACAGTACATAGGGAGACCAGGTTTTAACAAAGAAAGTGAGACCTCTTAAGTCACATAGGGTTTTTTGTTTGGGGTTTTGGGGTTGGGTTGGGGGACGGACGGACGGGGGGGGGGGTTAAGCTGTTACCTGTGTCCACCCAGGAAAGCTCCATTCATCTAAAAGTCACAGAAGAACACACCTCCTGCGTGAAGCCCCAGCTTTGGATTTAAAGTGTTTCATTTAAGCCTGACCCTGATCAGCTAAAGCTACACTAAGAAAAGTAATGTCAGTAGAAATATTAGCGTCCAGATTAATACTGTGAGTTTAAATTTATCTCAGAAGTTAAAGTGCTACAACCTCCCCTCTCAGCATGACCTTACTTAGCCAAACAATTTGTCTCTTTAATCATCTCTACTTCATCTTTTCTTTGGAGCTTCCAGAAAAAAAAATTAAAAAAAAACGTCAAAAACTCCCTAATATAAAGCATCTCCTACTGCATTTAGAAAAGAAGAGCAAAGAACACAAGTATCTGCAATGGTAATATGAATAACAGAGAAAATATAAGAGCTACTTTGACACGTAAGATCTGTTGGAGTCCTAGCTGGTCCCCTTGGGCTGTTTCAGACAAATAAAACTAATTCTATACAGGTTCGGTAGAAGGGGGAGAATATTCTCACTGAAGAGACCTGGAATAAAAAGAAAGTCTTGATTTTCCACTTAGGCACTTTGAGCTCTAATGAATTTTTTTTACACACACAAGAGTACCAAATACAGATATCACAGAGGTATGAAGTGTCTTCCCCTCCACCCCCCACCCCACCCCGAAAAGGTTTCTCATTTTTACTAGAGACACATATGGAATATCCAGCCTGTCAGGTTGATTTAAATTGAAATTAAATGCATTATTGACAATAGAGTCTCTTGTATGTGATGTGTTCTTCCATGTCAAAAGTGCTTTATAAAGCATGATTTAGTTTCCTTATAGGCCTCTTTACCAGCACCCCCTCCAACAACATGAGCAACTTGAATATTCCCTTTGTTGTCATTACTTTACTCTCCTTGTTAGCCACCACAGAGATTAGATTCTGTATCCCCTTAGTTTACTTCCTGCACCCGTTTAAATCATTATCCTCTTCCCTTTTAAATCCCCTCTGAAGGCCTACTTCTCCTGTGTTACTTATAGAAAAGTAGGTAAGCATAGCTTTTGTTCTCTTTACCTAATTATGATCTGGGCCACGAGTCAAAGCAGGGGAAACAGGGAGCTGAAGTATAAACAGTGTTGGAAAAAGGGGAACTGAGCACTTTAACAAAAATAAATCAAACAAGGCAATAGTTACCGAACCACATCCCTGTCACTTGCAGCCATCACTAACAAACCACACTGCTTGTACCACCTTTCATCCCTCCCAGACCTTTCAAATTCAAAACAATGATTACATTTCCCACTTTTGTTGGTACAGAGTTAGCAATAAATTGTTTTTGTGGGAAAATATTTTTTTTAAATACCTAACCAAAAAGTTTGGAAGCAAGGAGGTATGTTGCTTTTTTAAGTGCAGAACTTTCTGTCAAGGTATCTATTTTCTCTCAGTTTGACACACTACCTTATGATACATTATGTGCTGGGAGGCTGCTTTATGCACTGGGTACACCTCAGAAGGGTTCTGAAAATGAGCAGCCAGAAGGCAGGTCCTTGTGTGAACTTACAGACTTTAAACAGAAAAGAGGGAACCCCATGTAACCAATCTTTCATGTGATTTTTTCCAGGTTGTTCATTTCAGGCAAATCAGAATATCCTTATTACTTGTATTACACTAATGACTAACAAATCCTACTCAGCTGGCACCCCCACTGTGAAGAAAGAATTAAACTCCCCCAAAACTTTATTTTCCTATATCTTAGATGAGAGTGATATTTAACAAGACCTACAGATTTTCTTTTTCTAGGCTGAGGTAGCTGGGAGGAAAACATCTCTCCAGCCAGCTAAAGCAATAAGCAACTCTTTCTCCAAGCCCTTGGTGCTAGAGCAGAGAGGTGAGAGGTGCCAAAGAGATGTACAAGATACATGAGAGCAGGCAAAGGGCGCTGGCTGTTCCTTTGGCTGGTTGCATCGACGAATGTGGCAAGACCCGTTATACTAAGCGGGTGCCACCCACACCATTCCTCAGCTGCTCTCAGAACAGGACAGAGACAGCTTGTGTAGCACCAGCCTCCACTGACCCGATGCTCCTACTGCCATACCACGCATTACTCACACCTCTAAAGGCCCGTATTGAGCAGGAGTCACCAAACTAAGGGGGATGTTCCAAGTCTGACAATCCTGGTCTGCGCAGAGAGTGAGAAAACACTTGGTTCCAGGTTAGAAAGGTCAGCCCTGGACCCCACAAGGAGTGGGAATGTTAGTCTTCCCCCAACTTGCCAGTGCCAGGAAAGGTTGTTTTCCATGGCCAAAGATAACCCTCAAAAGACCAGCACACGGGAGCAGAAGACCTCCTTGAAATGAACAATGAATCAGAGACAATATAATCTGATCCCATGCACCTTAGTTTTGATACTTTATATGCAGCTAAGAATGAATTCTGTTCTTCAGATATCTTATTTTCTTCTCTCTCCCGCATTTCTTCTTGTAAGGCCCATTTTTGCTACATTGTTGGGTGCTGGGGTTGGGTGGTTTTGGGTTTAGTTTTGGGTTTTGTTTTCTTTTTAGTTTTGGGATGGGTTGGGGGAGGGGGTGTTTAGATTTTCCCCTCCCCACAAATTGCTTTGCATAGGCAAAGCAAAACATTTTTCTTTCTAGTTTGCAAGACAATGAGATCCTTGAGATCGGAGGTAGATAGACTAAGGTACCTGAAAAATCACTTGACCCTCTCAAAACTTTTGTTTTCCTCATGGGAGCCGTATACATCTTGTCCTAGGACTGAAGGGACCACCTTGACTTCTCCTTCAACCCCAGCTACAACCAGTCAGAGAAGAGGCTCAAAAAAATAATTTTTTTTAAAAAAAGGAAGGAAAAAACCAAAAAGACTTCTGAACTGGAAACTGTAGCAAAGAGATGAGGTTTACAATAAGCCAATGTTTTCTATCTTTAAACCACATTACTCTTCCTTAATGTAACAGCCAAACCTCAGAGGACTGGTGGAGGGCACTGTGTACACATATACAGGAACTGGAAAGTACTTTTCATTGTTTTTCCTGGAAACTATGTGCCAGCTTCTGTAGAGATTCTCTTTTTGGCTTGGATTTCTGGGATGCCACATGCTGAAGGACAAGTGGATATAAACTGAGCTCGCTGAAGTCAAAGATACTGCCTTGCAAAAAACCTTCACGACTACCTTTGACCAAAAAGCAACTACTGAACTCCTCGCAAATCAGGTTTTCAGCTGGTATAAATTGCAACAGCACAACAGAGCAACATCAGTGTGCAGTGGCCTGCACCATTCTGTACAGCTCTGCAATGAAGACTAGAGGATCAGGAAAGTGGGGAAAAAAAAACAGCTTCCATTCCTGTTCTCTTGCTTTGCAAACACAACAGAGATCTGACAGATGTAACCATTTCCCTGCCTGGCAGCTCAGGAAAATTCCTTTTTTCAGACTGATTTTTATGAAATTTGAGGGATTTTCTGAGCATGGGCTACACACCTTTAACAGCAAAACTAGAAGCCTGTGGGTAACATGGATTATTTCAAGCTTAGTCAACTTTCTCTGCAGTTTCTAACTGGTTTTAGACTATTAAACCACACACAGGCACAGCTAAAATTTCAGCTTTCAGCACAAACTGAAACACTGAAACTTAGCAGGAATCATCCATTAAAAAAACAGGCTTCAGAACAAAAGCCCAAGGCAGAAGCTGATTCACGTGTTTTGATGCAGAGTTTTGTAATGCATATACATTTTTAGACAATTGGCCCCACATTAAGAACTATGGGCTCCCTACATAATATTTGATGGAGAGGAAAGGAATTAGGTTCTTCCAAGTAATGTATCAACTAAGCTGGCTAGTAGGGAAATGCTAGGAGAGTGTGGCGGTCTCCATCTCAGCTCAAAATTCACACACAGTCCTGATGCCTCTCTGACAGCAAGCACCTCCATGTCTGTACCACCTCATGTGGATGGATGTCAGCCCACTCAGCATGCTGAGCCACTCGGAGCCAGCAGGATCCAGCAATCCTACTAGTAGACTTTTTTGGATCAGTCTCAGCATCATGTCAACATGGTGAGCTGGTTTTCAGACTCTAGCTCACAGCCTGTTCTAGTTCAGAGCAAAAGGTACAATAAGCTCACCTGTGTCTATTGTAGACAGACCCTAAGACTAAAAGAACAATCTTACTGAGACAGACCAAACGTTTAACTAAGCCAGCAACTTTTGCCTGCAGCCAGCTGGCAATGGATGCTTATAGAGAGATAACAAGAACACGGCAAGCGCAAAGGTATGTTGTCTTCCACATCTCCATCTCGCCTTTAGCAAAGCAAAGCTTTAGTCTCTTTGAGATGGACTGCATCAAATCCTCCCACTTCATGCTCACTAATGGATTTTTACAGTTTTCATTTATTTGGTCTTTTAATACAGGTATGTTTGTCTCCATGACATTGTGTGGCAATGAGATCCACCGCATAACATTGAATTGTGAGCAAAAATAGTTCCCACTCCTTTAAACCTGTTTGACAAGTTTATTTGATGCTTTCTGGCTCTTACGTCACAGGAAAGAATAAATTAACGTTCCCTACCTGCCTTCTACTTGCTCCTCATGCCATTCAAGCTGGTAAAACTTTTTCTATCGAGTCTTTTCTCATCCATAAACTGTTCCATTTCACCGATCAAATTACTATTGCTCTATTTTCCTTCTCTGACTTTTATTTGCTTCTCTGAGCAGTAAGCAGAAACATTCATAGAATTATCTACAGTGACTACTAAATCTCTCTCCAAATGGGTAATAACTAATGCACAGTCCATCCTTGCCTGAGTTAACTGCAAAGTAATATAGATAGAGAAAAGCAGCCCTATCAACACAGAATTGCAACCTCCATTTTATAGTCCATTCATTCACTACAAGTGATCCTTTTGCAACTCTGCAATTAATTATCATTTTAAATAGCCTAGAGACAAGTTTCATCACCCAATAGTTTATTTACTGTTTCCAAAAAATTTCCAAAAGCACATTTAGCAACAACCATTCTAGCTCCACATGAATCCCTGATATCATCCCTCTAGACCAAAACCTGATCACTTGCCTCTAGTCTTACTCTTTAATCAGTTGTTAGACCAAGAATCTTCACCCATAGATCAATGCAATTTAGTTTCTTCTAGACTAAGAAGAATGCTGTTCAGAAAAAAAAAAGCAAGTGCAGATACATTATGTCAATCTGATCACAAAATAAACAGCTTTGACAGAGGAACCAGCAGCAGCGTGACTAAATACTGCCACTTCAGCCCATCTCCAGCCTTGAGCAGTTTTACAGTCAGGCTTCGGGATTTGTCTGCATATCAATATTAAATCCAAATCCCTAGAGGATTCACAGTTATCTCAAAGCTCACATGTTTTGGAAATAAAGCGCTAGCTGCTCGCCCCTAAAGCTGTAACATACCACTGCTCTTCCTCATGGGTTAGTTATTGGTGGTCCAAAGAAGGCAGCTGTAAGAGGACAGTAGTTTTGATAATTCCTGGAGCATTTCTGGAGGTTGAGGTGAGAGAGAATTACATGCCTTAGCTATGTGCAAAATAAATATCTCCCTTTCTTACAGATACAACTCAAATACTGTATAAAAACACAGAGGTAGCAGGCATTGCTCAAAGTTTTCTCTGTGTATATTTAGATTAAATAGATTTAAATATACTTAGATTAAATGCAGGCAAAGTGTGCCTCTGCTTCCACCGGACTGCTCAGGCACTTACGCTGCCTTTCAGCTGCCAGTTAACTCTGACACAGTAACTGTCCTGCACCACTTCACCAGTGAGGCCAGCATGTCCCAGGTGTCTGCAGGAAACTGGGAACGGCTGCACAAATGAGAAAAGAAGCAAAGGTGCTTACAGTCTCTACGGCATGAAGCTGGGTTGCTAAGGAGGATCCACCAAAGAGACTTGAATTATTTTAGCCCACTAGTAAGGCTTCATGAGAAGCAGTCACAATAAAGAAAAAAGTCTGGGAGCTCTACTGCATATATTTTCTTATTCCCGCAATTCCCCTCAGTTCACTGGGCTGTGCAGACAATCATTTTCTATACAGCTCAATAGCTCCAGTTGTTGTCTCTGACTTCTTCCAATTTCAAGCCCTGTAGACTTCAGTTCTGCATTGCTTTGTTTTAAGAAAAGCATTGTAAATCTATTTAAATTCACACACATCTCTAAATAAAAGTGTACTTCTGAAGCCTTCCTCACCTTCTCCCCTTAAAAGCATCAGTAGCCCTGATTTGAGAGAGAGTACAACTACTGTTCTTCTGTATCAATGATTTTGATCATAGAAAGGACAATACAGACTGAAATTTGTTTTCCATAGAAATATATTTAAACAGCAAGGGAAAATTGTTATAAAAACAAAGAAAGAGGTCCCTCTCCTATGGATGAAAGGCAAAAATTGTTGCTAGTACTGTTTTTCTAATGCAAGCAGGACAGACATGAAACTTTTCCTGGAAATTGTAAATAGGACATGACCGCAACAAAAGAGACCACTGTGCTAAATAAAACAGCTATAACCTGGGTACACCTCATGGAACAGAAAGTACCATGGTTAATCATGTTTGAACCCTATTCCTTTGCAGTGTTGAGGTAAAATTGAAAAAGTTCAAACGCAAGCCAAATAATTTATAAGAGAACTGAGCCTCATATTGACCAGGACCAAGAAGTGACAGGCTACAGCTGAAGCCCAGAACATTTGGATTTGTTCTGTGTTTAGGAACACCAAAGTTGATATCAGCAGAAGCATTTTCAGAAAACTATCTCCTTCCCATATAGGGAATGGCAGGAGAGGATGCAACCTAGGAAAATGACAGTATAGACCAATTCAAGGGCTTATTGACTCTATAATGACAACAGTTTTATATTTTCCCTTAGAACGTAATCCTAAACTGCTCAAAGTCCCACTTTGTGTGGGTAAGACCCCTTCTGCACTATAGAGGAAATAACCACATATTTACAAGTTCACAAAAATATGAACTGACCCCAAACATCAACGATCTTTTAAGCAGTAAATAGCAGAGAATCAATTTTGTTCTGCAACTAACTTCAGGCATATCTTTCATGGAAGTCACATCCCAATGCAAGGTCTGCTGGCACAGGGTGATTCATATGAAGACCCAAGGAGAAAAAAAACAGCTCTTGAATAATACCACTATGCTACCAATTTTACATGCTAATTTTCTCACCTAAAATATCCTGCAGAGTGCATGGTCCATATTAGGTAAAGCAGCTATGCAGAAAGGTCATCTGTCTACTTTGCTTTGAAGCAGATGAGATCTGGAAACGTACACAGGAGTGCATAAGGGAGCAAACTGAAATGTCAGGCAGCACATAAATACTGCACTGAGATGGCCTCCTTGTCTGTCAAGAGAAAAGAAAAACCCCAGGGGCTGCAGTTACATGCCTAGACCCAACAGCCTTCCTGAGACAGACCAGTGAATTGCCAATATTGCCAGTGAGACATCAAACCCATCCATTTGAACAACAAGAGCTTCCACAGTTTCTCAGATTACTCACCTCGCTGCCTTAACTCACCCCAGCTCACCCAGCCCACCGGAGTTTGTTCGCAGCCTCATCTCTGGGGATGCAAGGCAGATGCTCCTCCTACGTAGCATTTTTCCCTTTGGGCAGAGATTTTTGCCATCAGGAACTGCTGAGTGCTTTTAGTACTAATTTGTACTAGTCGCACTCATTTTGACACCACCTGCTGAATACAACAACGTGAGACATATTCCTGTTGTAAGCAAAAATCTCAGACCGTACACTCATGGGGAGAAACTAAGTCGTGCATTGTCTCTTCTGCCTCTGTATCACAGTCTTTCCAAAATATCCAGATGCCTGACTATTTCTCTCCTGTGAAGTGGCATATACCCCAACCTAGAACTCAGTAAAGAGTTAAATATACCAGTCCCTATACTTTCTCCATGCCCCTACACCTCCAATACTTTTGCTAAGGGCACAATCTTCAGTTTTAAAATAATCTTTTCAAACCTGATTTAAAATAGCAGTTTCCCACTCAAACACAGGGCCATGTGAGCTGCTCTCAGTTCCTCACAATTGCATACATATTCACCAGAAAAGAGAGCAGAGAAGTGACAAAATAAAGTGTTTCAGATGCTTTCTTTAAATCAAGATAACAAAGACCTTTGGCAGTAGAGCTCTGTGCTCCTCGTAGGAGCTCCTCTCCAGCCAAAGGACTCCAGTGATTCATTCACAATTCAGAATGATTAGACCAACGTTCTACCCTGAAGCTGAGGGAAAACCTTGAGTTAAGGGAATTTCAGTAAATATGGAAACGCCTGGTGAGTTTCATTCAAGATCTGTGCAGACAAGGCAAGAGTAGGAGTTAGGTAAAGGTTTCCTACCTCGGTGTTGCTTTTGATTAATTACAGGGGAAGTACACTCTTTCATTGACTACTTTAAAGTAGAATAAGATTATTACAGGAGACTTATCCCTGAGAAATTACAGAAGGCATGGATAAACCCAGATACCCACTTAAAGACAAATTTCTAGTTTACCTCCTCTGCTTTCCTCAGAAATCCCCTCCTCTTCTCTTTTCTTCCCTCCCGCCTTTTTTTTCAACTGCAGTAACACTCTGTTTAGATATCCTCACTGAAATATCCACAGTAACTTTTATTCCTTGGAGAACCCCACAGCTTCAGAGCACATCGCTGTATGTGATTTTAGACCATTTTTGCCAGCACGCATTACTTGACATTCAGAGAACGTCGCCATGATACATAGTCCCTGGTGCACTGAAATCTACTTGGAAATTTTTGTCATCCTTTACAGTCTCTACCAAATACTTTCTCCTCTCCCTTTTTTCAAATATGAATTTACTGCAAATGAAAACTGCCCTGCTGAGAGGCCTATGAAATACTCCGCTTCTCCAAAGAACACACAGGCTGGCAAACAGATGGAAATCTCTACATTCAGCTTTATCTCTATATGTTGATACCATCATGCAAAGGGATCAACTCCCTAAAGGAAGGGGGTGCTCGGGGTCTAAAGCCCATGGAGTTCTTCATCTCCCTTGTTCTGTTGGATTGCCATTTAACATCAGCGCTGAGAGCAGAGGGCTGCGGTGACATCCAAGAGTTGTGAACCACGCAGCTGCTCCCAAACTCCTTTAACCAAAGTCACAGCACTCTGCGTACGCACGCTTCCGTGTGCTTGCAGCATTCTGCATGGGCACAAACACTCATCTGGAGTTTTAAGAACATGTCCCAACTGCGCTTGTCTGAGGATTTGGTTGCATTGGAGTTTGAGACTATTCAAGCATTAGGAACATTTGATGAAGCAGCCCACTGCACGCAGATCTCCTAGAAATCAAAGAATAAGGATGCCCCGATGAGCTATGTTCATCCACCTCCAGGGTGACATACAAAACGTATGTACTGCTTCAGACCATAACAAACAGGAATTCAAGAACCTACTATCTAAAATGAGCATTTCATTGGCGGGACAGAGATGCGAGCTGGCAGAAATTATACTCACTTTCTAATTGTTATTGTCACCATTTCATGATATGTATTCCAAGTCCTGACACATAACTTACTCAAAGAAAAAGTCTTCTGAAAAAGGTAGTAACTCAAATCTACTACACTACACAGTCCTTATTCTGTGTTCATGTGTAATCGCACATCTGTGCAACTTCATTCTTACAGAATCTAACAGGTGTAAGATTCCTCCCTTCAAACGACATGGTAATTTGACCCGAGACTTACACCCAGCCAGCCACTGCCCTACGCTGTCCCAAGATCCTCATTCAGTCCCCCTGCAGCGACAAGGCAGCTTGCCCATCTCCTGGTTTCCGGGACCTTGCTGCTCCATTCTGGAGGTAGATCCCACACTGGTGCTTTGTCAATTGTCACGAACAGCTGCTGCTTTTTCAGGATATAGCACATGTCCTCATCAGTACCTCCGCTATTTCACACTTTATTCCCTGCAGTAACCCGAGATGAGTATCATCCGGTCTAGGTGCTCTGCCACCCCTCAGGTTCTCAAGTTGCTTTATATAAACCAGGCACATGCAGATCAAAACCCAGAGTATTAAGAGAGCGCAATGTTTTGTTCCTGATGTAAAAGCCTCAAGTTTGCTTGCAACAAATATTTTCATATGAGGTTAACAACTTGATTGGAAATTTAATCACACTGGAAAACTGAAGTGTGCCTGGAGATCACCACAAATGCACACACATCAGAGCTTGCCATCCTGAATCTGACTGCAAATTGCTGCTATCTGAAAATTTTGAAATATTGCCTACACAGCTGTAGTTAATAATTTGACCTGTGATATTACCTTTGTTCAGAGGATACTAAACTTGTTAAAAATATTCAGCCTAAAAACAATTTATGAAATATTGACCTAATTAACATATATATGCATTTTACAGATGAGGAAACAAGCAAGCATACACTATAGCCACCATTTCCAAAATAAGAAGAATTAAAATATCACTTCCTATTACTTGCATTTTCAAAGTTAATTTGAAGTTAAAAGTTCAGCAAATAAACAGACTTGAAAGGGACACCATTTTCAAAAATTACTATGCACCCAGGCTCAGCAAATTATCTTATTGGTCTCAACATGGGTATCCAGCATTTTTTTTTTTTTTAAAAGCAATATACTCAATTTCAAACTTTATGCACATTCAGAAATTACATTATTTTAACTAATGAAGTCAATAGCAGCAGTGAAGCATTTATCTCCACAGAGAATAGCACACCTAGCTGTAGTCATCCAAACAGGTGATACGGGTAACAAAGCCAGAGTTATTCCGAATTGCCAGACCCAGGAGCACGTTCAGCATCCCCTGTTGCCCCTTTTCTCCAACAGTTACTCCCAATGTTACAAGGGGAGAGGGAGTCTCTGCTCTCTTTTTTTGTTTGTTTGGGCTTTTTTCTTAGGGTTTCAGCTTATCAATAGTGCTGGATAAGCGTGACTGTAACAAACTGACTAAAGAACCTTCCGAAAGCATGCATTCAGACAACATTGCACTGCTTACATGCATGAAATCTTTCTGGAGATTGGACCCCCAAATGTCTGGATTTGGTTCAAACATTCATACTTTTCCAGGACTTTATTCGGAATTTTCCAAGCTTCCAACTGCAAGATCAGTCTGCAACTCCCATGAGGACCAGCTTTCCTCCTGGGCTCCTTGCTGCTTGGCTAGAGGCACAAAGGGAATTACCTATGCCCAAGTGAATTCCTCATCAGTCCCTCTATAGGTCTGTCAGAACCTCAAGGGAAGGCTGGCAAAGGTCTATGCTTATGAGACACAGTCCCCATGCTGAGACAGAATGGTAGAGACACAGAAGTAGAGAGATAAAACTGGAAAACAACAAATCACTAAACTTTATAGTACTGAAGGGAGTGCTCTCTAATTCCCTAAAGATGTTTTGGCAGTGAAAGGAGTTTTGTTTTTATCTTAGATGACCAATATATCAGTATTAATAAGAAGTCATTAGAAGATATTTTCTACTGGAAAACAAACGTACTAGGAAAGGGAAGACTTTCTAAATACTCTGAATTCAAAATGAGGCACAATTCTCACACACATAACACTTATTACTATTTTTTGCACTGCCTTGTAGATACGTATTTCACTGAAAAATGACTGAATGTTCAAACAAAACTTCAGAAATCCAATTCGTCCATGTGCAGACTGCTATTTTCCCTACCCAGACAAGTGCAAATTGTGAAGGACAACATCCTCTAATCAAAACCACAGCATCACACAGTTCTGCCAGTTCAATTATTACTTTGTTCTGGAGAACCCGTTTTCAAAAATAGCCTGAAGCTTGTAAGTGTCTTGTTGCAAACAGGATGTGATCCTACACAAGAGCTGAAACTAGGGTTGGAAGATAAGTTCTTTAATCGATTGTCTGAAATATTCTGTCTTCATCAGATCAATCTTAAATTGCTAGCTGAGGGTGGAGAATTATTCCCCTGCCTCCTTTAGAAGTGACAAATGAAAGCAATTTTCTGCGGTGGGAAAAGGAGAGAAGTTTTCAGGTTTCATCAATACATGTCAATATGGTATTTATATAAACCTCTCTTTGAATACCTCTACAAGTAATCTCAAAGAGTCAAAAAGTCATTTCTCTGTTACAAGAAGAATAAAACACATTTAGCAAAGATTACTGATTAACTAGTTTTTGTATAGAAATCTATCTCTAATTAACATGATGAAGTTCCTTTGCTCTCCTAATTAATGAGCATTATTCAGTATGAAACTTTTTTTTTTATTATTTTGTTTTAAGTGTGATTGATGAAACCAAGTGCAACTGAACAGCAGGATTCCTCTGGTCCATACTCAGTATGATGCAGAAATTGTTGTGAAGCTCAGGTAGGCAAATAACTTCCTGCCATTAACGTGTGCCTGGAAAACAAGGGAGAGGGTCCACAAAGGCAGATGGAGGGGGGGAAAAAAATCCAACCACAAAGCAAAGCAGATCATCACAGGAGCCAGCGAGAGCTAAAACTGAGCCTGATCTAAAGCCCCCTGCAGACGATGGCAGTCTTCCCAGATCCTTCATGAAGCTCTGGGCCAAACCCTCTGCGTTACACGGCAGAACTCTGCTCAGCTTTAGAGCCTGCAAGAAGCACACAAGTTGAATTCCTGGTCCCTTGTTTGGTAGAAGCAGGAATGACTTTCCAAAGACTGTGTTAACTTTTGAAGGGAGTCCTATTCCTTCCTTCTCAGCCAGGAAAGGCCCCCAATTTTTGCAATAGAGCCCCTTTCAAATGGGGAGGAAAGAGTTATCCATGGGCACCCAGGAGGAAGAAATCACAATGCTCATGTGTGAGAGCCACCCAGCAGCAGAAAACGCTACTGTTTTCCAGAACCTAATTCAAACATTCATTACCATAGCCCAGAAAAATGGCATAACTGATGACTACGAGCAAAATGACTGGCATTTCTGAAGGCATAGTGTGGCATCCTTCCATCCTTCCCAAAGCCCCTCTTCTCTCCCCATCTCAATTCTCACACCATTTTCCACAGCACTGTGTGCACAGTACTGAATGCCATGAGCAAACATGATCCAGCACAGGCAGTGAACTGTGTTCAATACGGTGCATCTAAAAACATCACCAGATACAGCACCACATGATAACTGTCATTCTTCATGTATTATTAGAGGAAGGAGATATAGAAAGCTTGAAACACATTCAGTGCTTGCAGACAGCAGTCAAACAAGATTGGCCGTTATGTCACTGAAAAGCTTAAAATTCAACAGTTCCTGCAAGAGCCCACTTACCAGCTATCCAAGGAGCCTGGCACGGACAGTTTACACCTGTTCTGTTTCCTGCTGCTTTTGCAAAAGAAATCCATGCATCCCACACTCATAACTTCCAGGAAAAGTCAAAAAAAATCTGAAAGTCCAGCACCTCAGAGAGCCACGCTAGGTAGGAAAACAGAGAGGTGTTCAATTTTTGAGGAAATCTTCTCCAGTTTCCAATTCATAAGCCCCTTCCCCTGCCTCCCACCACAGTCTGTCAAACTGAATCAGGGAAATCTAAAGCAGGAGGAAAAGAAGAATCAAAGGCCAATTCTTGTAAGAGAAATAGCGCTTGCGAGCTGGTCAGTACGAGTCTGCTGGAGTGATGTATGGCTACGTGGGGAGCATATATGTGCGCACACATGCACACAGACGTCAGACCCTTCCTTGGAAGTGGATTAGGTGGCAGATGGTGTCAGAACCTGAGCTGCTGGCAAGAGCAGAGTTCATGCTGTCCTGCTCCCCTGTGCTTAAAAAAAAAAAAAAAAAAAAAGCAGCAAAAACAAGCCATCAAAAAAGAAAAAAAAAAAAAAAGACCGATAAATAGCTGACAATCAGCTTTGTCATTGGCAACAAGTCGCTTGCTCCCTTCTCCCCCCAGAGTCCTTACAGGCAAAATCCTCTCTGAAACAGAGACAAAAGAGGAAACAAATGTAGATGTGCAATCTCCAAGCATAAGAAATACCAGAGGCTCAGTTTTTCACAAGGAAACTAGAACCTGCTATTACCAACCCAAACACCAGAACCTGGGACAGAAAAGGGGGAGGAGAACAGCCAGCTTAAGGTCTATTAAAAGCAAAGGGAAGGGGAAAAAAAAGGAAGAAAAACCCACTACCTTTGATTGCCAACACAATGAAAATAAATGAGGGAAATAACATTTGGGAGGGATGTACCAGCTGAAAGCAGTCACAATGACTTTGTGCAGGCACCCCTGTTATTAATAATTATTACAGATAATAAGGGTTTTCAGGCTGAGCAAAAGGATCTTTTTCAGTTCCTAAAACCTCATCTCTCCCTGTCCTGTCACCTACCTCCCCTTTTTCAGTCTCCTCTGAGCACCTGCTTTACATAGCTTTCCTTGTATTATCATTAGCTTCATGGATAATTGATAGCTGAGCTCGTCCAGATAATGCTAAGAAAAGAATGACAAGGTGGTTAGACACACACCTACTATAAATAGAAACACAACATGGCCAGCATTTGCCAACATCTGATGACGCCTTCTCTCCTGGGTCCTAAAGTTAGCTAGTTTCTGAAAGTCAGGGAAGAAAAAGGAGAGCAAGGTAAATGCTTTCAATTAATTTTGCAGAGATTGAAGGGATAAAAATAAGAGTGAGGCTTTATATTTTTATGAAATGCTAAAAATACCCACTTTATGAAACCTTCGGCATAGTTTGCAAAGCACAGTTTAAAAGCCTTTACTTCTTTTTAGCAGCAACTGTGAAGCTCAAAATATTTAGCTGGTGCTGGGGTCTTTGCCAGTAGGGCTGAGAAGGGTCACGAGAAGCTCTCTTTGCTGAACCCAGCGTGTGGGAGCTAGACAGAGAATAAAGCAAAACTCACAATTGCGCTAAGCGCCAAGATATCTCTGCAAAGCATAAGTGCTCATGCTCAGGAGCTGGGAGGGAGAAGGCTGTCAGTCGGTGAGTGCAGGGGAATCACAGCTGCCTCTGCATGGCTGGCAGGAGGCACAGGCTGCCTCAGGCACTGAGTCAGCAGCAACACCTCCAGCCTCATCACCAGTTGGTTCTGGACACTTCTGGGGCAACCTCCTGACCTGTCCTTGATCGGATATGCCAGAGGCAGGCTTCCAGCTAGAAAATCCTTAGTCTTCCTTGGCTCATACACCAAAGGCTGGGGGAGATATGCTATTCCACCATGCAGTTGCCTTTCGCCTACACCTTCTTGATGACCTTCCCCACTGCCCCTTCCAGTCCTGCAATATAGAAATTACCTTTGCCAGATTCACCCAGACTCTCTGGCAAGCTCACCCCACCACACAACTCACCTCACCTCTCAACTCAGTCTGCAGAGCGTACAAAGAACAACCTGCCTTTCAGGAGCCAGGTGGTATTTTCTGCCTTTGATCAGGGGAGAAGTGCTGTTAGAAAGGAGCATTTCTACCTCTGGCTGCAGAAGTCAAGCACACACCACTCAGCACATTTTGTCTTCCTTTTAGAAAAAGCTACCCCAACACGGTGTAGGCTCCGAAATTACTTGCTCCTGGATTAGGGCAACTGTTATCTCTTTCTGTCTTAGTCATTGTGTCCAGTTGCACTTTGCAGATCATATTGATTTTTTTTCTAATATAAAATGCTTATTTCTGGAAATTCGTAGTGCCTTCCCTCTACAAACACTACCATAGGCTGTTTCTATTTGCCAGGTCTCGCTCACTGACAGCCAACTAAGCTTCATCAGTACAAATGAGGCAAGCAGCAGTTTAAAATTCATCCTGCCTAAGGAAAGCAGCTGCAGTTAAGTATTTGCCCCAGCACATGCTGAGGTATCAGCACTGGTTTTGTCCTCACAGTAGCTACCTCCCTTTTCAGAGTTGATGAACTCGCACATGCGCTCAGGTCTTTCTCATTTTCTTTCTTGGTGGTAATCTCAGTCTGAAAGCCATTTTAGAATGCAGGAGCACAGCTATGTGAAAATAAACAACAGTTTGTCCTAATTCTCAATCGAATATTAAGGTGGAGAAAATCTGGCACTTCCAATAGGAGAAGCCATTTGTCTCTCACAGTTTACCACAGCAGAGCTGTCATTACACACAGACAGTGCCCAGTCACGACAAGAGCAGTATCTCAGACCACAGGGAAGGGGGAAAAAGAAGAGAACCTAAGCCAAGCCTCCGTGCAGCTCTGTGACTGGCAGCAGGCGCACAGCAGGAATGGTGGTACAAAGCCATACAAGTTTGAGGAGTGGGAGGAGGACTTTTTCTTAAAAAAGCTCCAGAGATCTGCATAAGGTGGAGGTTTCATCTTCAGAAACTCGTAGCTCAAAGCTACCAAGAAAAGCTGCGTCAGGAGCAAAAGAAAAAAACTCCCTTTTATAAAATTGCTTACCCAGCCAGTGCTGGAGGGCAAGCACACTATGGGGGAAACAAAGAAGAAAAGCATTCAAACAGTTTTTCCTCTCACCAGCCAAAAAATACACACCAAAATGGAAGCTTTAAATATTTAATGTCCAAAACAAACAAGAGAATTTCCCAAAACAAGACTGCTGGTTCAACACAAACCAGCAGCACTCACAATTAAGATGACAGATGTTTTACACACAGCTGCACTAATACCAGTTGAGGACAGGTAAAACCTATTTAGAGATGAAAAGATGCAGGTTCACTTTACAGTAGCAGAGAGATAGGGATCAGGCAGAGAACGACTGACCTTTCCCGTCTTTGTTACACTTGCACGAAGTGGTTAACACCACCAAAAGAGTGGGAGGCAGTTTAACAGGGATCAGTGCTAGGAGTCTCAATAGATTATGCTATTATTTTGAGATTCTGTAAGAGAACAAATTAACCTTCTTTATAACTCTTGGCTTACTTTAATAGATTTCATGGATGTCATAGGCTGGAAATACCATCTTACATTCCTTTAATTTCCATACTGATTGTCCTCCTTACAATGAAAATACACATTTTGAGACTTTGGGGGAGGAGCGCTGGTGCTGTTAACCACACAGTCAAACCCTCAGCTGCTTGACTGGTCTCTTGCTCATACACCCATGACTGAAGCAATCACCACCCTGGGATCAGGAACACCTTTCCCACAAGCTCAGACCAGCAGAAGCCGTTGGAATTTTTCCACCTTTCCTTATAGCAGATGGCATTGTGCGTTTCCCCAAGATCATCCGGTATTTTCACCTCCAGATTCCAACTCCTGCAGGGACCCAGGAGGCTGGCAGTGTCTAACATCTCTCTTGATGGCTCCTTGTGGCACAGAAGAGTTTTTCAAATGTTGTGCTAAAGGGCTTAATCTTGCTACAGGGATATGAGAGTTCCTTAAAATTTGTGATACAAGAAAATCCAGAATTTTTTTTTCTCCCCTACAAACCCAGACTGTGCAACTATGATATGGTTACCTGCGATCACAGGGACAGAACCCAATGGGCAGCACAGTCCCATCCAAGCTTTTATTCCTCCCCATTTCTTTTGTTTTTAAATCTATTGTTTTTCCCACCACTCTTTCAAAAATTTTAAAAAGGGTTTTTGACAGGCACACGAGCCTATACACCTTACACAAGCAGAAAGGCATTTTTCTATAGATTAGCCAAAGGTGCAATTAAATGATTTCCAGTCATGTTCAGCCCACCACTGAAATTCTGCATTTCAGATGCAGCTCTAATATAACACCTTATTTTACTTCAAATAGGGCTGAACACCCAGAAGTTACTACTGATGCAGAATCCCAGTGCAGAGTACACAGAGGAAACAGGAGTGGAACATTTCCAGACAAAGGGAAAAAGTAATTTCCCAAGGAAAAGGTAAGTTGGAGGAGTGATGCACTAAAACCTGCTCCTGATGGTGACAATTGCAGAAGGAAATCTGACAGGAGATCAGAAGGGACAAGGTGAGAAATCGGGTAGGCTGAAACTAAGCCTGGGAAAGGGAAGCCTTGCTTAGAAACATAGTCCTGCCAGTATTAGACTCCACACAAACAGCTCAGTCTGCCAGACTTTCTGTCTGGCTGAAGACCCCCGAGGCCTCACCCCATCCATCACTTACTCTGTTGGCTCAATCTTTGACTATAAATGCTATAAATGGGAAATTTATAAAAGGTCTGGTAGGCAGAGGGGTTGAATGGCTGCAACCCCCTCTAGGAGAATTCCTTCACGGCGCTTACAAACCAGAGCATGTGTTTGGCACTTCCTTCTCTCTGACAGAGTTTAGCCACAAGTGAGTGCCTAGGGTAGGTATCATAGCTTTCCTTAACACGCTGGTTTGCAGGCAGACCAGAACAAGGGAGAAATAATACACTGCAGGCTATACTCATGAATTCATTCAGAGCGCAAGATGATACAGTGAGGTCTGGTGTAAATGGTGGCATATCTACGCACATCACTGTTGCTGCAAGAACTCTTATGGATTTGCAGGAGAATCCCATACACCCTCCTGGTTTTCGCCATTACTGGTTGGGCAGCTCCAGCTAACAGGCATTGCCCTATAGCTTTGTCTGCCACAACTTGTCATGGCTGCCCCGGGGCAGCCAAGACAAGCAAAAGAGAATAACAACAGGCTCCCTCCCAAGATAGTTTGGGCATTGGTCACAGGACAAATTTTGACCATTATAGGGTCACGTACTGTATGGTTCAGTCTGTCAGCCATTCAAGATACACGCATCACATCTGCTTCTTGAAGACAGCATTAGCTCCTACCACCAAATTCAAGTCATAGAAGTCAGTCCTTGGTATAAATTACTCAAAAACATGTATGCTACCCAGTCCTATGTACACTAACGATATTCTCTGAACAGCAGGAAGGCATTAGAGACTGCAATTAAAGTGTGCACTGACCCTAAATTTATCTAGCAAATATATGGGTAGAGGCAGCATGGACGACATTTTTCTTAGCATGTTAACACAGGCATACCCCATAGCTGTGGAGATTTCATTTCCTTCAGGAAAGGCATTTGTGCCCTGGCTGCCTACTTCCATGGAGATGGGGCTTTTTACAGGTTCAGGGGGAATACAAAGATAAACTGATATGGGAGCTCACAGGAACATGTCTATCTGAGGAGCTCCTGATGGCACAGTGTCTGCAAAGTAACACACTGTCATCCTTGGGTTTGTTTCTTTTTTCCTTTCTCCTTTTATTTCCCCACTATTTCTTTTATAGCTCTATTCTTTTTTTCCCCTGAGGTTTTTGATATCCACAGCTCTCTCCAATTAACCTTGCCCCCTCCTCCCCCCCCTTAAAATAAATGCTGTGTCTCTCTAAAAACCCTTGCTTTCCCTAGGTAATAGGACATTTTCTCCTCTTTTCCCTGCTCCCACCTTTTGGTATCCTCCCCCCACGCCTCTCTAATTCAGTATTCTCATTACACTTATTTTCTTTGCCCATCTTCCTTCTTCCACCTTCTCCATTAAAATCTCCTCCCTCCCATTGCCTTACAAATCTCTCCCTTTCTTACCCAGTTCATTTTCTCCACTAACCATTCCTCCCTTCCCCTTTTATCTTGTTCAGTTCCTACTCCCCCATTTCATTCCTACCCACACAGCATGCATTGTGCCTTTCTCCCCCCGCCCCAGTTTCAAACCTCCTCATTATATTTCATTTTCCTGAATTCAAGTTCTTGTATCAGCTTTCTCTAGGCTCAAATGCTCCCTTCATCATGTTACTGTGTATTTCCCGTCTCCTACCCTTTTCTCTTCCTCATTCATCCCTCATCCACCCTCTCTGTTTTTAAGTATAGTAGGATAGGTCCTCTTATTAACAGCTATGACCTATCAAAATTTGGGACATAAGTTTTTCTGATCAGAAATAAAGCCCTTGCATCCCCCTGTGTTATTTACGTGTCTGTAAGCTCCACACATGCCTCAGTCCTGCTACATGCAGTCTTCTCCTGTCACTCTTCCTCCATGTGCTTTCCTAACCTGGGACGAACCATATAGTTTAACCTTGGATAGCCAATGCTCATGAAATCAGGCACACGTTATATCACATAACTCAAACACAACCTCTCTTTCTGGTGGAACAAGCTCACCATTCGCTATTTACTACACAAATACCAAAATCAGCCCAATTTCAGATTTCACTAGCAGATTGATTGACAGACTCTCTCTCACACCCTTGCCAGCATGAGCTGGTGCGTGTCTGTGTGTGCATACCCCAGAATGAGCAAGGAACATTGCCCTGTGTCCACTGCTCAGCAGTAACGTGAGCTCTAGTGGAAGCTACGCCAACCACCAGACGCCAAAGGACAAATAGAATTCTTTCTCAGCATGAGGTGTGTTTTTTCCAGTAGACAGAAGGGCATGATTATAATGAGTTGTTATTAAAAAAAAAAAAAAAAATCAAGAAAGTGAGATCAACAAACAAAATCCAATTAAGGAAATCACTCCATCAACCTCCCAGGGCTACGGTTGATCAGGGAGCCATTCAGTAGGACCTCCAATACAGAGCCTTGAGGCTGTACAAAGATGGTTATTTTCCATGCTGTGCTGATCTAAACAAAAGCTATACTTAACCTCCTTCAACCTCCTCTCACTCCCAGAATCAAATGACTACATGCTTCGGCGTTTTAACTCCAAATGGAAAAACTACAATACCGGGTGAGAGATGTTGTTCTCAGCAGGAGGGCTGGCATCATGCAGAGAACAAACACAAGCACCGAGCACCCAGGCTCTTGGAGCTACTACAGCACTGCAGCCAAAAAAAACCCAACCAAGTAAAATTGACGTTTTAAGTTTTCTGCTGAAGGAGCAAGCTTATACATCCACTTATCCCCTCTGATTTTGAGATGGGATGGTCTGAAGGCCAGAGAAGAAAGCTGCTCTCCAGGCTTCATCAGATCTGGGAGAAGGAGCCGTGGCTCGTAGGACCTCCTAGAGTAGGGGTGACAACTAGACATCATATCCACAAACCTTAACCAATGCCCCTTCTGCACTTGCCACTCAGCTTCAATGTCCTTCTCTCTCCCCCTTACCATCTGCCATCTCTCACTCCTCTCCATCAAACCACACAGAGAGGGAACATAACTCAGGACTGTCTGTAAAATACTCTGTCTCGTGACTTTAAGGCCTAGCTAAACTGCCATAGAGAATTCATTCTCTGCTTTTGGTGCCAGTTACACAGGAATGTCATTCTTCAGCAAAGGAGCTGATGCTGCTACTGCAGCTGGGAAAAGGTCTTTTTACTCCAAAATGTTGGGGCCTTGCGCTAAACCATTTCATCATCACACACACACACACCCCCCCGCCCCGCCAAATCCTTGAGGTGCTTCTGCTGGTAGCCAGTTGCCATAGGAACCCTAATCTTTATCTGTTTTGCTTGTTAAATGAGCTGGCATCAGTACTCTCCTTTATGGGTTGCTCAGTCCCTTTCTTCCCTTTAACCCTCCCTCCCTCAAAAAGACATAAAAAAAAAGAGAATATCCTTTCCCTCCTTTCCTCCCCTTTTCCCTTCTCTATAGCTCCTATAAGCTTTCCAAGTCTAAAATCCAGATTTTGGCAGAAGCAGCCACCATGATTCAGAGGGGTGCGTTAGGCCCGTGTGTGCTCTGGATTCGGCAGATAGGAGAGGAAGCAGAGCCAAGACAGAGAGCAACAGGTAGCATAACACAGCTTGAGAGCCAAACGCTACAATGACAGAGACACCTAATCCCAAGTATTTTAGATGAAAGCCTTCCAACACTTCCCATGACACCTCCCACCTCCTGCAGTCCCCAACATCAGCCTTGTCCTACCTCACTACACTTAAGCACTCCAATTTTAACACCATTAGTGAGGGAACAGCCCTGAAAAGATGTTTCAGGGCTGTAAGCTGAAAATGGAAAGCAAAGAAAGCTAAACATACAAGAAACACCAAAAAGACAAGGTGTCTGCAGTGGCCTAGAGCTTGAAGCAGTTTTTTTCCCTTTTACGGACCAGAGATCTAGGCCAGAATTATGTAGGTCACAAGCAAACCTTGTTTCAGCTGGTCTTAAGCCAATTCTTAGAAGGTGATAACTGCAACTCAGAGACATCTTCCCCCACCACCACCACGTATTTGCTTGAAAGAGACAAAAAACTGAAATGGCAAGGGATGCTGGGTGAAGGAATAAAGCCATCTGGCTTTGTGTGCACGTGCAATAGTCTAAGCATGCTTTCCATGTCAGCAGGCGTATACATATGCTAAATGCAGAGATTCTGAAGCTGTTCTTCTCCTCATAATGCTTTCTAGTGCAACAAATATCATCCAGAGAAAGAGTGATCCTATCTCATTCATTCACATGGAAGAAAAGACCTAGAAAATTAATAGTGTCAAGATGGGAAAGAACAGGCAGAAGGGGAACATCAAGAGGCTGAATTCCCACTGCATGCAACACTGAAGCAGGCTAGCAAACTAGGACTCTATTTACCTGAAACTGAAATAACCAGGCAATCCTTCATTCACACCACAACAAGAAAAACCTCACACCATAGCAGAGGCATCAGTTTCAGGATCATTTGGGCATACCCAGGGATCTTCAGCAGCTGTTCACAGGTATATAAATCATGGTCCTCATGGACTTTGCAATGTTCAGCCTGCCTCCAGAGGATAAGGGCACAACTCAAAGCAGCTGGTCTGCTGATTTCTCGCTAAATCAAGACTTGGGCTGGCCTGTGTTTAGCTGAAAGATCCAGCAGCTCTGGCAAGTCAGCACCAGAGAAGCAGCTGCTCTTACAGTGTGTTTTACCATTACTTGCCCTATTGCTGCACTTTGCACCTAGGTCCCCTGCTTGTCCAGCATGCATGGATGCTCTTACATCTCTGTTTAGCAGGACTGCAGCTAGGCTTCCCCCTGTTTTGTTTCTTTAGAAATATACCTTCTTAAATTAGCAGCCCTTTAGTTTAAGTTCAGAGTTCAGGCATAATTCAGGTGAAGACTCAAATATCCAACTCTGCTAATGCAAACTTTACCCACACTAGTCCATACTATGCCAAACTGTAATCTCTTAGGATCTGGACCCTCTTGACATTCCTGCTACTTCTCACTCCCAGGAGGGTTGGAAACAGCACTTAAGCAGCCCTCTCTGGGGATATTTATGCATATGTGGTCAGGCCCACAAATAGCAAGTTTGCTAAAGTTCATTCGTATTCTGGATGAAGACGTTGCAAATTCCTACTTTAAATGAATCTGTCCTCTGTCAGAAGTCTCTTTTCCTTGATAAACATGGTCCTTGTTCTTCAGGAAAGCAATTTTTAAATTCAACCTAAGTGTCCTCTCCCCCTCTACTTTGCTTTTTCCATTTCTATGTGAGGGCTGCTTTTTTGAAGAGGTGCACACAGGAATCCCAAGTGGCTTTGCTAGCCCCTTTTTATAATGTATATTCCAGGCTGACGGAGCATACAAATCAGCACTAAAACATTGAGGGGGTTATTTCTTCTGCTTCAATCCCCATGAGCCTCCCACCTCCAGTTTTGCTCAGATTCATAGCTGAACAACCTTAAAAAGAAACTCAGTTAAAACAATCGAGCTTCTTCCAAGTTTGTATCTGAACTAGAAAGAGGTGACCAGGGACCGAGGGGAAAATTGTGCAAGATTTATCCAGTAAGCATTAATCATTTGCTGTTTATTTGAAATTAGACTTCCAGTCGCTCAGAAGGTTTGCATGCTTTATTTTCATAAACTTTGTGAGGCAATCACCGTAATGAAATAAGTGGGCATTGCAAAGAGCTTGAGGGCTTCTTCACGAGAGCTTGGCACAGCAGTTTTCATTGCTTTCCCTCCCAGCTCAGCCCATGCAAAATTTTCACAGGGTCCTCCTCAGTTTACGTATCCCTGCTGTGCTAAGACTTCTCTGCCACCACCTCCACTCCCTCAGTGACTCAGACTTATTAAGATAACTTCTATTTTTCTACTTCCTCACCTCCAACATGCTCAATGCATTAAGCCACACACTCCTGCACATATGTAAAATCCTCCCCCAACCACCCTCTCTCATCCAACTTTCCTCCCACAGTTCTTGCACTCCCCCATCCTGGGCTGACAGAGCCAGTCAAAACCCACCCAAATGAGCTCAACCTTTAGTCGCACTCCTGGCTACTCTCAGGCATCTCGTTATGAGCTGGTGCTTGTAGACACCAGGACAAACAGGTCTGGGGTAGGAGTATAGATCTCTTCTTCCCCTCAGCACAGCTTTTTGCAAAGTTGAGGCTTGTCGTATACAGAAGACCAGCCATGACCAGGCACATGGTGAGGAGAGGCCAGTGCTACACTGTGGCTAGGTATATGTGCTACATAGGAGGTCTGGGTCTGACCCATAGGCTGCATGCAAACCACAGTCATGGTGTGCATGGACTGGTTTTGGAGCCTACTGGCTCCTTAGCAGGGCAAATCTTTGTCCCATGCAAGAAGAGGGATTTGTATATCACTGTTTATCCCTGCTTTAAGAGGTTTCAGGCAACAAAAGCTTCTCATCAGGTTTTAGGACCAGCAGGTACCCTAATTTCCCACCAGGTTATAGATGCTGCATAGGCAGTGGTGCTTGGGTGGTCACCATAGGTAAAAGAAGGCTGAGGCAAGACAAGAAAAGAGTCCTTCTAGCTCCTGGGTCCCATTGCCTGTGCTGGCAATAGAAGTACCATGAGCTGCAAAGAAACACTGGCACTGAAGGGGAAAACAGGCTTTTGCCAAAGCCAGGGATTTGCTCAGATTAACATCTCTGCTGCTGTACAGAGCTCTGCCACATGCTTGTGCTTGCTTTTGTGCCTGCTTTTCCATGACCAGCAACAGGTGGGGAGGAGTGGGATGTGCATGGGGAAGGAGGACAGGGCAGAAGCAGAGAACACGTTCCTGACATTCAGGGATATGTGCAGGGAGAGCTGTCTGCCTCGATCGGAAAGGGCCTTGGGACTGGGGAGGCAGAGGGCTTGCTGAGCCATGGGTCACCTAGGAAGCAACAGGGACAGACTTCTAATTCTGGCAGCATCAGGTGGGAGTAGGGAAAACGGCTGAGGAGAAGGTTGAAGCAGAAGGAGTGCACAGATCGGATTTAAAGAGGGAATCTGCATCCTTTGTACCAAATGTAGTCGCTCTTGAAATCATCATCTGTCACATTTTTGTACTGATTAAGAGACAGTGTTAACTTCTGAAGCATACTTCTGTGCATCTTCATTTCATAACCACTGTCAAACTGCTGGAAACACCTGGAGTAAGGCAAACAGCTTCACTTTGTGTGCAAACGCTTTTGCTGTTTCCCCGATTTGTACAGGTGTATTTGACGTGCACCACTTCTACTCCAACATTAAGGTCTTTCTTGAGCAAAGAGTTCCAGGTCTAACAGATTTGTGATGTACATAAGCAAGTGACCCTGCCGGAGCCCTAGGAGAGAGAATTTGAACTGTGGCCATCTCAGGTGAAAGATCCTTCATTAATTGCACTGCAGCCCTTCCAACCACCTTCTCCAGTCAAACTGAGATTTCTGATTTGCCCTGCACTAGTCTGCTTTCAGGAAAACAGGAGTTGAATTCACTTTGCTCCTCACGCAGAGGCAGACACGCAGCATATATCTTCTTCTCAGTGTCCAAATGTGCAGCATAAGCCTCGCACATAAAACACCAGAGGGAAACATAGCTAGGAAGAAAGAGACATAGGAGAAAGGCAAAGGCATCCCTCTTCACTTCTTCAGTTTTTTTGTTGGGTTGCATATTATTTCACACCATGGAAAGTTGCTGGATTACTTTGCTCAGAGTGATGTTTAATCACTGTAATTATGGCTATATAACTGGACAGAACTGCACATTCATCCTTCAGAGACCAGTTAAGACATCAGCAGTAACAGAGAGGCAGCAGCTAAGACATCTCACCTCATCTTTGATCCTGAAGATATCATTCCTGTGAGAGAAGGAGATACTGACATCTGGACACATACCAACCTAGGCCTCTGTCTGTGATGAGCTGCCAATAAGTGCTTCAGCTCCCGTTAATTATGGTGGCATTTCTACAATGATGAGATGACTTCTCTGTGGAGAAGAGCTCTCATCAGGAAATTGGTTCTATTGCAATTAACATCTTTGAATATCCAAATTTAACATCCTCCTTGAGCCTTCTCCCTTATTTCAGGAAGTTTGTGATCAATCAAATCCTGAAATAGAGCTGGAGATCTGGGATTCAGAGAGTGGGGAGGAGTTGTATGTTTGGGGGCAGGAGGGTTAAGTACACAACAGCTTAAAAATCAGCTAGTTGATGTCTCTAGCAGCATTTCAACCTCCCATCCCCATATGCATTATTTCCGAGAAAGCTATCATCAACATCACCACTATTTAAAGACAGAATAGGTGACAGATCCATTCCCCTGCCTCAGTCCTGTCTTCAGGTTCAGCTATAGAACAGGATTTGAGACACAGACAGCCAAAAAACCACAAACATCACCTCCCAGAACAATTAATACAGCATGCCATACAACACACCTTTCCTCTTCCCCCCCACCAAAACACAAACTCATCAATTTTCACTTTCTAGGGCCCTCTGTCACTCCATCAGTCCCCACCTACTGCAGCTCCTCAGAGAGCCAAGGGGAGCACAAGCAGATGCTAAAGGAGAAAACAAAACCAGCAACACATCTTACTGGTCTTGCTCTGGACCACATTGCATCTGAAACACCCAGTACTTCCAGCCACAGCCCTGCTATAACCTAACTCCCAGGAAAAGGACAAATGAGTATTTCCAATATACATACTTTCTGGGATGAAGGAAAACAGGTTTTCTGTCCCAGGCACACTTGAAGAAAAGCGTATAGACCTAGCCAACAAAATTTTTCTCATCGTGTACCACATCAAGAAATCTGAACACTAGATGCACTTACCTTATATCACTATCAACAACTGGGGGGAAAAAGCAGCCATACACAGAAAGAATCTAGCAAAACTTCACTGCTAGCAAGCTATTAAATTTTAAAAATAAAATTCACAGCCAATACCATCAGAAGGCTAAATTTTATGGCTCTTAGGTCATAACCATGAAATGGGATTTTTTTTTAATAGTATGAGAAAGACCCAAAACAACTTTTGCTGTATTATATTCAGTTATATAAAATTTGATTTCCTGCTAGATAGTATTAGACCTTCCCCAACTTCAAAAACCCAACACTGAGTGCTTATATACTTAGCTAGGCAAATAATTTTAACTTAGAGAACTGCCACATTTGGTGAAATTAAAATAAAACTTAATACTACTTTAGGTTCTACACTGCCATCTCTCGTCATAAATGTCAAAAAAAAAGCAAAAAAATTTCAGTGAAACTTGAAAAATAAGAGGCACATGAGCAAGGTGCAGAGTCTTGGACCATAGCTACAGCTGCTCATACAGTCATCTACACCTATTGAAAAAAATCCAGAAAATACGCTTCAAAATCACAGTTGGGCAGTAAAGCCCAGTACAGTGACAACAGGAATCACTGGGAGTCTATCTGTTCTAATCAAACATGATATGAGCACAAAACTGAATAAATTAGTCCTATAGGCTTTAATACTGAGTCAATCTTTGTTTTCAATGGGGGATGCTGCTGAGACAGAGACAGGAAAAGACTTGGATAAAGGCCTGTTCAAAGAAATCTAAGAGGTAGAATAAGAGAAGTGGAAACTAGTGAACTGATGCGTTAAAAAACCACTGCACAGCATGAGGGCTTAATAGCTGAGAACACATGGCAGGGGGGGCTTGTGATGTTCAACACCTGCCTGTGAGTGGGCCCTCAGGCAACAAAAGAGCAGCATCAAACCCTCTGCAGGGCTGCATCTTTCAAGTGAGCAGGTGAAAGACGACAATGAAGTTATCAACTAAGTAACATTTATGAAGAGATACATCCAATATTATGACTCATTAGTGAAAGTTAGGAACTAATAACTGGGGTTCCCTTGTCCAAAATTATTCTGTATTTAACACTCTCTGTGCAGTGGCTGTTGCATACGCATCACCCTGCCTTGCAAATCACTGCAATTTGTCTGCATTCACACTTGAAAATAATCTTGACCATGAGGAGTTACAAATAAAATTGAGGGGTTCTGAAACTACTAGCTTTGGGGGTCTCGAAACCAGGTTCATTTCAATAAAAGAAGGAGGATAATAGGAAAGCCAGCTCTAGGGAATCCCATAAGAATTCTGCCCACTGGTGGAAACCAAATGGGGAATAACCATCAGACATGAGTGCTCTATCTATCCGCTCAGGTAACCAAAGGGGCAGGCATAGAGGAAAGGTCGGTTCAGTGCGCTGACAGTATGAAGGGAGCCCAGCTTTCCATGCTTGCTGCCAATGGGTCAGCAGCAGAGAGCACCTGCCACGTTCAGAACATCACACCCTAACTGCAGGGGGAATGAGAACTGCAGAGATCACACACATTAAGCAAACTTCATTCTCAGGGTAGGTCAAATCTGGGTCTTCTCACCCTTGATAAAACCCCTCTAAAGCTTTTGCACTTCAAGGCATAAATTCACAAGAGGTTATTAAAAGTGTAACATTATTCAGAGTCTGCAAAGTCCTCTGTCGCACCCCAGCACTTCTAGTGTTCCACACCATCCATCTAAAGCCATTTAGTCCTTGGTGACATCTAAAGAGAAAATTCCCCTTTAGCTCCTCACTCAAATTGCCATGACGGAAACCAACAGGATGAACCCTTTAACATTAAACATCTTTGTTTCTCTACTACATAAGCTCTGTCATTGTACACATATGGACAACATGCTGACACACACATTACGACAACATGGACCACATAGGTGGTCCACAGATATATACACATGACAACTTGGAGCACATAGATATATATACATGCAAACATATATAAAAGTTTCCAACCTCCGTGTATTCCAAGGATGCTTCTCTTTCCACCGGTCCCACATCCCTGAGAAGTTCTGCCAGCTCCCGCACCTCCTGCCCCCAGCACACGGTGCTCGTCTTTCTTGCCAACTGCATCAGCTGCCTGGCACGATGGCAGGAAAGCAGTAGACCCAGGGAGGCTTGAGGAGTGCCCTGTGACTGCCCCAGTGTACTTGAGTGGGGAAGAAGATGGAGGGGGGAAGAGGTGGTTCCTGAGATGTCGCTGGAACCACTGTCATAACAGTAGGCTCCACTTCCCTTCCCATTTTTTATATTTAGGTCAAAACATGAGTAGCTACTTATAAAAGGGGAAAAATACCCACCCCAACCTCCTTGGCTTATTTTTTCCATGGAGGACCTGACAATGTTTGAATGTCAGGACAGCAAGTAAAAACTGAGTAAGCAAAACTCATACAATTTCTAGATCCTCCTGAAATCTTACTTTAAATCCAGGGACGATGCACATCAAGAGTTAGCGTAGGAAATAAAGAATCCCTTGCCTTTGCCTCAAACAGATAACAACCAATGTGGCTTGCTCCAAGTGTTGTAGCCTTTCATAATGAGTAACGATGTCAGGCAAAGCACATAATAACACTTACCTTTGTAACACTATATAATAATAATACACTACCACAGTTTGCTGGTACATCTTTACATGAGTAGGAAGAAGCTAGTATATTCATCTTAGAAACATTAGGAGCTTTGCTTACAGCCACACAAAAAGTCAGAGTGGATTCAGGAATAAATTTACTTAATTTACAGTGCACAGCAATAGTCCACCCCATGCTAATGGCAACTCTTCTGCTTTTTGTCAATATGTTCTTTCTGTTGGGAATTTGGATGGCTGTTTAGCTGGTTCATTTGCTATTTTGTGTCACACATCATCAGCTCTTCTCTGCTGATGTTTTCCAGCTTTACAACTGAGGATTATCCCTTTGGGCTGATCATCCTTTTTCCAAAAAGGTAATGCTGTGAAATATGGGAAGCAGGTATAGCAAATCTGGAGAGGAAAAACCTTTCATAGATGTCTGCCAACTCTTTAATCTTTCCATTCCCTAAATGCACACTTCCCCTCAACACCTACTAACCTCCTACCAAAATGGCTGAACTTCAGTGCACACACAGTCTTCTCCCCACGAGGCAGTCACAGCATCCCACCTTCTGCAGCTCATTCAGGCTTCGCTGCCCAGGGGGCAATACCAAGCCCCCATGGTCTCAACTCTCAGGCCTAGCTCCAAAGGCTGCTAAGCCAGCTCAGCCAGGTAGCAGTTTAGTCTTTCTCTTTCCTAGGACATCCCATCAGCCACATTCTTCTGGCACCTTTGCTTGGTAAATCAAGGGACTCACTGATCTGGGCTTGCATTGCTGACCTTCACCTCGAGTAACTTTACCTTGAATAACTGCTGCTTCTGCTATAAGTGACCAGTTCAGGACACTGAGCATGATACTCCCAAAGAAGCACCTTCAATTTAGAGTGATCTCATCGTTACTACTACTTTTAACGCTTGCTATCATTTCTGCATGGAGATAAATAAATCCCCATCTTCTCTCAGAGACAGAGAGCCTTCTGAAATATTTCCATTCAGCATTTTTTCCAAACTGCTTCTTTAAAATGTCTTTTTTTAAAACCAAAGCTGACTCACTCTCTAATGCAAGATAGTCTGACTCACATTTAACACTTTGAGTTCCATGTCTCATTTTGGTCAGCAACTGGCTTAGCCATACCCTTGTACTACATGTAAGGGGAAAGAAAGGAGAAAGCAAAATGTACTTTAAACATCCATTCAGTTCCAGACAATTGAGAAATGCTCAGGATAAATCTGCAGAGAAAGGAAAATTGTTTCAGCACCCAGAGACCTATTACAAATGAGAACAGAAATGAAATTTTTCAGCAAGAGACAGATTTGCACTTTCATGTTCCTAGATTCAGATGAAAAGGGGGCTCTGTACAAGAGATTTTGCTAGAGGGGTTTCTTTTTTTCATTTAGCTTCATCAAAATCCTCACGATAAAACTGAATGGCACCACTTCATAAATGAAATAACAATCCAGAAATAATTTCCCATTTACACATAACTTGCAGTGGAATTTATTACTTAACACTGTTACAGTATCTAGAAAGGGGAGCCCTAAAAAGTGAGGCCCAAATTTAGGTCAGATATAAACTGCTACCACAGGGTCAACATCCCTGTTAGAGCCACACAACCTTGACCCAGAGAAGGCTCCTGTGAGGTGGATCCAGTTACGCCATCTGCAGCAATTTTCCAGAGGAATCCAAGAAGCTGGGGAGCAGATCTTACTGACATTAATGGGATCTGGGAGATTGCTTACCTTTAGCTTTCTTTGAAAGATCTCCAGGTTAGCCTCAGAGCCTGGCCTTCACCTTGCTGTGGATATCACTAATAAAACCAAAACAAGGTCTTCGCCCACTTGGCAGCAAACTAGTGTCTCCTACATGCAGGCTTCTGGGTAACTTAGAAGTGGTAATAGACTTCAGGCCCAACTAAAGTGAAACAAATATAAACTCACAATCAAGAATTTAAGAAGTTATTTACTAAGTTTGGGTGGGTTTTTTTAATCATCTTCTGATTAAATAGGATGAAAAGCAGATAAGAGACTGGGAGATAAGAGGGGACAGATTTTGACATAGCAACTGGAAATTGATTTTAAGTGACAGAAGGTGAAACAGGCTTGGCTTATGGCCATATTTTGGAAAGCAGGGTGCAGGGACCTTGAGACACCCACATAAACACATATAATGAAGCATCCTTGCTCACAATTCTTACCTAGATATCAACAGACAGAAAAATTCCCCTTGCTTCACGTACTTCCTCTCTGCTCTGGCAGATGTTAGCACCCAGACCTGCTGCACCCACACGTTTTTGAGTTCAGTCTGTGTTTAATGTCTCGTGAGATTAAGAAGACCAGCACTTTCAGCGGACACTTCTGCGGGCCAAGCAGGCAGGACTGGTCTCTAGAAAACCCTCTGCGTGGAGGCAGAAAGCACTGCCAGTGCCCATCCCTACAGCATCTGAGCTCTGCATGGGCAAGGTAACTTTGAGAGAAGTTGTGCTAACCAGCAAACATATTTCACACCCGTTGGAAAGGAACAACAGCCTTATTCTATTCCTCACCCACAGTGGAGGCACATCGTAAGCTCTCCTGCCATGAGGGGCACCTTCATTGCCAGCCCCAGCAGCACAGCAAGTGCTCCGTGGAGAGCCAGGCTCAGCTTTTCTCCAGCATGAGGTAGCCAAAGGTCCAATTTATCATATGCCTCCACAGTTTGTCAGCTGCGTGTGATCACTCATGAATAATGTTCTCCTGCCCAGCTCAGAGGCACGTACCCATGCCCTCTCACTGACCGCATGTCATATGGAAACAGTCACACATCTCCAAGCTGCAACCGAGATACGCTTATCCAGTGCTTTACATGCACAGCAGTTACAGTTAATGTATACAGAGCAATACATATCAGACCAGTCAACCTTCTTTTTATCTCAGGAATACTAACACGCTGTCACCTTAACCCACATCATCAGGAAGAGTCTGCGTAAGACATCTGCCAGGTGACAAAGGAGCAAACCCAGGCAAGAGCCCTGCCACCAGGATAACTTACTGTCCATCCCCTCCTGCTCTCCCCAGGACACTTTTCCTTCCAGCTGCACACCTCACCTTTGCTGTAATCAAAAAGGGAGGAATATGGTGCAGCCTGTTGAAAACAAACAAAATCCATCTGATTGATTTCACAGGGGCAAGGTCTCTAAAACATATAGGACTTAAGGGGAAAAACTGCATCTGAGAAGCAGCCAGGGCAGAGCTTGCTCCCAGATGCACCCCCTGAGCTCTCAGCAGGTCCCCATGAGCAGGCATGGCTGCAAAGGCAGCGCCAGGTCCCTGGCACAAACCTCGGGGGAGCCTGAGGTGTTCCCGGGTTGGCCACAGCCCCACACCTCCATATGGGTAGGGAAGATCTTGCAGGCCTCTGGACAAGCATAGACAGGAGGGGAAAGAAAAGGGGGGGGGGGGGGGGGGGGGGGAAGTAGTTCCTTGGGCATCATGGTTTCCAATTAACCGAAGTTGCATACCCAACTGTGGGCACACCTCCTCAGTCTAGAGGAGCTGATAAAATTGTTAGTGCCCTCCTAGCTATTCCCCAAGGAATTACTATTGTGATCTGGTGAGAGACTCAATTAGATCATCTGTTTCGGACGAGAACCACCCAGGTCTAAGCAGCAGAGGGTTTTAGCTCCCTGCCAAAGCACAGGTTGTAGCAGTCTGTGCTGGCACCAGCCATCTGCCCTGCTCTGGGCTGGTCATGCCACCCTGCCCTCCACTTACTGCTCTGGGACCTGGGAACACAGAGCTCCCCAACCTGCCTGCACAGCTCAGAGCAACAGTGTTCCTACTTTGTAAAATACTTGCCTTAGTGGGTAGGACTAGCCAGAGCACTGCTCATGGCATTTATAAGCCACTCTTCCCAAAGCACTGCACAACAGCAGGGTAGGATCTTTGGCAAGCAGATCCTTTGCCTAGGGGCACAAGGGCAGATTGAGGCAAAACACTGTATATCGGGCTGCTTCAGCCAGGAGGAATGAAGGTCAAGGGCTTTGGGAGAGAAAAGACAGCTGAAAAACTGTACTAGGAAGGCAGCAGTCAGTAAAAGAGCATCCAAACCTGCCTGCACTACACCCACTGAAATCCTCTAAAATGCTGGAAAGATCCTCAGCCTGGCTAAAAATCAGAGAAAGTCTTAGGTGCCCCAAGCACATATGTCCCCAGGCAGGTACCCAAAAGAGCGATTTACACCTCTAGCAAACTTTTGGAAAATTCATAGTTTAGCTTTTATTCCTGAATTTCATCTCCTGCAGTAAGAGGAGAATAGCTTGCCCTCTGCCATCCCAGTGGTGCTGCAGGGATTAATTTATTTCTGTACAGGGTTTTGAAAACCGCTTTAGAAGTCCCCAAAATTTGTTATTCTTCCCAGAAAATGCTTTGGAGAGAGGCTTGTGCTCAGCACACTGGGGCCAAGAGCAGGGCCGGGGCAGCAAAGACCCACTCTCAGCTGCCGCCAGTGCCACGAGGCAGAGGTGACCCCAGCACAGCATCACAGGGATACCTGGCACACAGGTGGCTGTCTGCAAGCCAGCATGCTCTGGTAATGATTCCCATGCACTGTGGCAGCGGGTGCAAGAGTAGCTACGCTCAAATGCTCAGCAGCAATAACCAGACCGTGCTGTTCTCACTGCTGTTCGAAAGTCACAGCAAGGACTAACACTGTGGCCATGAGCAAAACAGCTGGATCCCCCAAAAAACATCAATAGCCCTGTGTTTATGCTCCCATGTGGGCAGAAACACACATTTTGCTGTGGCTCATAAAAGAGGCACCAAGAAGAGTAAGGAAGGAGACAAAAAGAGTTAAACAAATGTCACAAGAACAAGAGGCAAAACAACAGCACTGACACCCACACGCAAGCCCTCAGGCAGTTTCTTGCCAGCGAGTCCATCCCCAGCGCTACCCACAGCTACTCACACTACTTTCCGTCCCCTATTATGTATTAATAATTCTTGTCGATGGCCCTTCTGCTAATACATTACTGCTGGAGTGGTTCGGGTCAGAACAGTAAACAGCAGCAAGAGCAGTCAAGCCAAGCAGAGCCTGCCTGGCTCTGAGGGAACACTCAAGAGCACCTGAGAGGGCAAAGCAGCCAGCACAGATATTAATGCTGCAGAATTAATTCAGCATTTTTCAAAACTTTTCTTTACAAGCTGCATACAGCCAGCAGCATGGAAAAATTGTATGAACTGACCATTTAATACAATAGTTCAGATTACATCAGCTGGGGCACAAGAACTGTTTGCCCGATTTAGTTTGCTCCCTGTTAAGTAGCCCTCCCAGCCTTTATAGCACAGGCAAAAGCTAAAGCATCAGATGACCTATCCTGAAATATTCTAGCTACAGGAATCCTGATTTTCCTGACACAACCAATTCCAAACAGACAAGCCACTAAAATTTGAAGCACCCTCGCAAAGGAATCAAATTAATTTAGGGGCAACTTAACTATCTTTTACATATCACTACCATCATGTTTCCCGTATTTCTTTTTTAAACAAGGTACAGTGGAACATTAACCCCAGTTGCACATGGTTTTCCATTCTTAAAAACACAACAAAAAAGATTCACGGAAGGAAAAAAAAAAAAGTGTGGCTTCACACCTGGAAAAGTCCACAGGAGATCAGTTGGTCATTCTAGCATCTCTCTACATAAATGAGATTTCATTTACACCACAGCATCCTGACAGACCCCAGAAGCTTAGAGCAATATCCATTTGGATGTACAACTATTCCTTCAGTGCATATTTACTGACTTTCTTTCAGCCCATCATTCTTTATTTGGAGCTATATTTCTATGCGCAAAACAGGAGCTTTCAGAGGAGGCAGGAGTTATTAAAAAGTTCATCTGTTCCAGCTGCTTATTCCTCACTTAAACTCATCATTAATCCTCTTTTTATGACACCATAATTGTCCCTATGGTAACCAATTATGACGTCACAAACAAGATTAGAATTTTAGATAGGGGAACAGAATTAGCTTCTTCATTATTTGTTTAGGTCCCTAGTGGCTGTCACGCCTGATCAAATCATGGGCCCATGAGTTCAAGAGCTCTCTCTTCAATATCCCACCAATACCTGGTATTTTAAGGGAAGGCAGCCAGAAACACAAGCAGTGGCACATGCCCAGCGAAGGAGGGAAAGTTGTATTGCACTGAGAGAATCCCCTTCCAGCCCCTGCAAGTTATTCTCTCACCCCCTGAAGCAAGAAAGCATTGGCAACTCTGGTGACATTGTGGGTACTCAGTAGTCAGACTTGCTACAAATAGGATCCATTTTCATGTAAAAGCCTAGTATTTCTTTGGATCCTACTAAATATTTCCCTTCGATGATTTGCTACAGCAGTCAATACCCTATTAAATACACACAGAACAGTCATGTATGGCAAGTAAAGAAAGGAAAAGCCCCTGAGCTCATTTATTTCATCATATTTTCTTCTATGCATATACTAAATAACTGCAGTCTATCATCTCTCTTCCTGCAGAATAATCACAAATATACTTGAATGCCTGAAGTGATTTACATTACCCTTCTCTAGTCTTTTTTCGTTTCATCTCTACTTTTTCAAGATCCCAACAAATCAATTTAAAAAAAAAAAAGAACAAAGAGGTCAAATATCAGCCACCCAGGTACCATTCAGCACATCATCAACAACTGGAGGTGTCGCATATTCAAGATAGAGATGATTTGTCCCCATTCCTCCCCCTGCCACAGGTTTGGTTTGTGCCATTCTGGTGAGGTGAATGAGTTAGGGTAGCAGCAAGAGTTAAGCTAAGCACAAAAGCTCATCGAAAAAGGGGCCTCGCCCATGGAATAACACCAGGATCTGCACAGAGGCACCAGCCCCCCCCAATACATGCTCCTTTCACCAGCCAGGTCTGGCTTTGAACCATTAAGGAACAATCCTCAGAGACCAAAGTACTCATGGGCAACCCATGCATTTTACTTTCCAGGTAATTTATTGTAGTTCATGGAAAACATGACAAATGTGCCCAGCTTCCATAGAAAAAGAGATGGAGAGGGCAAGAGATTTACTTTCATGTCCTGCATTGGGACTGAATTGCAAAACAACTGCCTCCCAGCTGCCCCTGCAGCTGGCAAAGGAGTTCCTTTTAAAGATGCAGTTCACAGCAGGCAAAATGGCAACATCTCTATTTGGCTACTGCAGCACTTTTAAAAATTGACATACTCACCAGTATCCACTAAAAGAAGTCACCACCTCCACTTCAAACCAGGATTTATCTCTTGCCAAAAAAAAAAAAAAAAAAACCAAAAACAAACTCACAAAACAAAACAAAAAAACAAACAAAAAAAACCCAAAAAACCCCAAAAAACCTCCCACACACCCCCAAAGCCTCCCCCTGAAAAAAAAACAACCAAACAAGAAAAACATTATTTTTACACAAAAGTTCCCATGTTTTGCCCTTTTTTTTTTTTTTATTTAATTTGGAAACATTTGTCAGATGTTAACAAGCACATATATCTATTCATCCTATTTGTAGGAGGGGTCCACATAAAAACTAATTTTAGCTTTGTAAGACTGTTCTCCACAGATTGTCTGCAGTCGATAGAGATGGGCTCCTCCAGAGGACAATTTGGAGCCAGAGCCTGAATTAGGCTGGCAGAATGGTCCTCTGGAGAAGACTCTCTCACTTGCTAATGACTGTTGAGGACATCAAGGGAAGGTAGACTCCCCAGCCTGAAATTATCCTTCAAGAATAATTTCTTCCCTTCTCATATTGACTTCTTCACACATATCAGTACTCACAATTTTTCCAGAGCCAGTAAGACGTGACACCCACCATCAAGGCGTGCACACAGGGACTGATTCATCGCAGCAGAGCCATTAGAAGGAAATGCATTAGTCTTAATGGCAAGAACTGCGCACTCACATAGTCTCTTCCCAAGAAAGTTCTTAAATCCTGTGGGAGTCAGATGTCGGGAACAGCAAAACCAGTACAAGCAGACACTCTTCTTTGACTGACAAGTCAGCAATCCATTGCCCAGACATAATTTATTATAATAAACACTGTCTCGCTATTTTGTCTATCATTTATATTCCTTTCTGGACTGTAGTTACCAACACCCTTCAGCCTTGAACAGAAGACGATCATCAACCCTCCAGATGTAGCCATTAAAAAGTACACTGGCTCCCTCTTTCTCCACCGCCTAGATTAGTTGGATGGGAGCTCCTCAGTCCTGAGAGCCAAATCGCAGGGAAATTTGGCTTCTACAAAAGTCTCGCCCTGTTGACCCAAGCACAGTGGCACAAACCCAGTGACCAGAACGTGGGTGGGAGAGACCACTATCCAGCCGAGATCCACCACCTTGGTACCCCTCCCCGAGACAGCCTAAATGCTTGTGTAGAATCATAAAATCATTAAGGTTGGAAAAGACCTTCAAGATCAAGTCCAACCATTAACCTATCACTGCCAAGTCCACCACTAAACCACGTCCCTAAGCACCACATCTACCTGTCTTTTAAATACTTCAGGGATGGGGACTCAACCACTTCCCTGGGCAGCCTGTGCCAGTGCCTGACTACCCTTTGGGTGAAGAAATTTTTCCTAATATCCAATCTAAACCTCCCCTGGCGCAACTTGAGGCCATTTCCTAATCTGATTTCCTGATGCTGATCTGACTGCTCCGTGGTTGGAGGGAGAAAGGAGCAGAGGAAATGGCTAAAGAACAGGTCAACACTTCCTGAAGGCAGAAGCTATTTCAGCCCTAACATCAAAGATCACTTTCATTCTCTGTGTAAGGCAAGAGTTAGTGTCCAATAAGTGACTACTTGGGGTTTTATTAACTACGTGCATTCTGCCAGTGGCTGCAGAGGCAGACTCCCAGGCACCAAATATTCTCAGAAAGCGAAGGAACAGAAAAGAAAAAAACAAAACAACCCAAACAAAAAAAAACTCCAACAATATTAACCATACACCTGACATACAGTCAGCTTTCGGACATCCCTGGAGAATGACCTCCCTGTTTAGCTATAAAAATGTGGATGGCCATCCACTACCCAGTATTACCCTGATAATGTACTTTAATCATGACACCAAGTGGTTCCTGCTACCAGTCGGAAGACAATTCATCTTCCGTGTTCATTCAGTCTCTGGTCCTGCAGAAGAGGTTAAGTATCATAGGGCTGATTAACACTAAATGCAGTTATTACAACACATTTCTATCATGGAAAATCAATCATGACCATGATAGTTTCACAGATGCTACCAAATAACAACTTTGGCTTGCCAGAACTCAGCATTTCCATTCTTTGGGAAATTCTGATATTTCAAATTAAAACAAAATAGCTTCACTGTTCTGAATCAGAGTGAAAAAAATAACTCAGCATGAAGAAATGCCAAGGAATTCTAATATCAACTATTCTATATTTCAGATATTAAGATTAATATATTCATGTGTTGATGCTTTTTTTTGAAAACAAAATCAGCATCTTCCTCAGAAGATTTCAGTTGGAATATACTATGTCGAAATTAAAAAAAAAAAAAAAAAAAAAGTTCCACATTCCAATGAAATTTTTCAGCCACCCTTCTCCATTACAGAAGAATGGAACTGCAAGTGAATGCATATGTTGTGGTACCTTTACACGTATTACCTCATGCCCTTAATTTAGAATAAGTGAGAGGCCACTTTAGTTTAAGGAACAATCGTGTGTTTTCCCATTGCTGCTGTTTGAGCAGATCCTTTGCAGAACATCTTTGAAATCTTCCTTGTGTTTTTGCATGCACCCACAGCTCAGCCTTGTCAGGCCCAAGCCCTCCAGGGTCTCGTTCCCACCACTGCCTTGTTTGTACACCTCTGTCACTCCAGTCAGACACTGTTGTGCCTGAGACCGCCTAACACCAAGACGTTCTCACCGTTTTGCATTTATCCTCCTATTATTTGTGTTTTCACACATAATAGAAGCTGCTTTGTCTGCCTGCATAGTAAATTTGCCTCATTGTCTTACAACCTTGCTGCGAAAAGCTGTTAGGATTGATTCACAATAGGGCCAACATTTCCATCAAGCAAATATCACTCTCAGCACCTGACAAATTGTGACACTGTTTGCAGAGCATCTGAATCAGAAACAAAAAGCTCCTGCTGGATGCTCGGGCAGGGGCGGCTGGGGAAGGGGCTAGCATGCCGGGAGCGGGGGCAACTGCCAGGGCAGGGCTTGGCCACAGCAAGACCCAGGAGAGCCCCACATTTTCTGGCCGCAATCCCCATGTTGCCAACAGGAGTGGGCGGGAGAGCTGACTTGCCAGGGAACAGCCTTTTGAGACAGCAGGCTGCTTCTCCAACTGGAGGGAATTCACATCTTTCCTTTTTCAGCCTTTGGATCGAATTGGGGGAAAGTTGGGCTACAATTTTCCATCCCAGCTTATTTTCTTTTCTTTCTCTCTCCATTTCCCATCCCTAACAGCCTCTTTCAAGCTTGGAAAAATTACTGTTATAAAGCATTACCTAGTGCACCCTAAGCACAACTTCCCACCCTCCCTTCCCGTCCTCATCTCATCTTATAATTACGTGTGACCCACTGGAAATTCCTGGTCAGCTGAAGGGTCCAAAAATCTGACTGGGGCTGAAATGATCAAAACTTCTTTTTATGACCTACAGCTCCATCAAACACAAGCAGATGGGAGAAGCAGGCACACGCTGGAGCCCCCAGACCCAACCGCAGGCCCACATCCACATCCTCCAGGGGACAGTCAGCTGCAGCTTTCATTTAGTAAGATGCACAGCTGCAAAGGATAGCAAAATAAGGTCGTTGGTGTCAGAAAGGCAAGGCCATCTGGTATCTTGGCACTTTCACGTGTGAAAGAGGATGATCTCTGATTTTCAGGAAACAACAGACATGAGTAATCTCAGGATAAAGGCCAAAGACTGAAAAGAAAGTGAATTACCTTCTTTTTCTGCTAAGTCAGGAGAGAGGCATAATCAGAATGTGATGAAAGCTTTCCCTGCTGCTGCCTGTGCTGCAACTCTCCCTGAATAAACAATGGCCCTTAACGTTTAGGAAGCAAGGAGGAACGAGCCCAGCACTTTCACAACCACAGGTCAGCTCCACTCTTCCTTCCATCTCCCTCCCAAAATTAGTCATCGTCTCTTCTGTTCCCGCAGAGAGACAGCAGGAGCTGTGAAGAAAGAGGAGCCCCCACACCAGGGTTCAGCAGCTGTGGCTTACCCTTCTGCATTCACTTTGTATGCTTGTTTTACTTGAATTCGGTGCAAGACCAGGTACTAATATGAACACCAAACTCTAAATCTTTCTTCAAAAAAAGGGAATTGGAAATGTAAGCAGCTATTGTATGGACAGGCTGAGGATATTTTCACAGTCGCGTCAGAGCTGATGGCAGAATTACATTTGGTTACTTTCCTTTTGGCACTAAGGAGGCGGGGCTAAGGGGAGAAGAGTGTATTGCACAATCCAGGGATTAGGGAGAAAAAAACATATTACCCAACCAAGGGATTTGAGGAGGCTTTTCTTTTAAATTCCCTGTTACCTGATCTCTCACATTTTCACCAGATGCAAGGTTAAAATTGGGAAGAATGCATTACTTATCTTGAATAGGTGACTCTAGGTGACTATGTATGAGGAAATAAAAATCTTTGTGTGTTACAGTAAAGATCTCTTCCAGTTACCAATTATAGCCATCAGAGATAGCTTAGCTTTGTGTCTTTCATAAAAGAAAATAAGAAAAAGAAACAGAATTTACTCCATTAAAAAAAAAAAAAGAAAAATATCATCACATATGAGGTTTTTCTGAAACACGTTCATTAAGGGGAGAGCTCACACACAAGCTCTCTGGGTCCATCCTGCCCTGGAGAGCATTTCTCATAGTGCTTCTGGCCTGAGATTGCCCACAGCCTTGAATGAACATACATAATGCTTGGCTTATGTTGTTGATGGCCATCACATCCCCAAGAAGGGTCTGGACAGAAGCTTTCTGTGGGCTGGGAGAGCCCAGGCTATTCCCAGAGGGAAAGACATGCAGTATCCTCTCTGGAAAGCAGAAAAGCTGTGCTCCAGCCAGACCCCCCCTTTAAAGGGCACCAAAGTCTTCCAGGCCAGACTGTCAACAGCCATCTCTGCTACAGGTTATGGTTTTTCTCCCTCTCAAATGGACTAAGGTTGGATAGGTAAGGGGATGTTTTGGGAAAGAACTGCAACCCTTAGGTCACTTGTCTGAAGGCCATCAGGTTAGCAGTTTCTAAACACCACATATAAACATTGTGAGGGGGCACCTTAACTGGTGTATTGGTCTCAGTCCAGCTCGTAACTGCCCCAGCATCACAGCCAACATTAGTCATCCCTCCCACTATCTGCTGAAAGAAGAGAAACTAAGAGCTGACAAAACAGAGACCAAATAACCCAGCACTCAGTAATTTTGCTGTTTGCTCTGGATCGTAGCGCATTTATCAAACGATGATATGGCCCACATCAGACTCAAGGAAATGAAAAACATTGTTTTGCTCTTTGCCGCCCAGGCTGAATCAAGATTCGCAAGACCAAAAGAGAGTCCACACAAGCATCACAACGCTACCCTGTATCCAAGCCACTGTGAGTCTACTCCAGCACTGTTTGTCATGCATCAGCAGGGTTTGTTGAGCACCTTTCAGCATTCCTTTAACACCTGAAAAAGCTGGAAAAAAAGAAAAGCTGAAAAGCTGGAGAAGGCAACTGGTGCCTCCTCCTTTTTGCCGTAGGTTTGCATTACATTGACAGGGAGAAGTCCAAAAACAGTCACTATCTTTATGTCCAATTGCACATAATACATGTACATAACCACTTTACAGCCACTGCAACATAGTCTGCCACCATAGGGCTTGAAAACCTCCAGTATGGCAAATCTAAAGGGGAAAGGAAGCAGTTTATCATGAGCATCTTGATAGTAAAGAATCAGAGATGCAGCACTGGACTATAAAGCTCACACTAGCCTTGGAGGCAGTAAAAAACTGTTGGAGCAAGCTCAGTAATTTAAATCTAACCTTGTAGGATGTGAAGCCCACTGTTTATGGAGTTACGTGTTCTTCGCTCATTGTACCATGCACTGCACAGCCCCAGGTACATAAACCCACACAGAGCACCAGCATCTTGGCAGGAATCAGCAAAAAGACAGAAGTATGCTGCAAGATAGGGCATCAAAGGCAAATTACAGAATGAAAAGGGAGAGGGAGCAACTCAAAAATAAAGAAATCCAGAAATTCTATCACAGTAAAAATTGGCCAGAGAAAAAACAAAGAAACTACCTGCTCCAAAGGCAAATATACTGCCCTGCAAGAGAAGTGACGGTTGCAACTGTTGGCTACCTGCAGAGACAAGAATGAAAAATAAAGAATAGCTTAAGCTCTTCTCACTAATGGAAGGCTATCCACAATCAAACATGCCAGCTGCATTGGTACTACTTGCTAATTCCTTCTTCAATGTCATTTTAAATCAGGCTAAAACCTGGAGGTGACTATAGTGCCAGCAGCAAAGCATCCTATGAGCACAAGCAGCTGGCAAGACACTGGTACTGGATATCCCTTAAGGCAATAGCATCAAAGGCACTTTTCTTTTGTTTCCTCTCTACACGGGTTTTTAACATGTGAATTCTCTCAGTGTCTCAACTTACAACTAACCTCAAAACTCATAATGAAACTTTATTCACATCTTTGGCATTGCACTTACTTTCACAGGAGAGTCCATTGCCCTCTAGGGCATCATCTCAAAACCATAAATGAGGCTAACATCAGCAATTAATAACCAAGGACCTGGCCTAGCATGCACCTACACACGGCATTTCATCGCCTTCAGAGAACCTACAGGATGCAGTGCTCGAGTTGGAATGAAACTCAATGTGTTTTCACAACAAAAGGATATACTCCTGGGATCATTCACTAATTGGATAAAAGCATAAGAACTACCCCATTACCATCCCTAGAGGAAACTCATTAGCAACCTAATGAAATAAAGTGATGACAGGAAGGTATTTTCTCATCATCTTTTAATGCTAACAGGCTTCAAAGCCATTTTGCTTCCTCACCCTCTCCTATGGTGCCCAGAAACCCCACGGCACCTCTCAGAGCATCACAGGCAGTCTCCTCTCCTGCATATTACACAGCATCAGGGAGCAGTTCCAGAGCACAGAGGGATTCTAAGATGTTCAACTCATCATCTTTGATGAATCTGTGCAATTGAAGCTTAATCCCTGCCCCACTTGGAAAATGTTCCCCAGTGGGTCAAGCTTTCTGATGAGTCATACAATTTAGAAGGCACATAATCCAGCAATTAGGGGCTTTGCTGTTTGTTTTTATGAAAAGTCAAATTCAGGAAAATTTGAAAGAAATTAGAAATATTGAAACAAATTTTACAATTGTGAAATACTTTCAAGTTAGTGAAATTACAAATATTGAAGTGAGTACTACATAAGCATAGTGCTTCTTATAAATATGTCTATATTAAACACGAGAATTTCTTTTTCTCCTCCTGTAAAAAGTGTCAGGTCATACCACCAATCACTCATGTATCATATAGCCCTAACCAGACATACTTTAGATGTACATATTAAACACACATTCCTTAGTAACAGCGAGGGAGGAATGGATAATTTTTAATCCATCTGAAGAGGATAATACAAAGCAAGACAAAGTATTCGCCCACCACATTCCCACACCTACACCCTTCATCAGTAAACACCTTCCTCCAAGTCCCTGGACATTCAAAAAGATTCCACATCTCTCCACCGAGAACTCTTACATGCAGTCAGACAGCCAAAGACATCAACACTATTTATCTCTGCAATGCACCTATAGCCTAGCTGAGGCTATAGGGCAGCCAGCGGCACCGTTCCGCAATGCCAATGAGTAAACTCATTGCTGATGGCATATACCTTATCGGCAGCTGGAGAGAGCAGCATCCTGCATCTTCTCATATCTCATGATTATCCACAAAGGTACACAGGAGGAGCAACGATGCGTTAAGTTGGTATGCCTCAAACCTAAGTACAATTAGACACCTTCATTCCTTCTGGCTACGTGGCCATTTGTCTACGACAATTGGGATTAGTGTTAGGTAGTCTGTAGGGCCAGTGAGCTGGAAAACTTTCTAGGTAGAATTTGAAGCCATAACGCCTCAAAAAAGGGTAGATGGACCAGATAATAAAATAGAGTTTCCCATTATGGACTGTAAATTTTGAAGTTAGCTGAGCTTTCTAATGGAAGGGGATTCTAGCAGTGCCATTCAGAGCTGCATTTAAAGGGAAGTCCAGGACTGAAAGGTTCGGGACATCATTACAAAGCCTTTTTCTAGCATAAGTGTTTCAAACCACCAAGCTTCCTCATAAATGCAGTATAGAAAGTATCAGGGAAATCTAAGGCTCAATCCCAGAGTACAGACAGGCTCAGCCCTGCACCAGCTTACTTTGCCGAGCGTGCAGTAGTTAGTGACCATTAGTTCCTCAGCACCAGCTAATAACTCTTTCCCTTCCCCTTCAATCCCTTACCTACCTCTATGCTGCGCCATTTCAGTAAGTTAGTTGGAGGAGCTGAGACATTCAGGATGACCACTTAGTGCCCTAGGGCAGCCTCAGGTTACCATAGCCCTTTAAAAATGAGCCCTCCCATTTGCTCAATGCACAAATAATTCAGAGGCAAAACTTGGGTATGTTGTACTCTAAACAAGATCAAATTATAATATTAACACAGAGCTGTCCTCTGCTTCTTCCCCAACTTTCAGCTTTTCTCTGAAAGTTGCGGTTTCGATTCTCTTCTGTTCTCCTCTCCTTTCAACCTGGATGAGAGGCCTTGCTCTTAAAGCTAGGGTTGAGGATACGTTCCCACTTTGTCACACAGACTCCATCTGCCATCTTAAATAAGTCACTTTATCTTCCTTTGTCTCTGTTTCTCAAAGAGGATTTACAAAGAATCGGGTCCTACACTGCCTGCATTCGGTAGATATTATCACTTAAAGATTACAGCCTTACAGATGGAAAAAGCTGAGACAAAATACAACAATGGACAAATATTAGACTTTTTTGTTTGGTGTTAAAAAACAAACAGCCCTTCCTTAACACTACACTGTCTCCTACTCCATTCGTGGGTCTCCTCTGCAGACCAAGATAGGGAGCTGAGGTCTTTTGTAACTGAGAAACAATTCTAGGGAAATTTAAAGTGAAAAACCCCACTTTCCTTCCTAACCAGAGTCACTCCGAGCCCAGTGTTATCTTCAGAGAAGGATTCAGACCCAGTCTGGACAGGGAAGGCTGTGCAGGATCATGGCCGACCTGTGGCACATGGCAGCCAGCACATGTTAGACAAGGTGGTGCTGGTGTGAGGGCCACATGCATCTTCATCTTCACCAACGAAATCCTCCCTGAATTAATTTATAGGCAAAATGCAAAAGACAAGTTTCCAAAGGGGGGGGGGAAGAAAGCCTTTATGATCTGGCTGAGACGCTATCAATCAACTTCCCTGCTGGCAGCATAAAGCAGGTTGCACATGCATCAGCGATGGCCTTACCAGAAGCTCAGCACCCTGAGAGACAGGGTTACGGGAGAATTCAGGGGCTGGCACAACATGGGAAGCAGTGATACCCACAGGCCAGCACGTCCACACCAAGAGAAGCAGGAAAAGAGAAATAAAAAGAAGTGCAGTATAGACAGAAATGAGAAGTGAAACCAGAGAGACCTGGTGACTTTGGATGGGCCTGCAAACCTTGGACTCGGCTCTTGGCACAGCACTTTCTGTCAGACCTAAGGCCTTCACCATGAGCAAACACACGAACATTTTATATGCACAAGTATGTATTACCTCAGAAGAAAGGACAGTTAAATAAAGCCAGAAAACCTGCACACCATACACTGGAATTAGCAACGTAATGACATCCCTTCATCTTACATTCCTGGGCATTTATACAGAGCATGCACCGAGGCTCCCGAACACACAGCCCACTCTGGTACACTTTCCTCAGCCCACATAAGGTCCAGCAATTATTTAGCAGAAAGTACAGATGGTTTTGCCACATAGCTACAACCTGCAAAACACACGGCAGAGTCCTTCATGCCCATGTCCTGCCATACACCGTCCTTCACCCTGCAGTTATTCACCATGACGTCACCTTACCCGTACACAGCCATCAAATACCCAGCACTAACCCCCATGGAGGCTCCTATAGACTCTGTACACATACATACACAGTCTTAGCTTAATATATTCTTACACATTTTTTTCATACACACCCAGTCCCACACAGCTTTTCTCTGTTAAGAGTGACAAATGGGCAAATCATTCAAAAACCACAAGAGGGAAAAAAACCCCAACATCAGGACACGCAGGGTGAACAGTATAATTGAGTTAATGCATTACTCCCACATACAGTTAAAAAAAACCAAACCAACTTTGTAGAGAGTGAGACACAAAAAGGAGACCCAACTTTCCACATCCATTTTATTCCAAGGCAAAGTTCCTCATCGTCAGTTCTGTAACTAGAAGAGGTTGCCACAAAGCTACAAGCCTCCCATGCATGATTATTTTCTTATTCTTCTTTCCCTCTCCCTCTTTTCCTTAATATCTTGGAAATCCTTTGGCTGATCGTCAGTCTCTCATGCCCAGGCTGTGCTGGATTTACTGATAAAGAAGCAGGCAGAGCACAGAAGACTGTTGCATATACACAGCACCTTCCCAAAATCTCGGCCAAGTTGCCAAGTTTGCCAAATAAAATCTCCTGTCAAAAGCCTGGTGAAGTTTCAAGCAAATCATTTCATCAGCCCCATAACTGACCCAGGCAAGAAGAACCAACTACTGCTCATTTATTCCAAAGGACTAGCCAGAACAAAAGTGTTTTTCCACTCCATCAGAGTTGTGTGGCATCTGATTCAGCATTTATTATATGATGAAATTTTCCACCTGCAACAGTCCCAGGGCAATCTGAGGCTACAGGTCTGTGTCTATGCTACACAACAACTTTATTATTCGCTCATAGAAGCTCCCGCTTTCAAATCACTGATGAATTTATCTCCTTCTGAGTATGTACGTAATTCCATTGAAGCTCACATGTGGCTTTACCCAGAGTTATCATTCACAACGTGTCTCTTGTAAAGTACTGCTAACCTCAGATACAAAGGAAGAATATAAGACATGCTCTAAATTCAAAGACAGTCCTTTTTTTTTTGACCTAGAGACATTGAGTGCCAGACTTGCAGCCACATCTCAAAGTCAGGAGGGAACTTTAAGTGTCAGCCTGGTTTTCCCATGGTGTTATTTTGGTTCTGAACTATCCTAGCCTTTTTCTGCATTTTGCTTCAACACCCAACGTCTACGTCAAAGCTTTATAAAAGAAAGAGCTTCATGAAGGCCCCTTCATGTACCAAAAACGTCCAGTGACGTGCTTTGGGAGAAAACGATAAAATGGTGATGGATGTTTTAGGTGACAAAGTAAACTGAGTCACTGTTATGCGAGTGGGTGTTAACAACTCTGTACAGTACATAACCGAAACTCTTACCAAAGACAGTTGTAAGCAGATCTTATGAGATTAGGCCAGAGAGCGAGAATTATTTTCTTGACGTTTGGTAGAAGATAAAAAATCATCCATCATTTTCATGCAGAACAACCTCACTCATTTATAGAAATAGGATGTATTAAGATTTAAGGTAACTTAAGTGAAAAAAATCAACACAATCAAAAGATCAAAGGCTTGTGTTGGGTGTTTTCATTTTTACAAATGTCATTCAGTTTTAATTATTTATAGTGCTTCACAGTACACTAGTAAATGCTGTCATATTTCATAAAATAATTAAGTCTTAGTAATAGGAGACACCTCTTCCATCCTGTCTCTATTTAATATTTACTGAGAAGTGATGTGCGTTTTATGATCATTATCATGTCTGTAAATAAATGAAGCAAAAAATGAGGATGTTTCCTATCCTTAAATTTCTATTTTGGTCTAAGGGCCCATCTGTAGTCCCAGTTACTTACATGCTCATCCACAGTGACGAGGCTTGTGTAATCAGGGAATTCCCAGGATTTCTCTGCCATAACTTTTTCCCCTTCAAATGCAGTAACAAAACCCACTCTAATTATAACTCCAGCTACTTTTTGCCACAACAGACAAGCAGTTATTGCTGATGGTGCGGGAGGAGAGGCCAGCTTGATTCTTGGCTTCTGCTTGCAGAGGAAGGGTCAGGAAAGCACACAAGGCACGTCCCAAACAGATTCATTTGGCAAGTAGAGAGAAACATCAGCCAAGGAAACTCAAGCCGCCCATTACAGACAGCAACATTTCTGAGTGGAACTGGACGGCCAACAGGCACGGCGAGTTAAGAAAACCAGCATCTCCAGCCACTTCCATTACTAAAAGTGAAACGTATAGTTTCCTGCTCAGACATGCCATCGTAGCCAAAGATAAAGCATGATAACCAAGCCGCCAACCCGCTGCCTATTAGCGGCACAGGGCTCTGAGCCGATTCGTTATGGCCCCACTTTTGGAAATCCCCGAGCCATGTACAAGCAAGAACCCTAAAGCCTGCCACCCGCTGCATCGGGCAGGATTTCTCCACTTGGTCAAAATGAAATGGCATTTCTCTAGAGTGACATGTGTTTGCCAAATGCCACTTGAGCTCTCACAAGAGGGCCATTAAAACTTACGACTTTATTTTTATTTCCAATGCCACTAATCAAGATTCCCTGAATTTATAAATAATAAGAAGAAATTAAAACCCATTTGCATTATTGATGGTTTTGGTTGATTTGCTTTTTGGCTTGTGTTGTCTGGGTTTTTCTTGTTGTTGTTTTTATTTGTTTGGTTTTTGTTTGGGTTTTTTTTTTCCTTTTGGTTTTGTGGGGGTTTTGGGGCTTTTTTATATTTTACTATTTCTCTAAGCTTAAACAATTAAATGAAAAGACTGCATTTCAGAGAAGTTTTTAGAGCTGCAAACACCTGCAGAAAACCTGCCAGATAGAGCTTTATTTCCAAGGTTTTCTCTAGCCATAGCTTCTTATTGTGGAAATATTCTTATTGAGCATCTCTTTGGTATAATCTGAATTTCTCTTTATTTCAAGAATTACTTTGGGAAAGCTACTTTAATCTCTACTTGAGCTAAAAGAGACCGTGAGGTTCCTCACCGAACTGTGCAGTGACAAAATAATAAAAGTTAAAAGGAAAGAAAAATTTACCCACTAGCTTTGTGTCACAATATCTTGTAAATACTCTGCTGGCTCTAGAAATGTAGAGGGTAAATACTACCCCAAGATCCAGTCTTTAGAGAACATTTCTCTCTGGCAGGGGTACATATTTAATTAACTTTTTTTTCCATTTGCCAACTTCTTTACAGTGGGGTAGGAAACTGAACTTTTGGTTCTATCGGTTTATAAAAAAAAAAAATTTCATTTTGTGAGCCCATAGTTCAGATTTTAAGCAGAAAATTGAAAATGTTTTTAAGATACGTAATTCCATATTCGTAGAGTAAAAAGTTAGCCCTAAAAATCAGTGCTTAGCTGTTGGCATTCTTATTAAGTCGGTTGGCCCCATTTAAACGCATGAGGCTGATAACGAGACTCCATTTCTCTGAGCTTTCATTCAGTCTGCACAGGCACCAGCTCTGCAAGTTACCCCCAATTAAGGGATCGACACTTCTGATTGCAGACCCCCCTGCCCTCCCTCAGCAGCCCCGCACCGCCGGCGGGACCAGCGGCACCCACCGGCTGAGCTCCGGCGGCGGCACCCCCTATTACCTCAGGCAGAGCAGGCGCCCCGTCTGCAAATTAAGATCCACTTAAGGGATGCGTGTTGGCAGCACATACACACGCACAGAAACAGACACTCGTTAAACCCATTAGCTCACGCACAAGCACAGCTAAGTGGCATATCCCCACTGTGTATGTATACATCATTACAGCATATTACTAGAAAGAAAACAGCAAGCAAACATCTACTCTTAACAGGATGATGAGCTTTTGGTACAGACAACAAGCTTCATGAATGTCAGGTGCAAGGTGGGTATGGCTGGGGACACGGCAAGGTCAAGGGAGTTTTCGAGCTCCCTATGAGGCACACCTGTGTTATTTAAAGCAAGTTTTTCCTCCTGATGGTTCAATAGGGGGGACAAACATGGCTACACTGGTATTTACTACACAAAATCATTACATATCTAATACAGCAGTTTCTGCATTGTAAGCCACTGGCTGCATCAGTACAAAACATTGTTTTCTGAACTATGTTACTCATTGTTTTGGTACAATTCTGGAGAAACTAATGAGTTATTTGTATGCAACAACTATGTCATTAGCTAAATAGATCTGCATTATAATGAAAGCAGTTGCTTTTTAGCAAAAAAAAAAAAAAAAAAAAAGTGGGGGGGCGGGTAAAGATAATACTTTAAGCCAGACTCAGGTAAACCATAGTTTCATAGCAGGAAGTGATTAACATACACAAGTCAGTACAGGAAATATTTTTCTTCTTCCTTTTTTCCTTTGCGACAATACCTTGACCCCTCTTTCAGCCACCTGTTTCATTCCTTCAGTTGCAAACAACAGATTTTTTTACATGCATTTTCATGAATCTTTATTATTTTAAGCAAGTTCCAACTGTTGGTTTCTTTCTGCTTGTATAAATACAGATATATGGGTGTATGTCAATGTAACGCACCTGCATAGAGAATCCTAAATGAGCTGTTTTAAAGTCTGTCTGAAGCCTTGAATAATTTCTATTGTACCAGTGGATAAGGGAGTCCAAGTGCCAACATAAATAGATTTTCCTGTATATAATATAGTCATTTACATTTACGAGTGTATTTCAGCACCATAATTTACTGAGAGAAATGGTAGCAATTTCAGGAGCCTGGGGGATGCGGGTTGTGGAGAGCTCAGTGGAGGTCCTTTGTGGAAGTTTTCTACTCTTCTATCTACTCAGATTGTTCTCGTTACGGACAAATGAGAGAGTGCACATTATTTGTAGGAAATGAGCTCGGAAAGAATAAAAGGTGTGGAAATCCAAGGATGCAAAGAAAATGTACTTTCTCACACATATCCTAAGTCAAGTAGAATGAGTAATATGCATCAAGAGATGCTTAGGAAAAGGCTTTTATGCCTGAAGGTTCAGGACTTGTTGTACACTTGCCTAGATGGAGGAGAGGAGAGGGAGGAGGAAGAAGAGAAAAAACCCCTACATTTCCTCCTACGAGCGTTTATTATGAAACCCTTACAAATATCAACCATGCAGAAAACTTCAAGAACACCCATGTCTTTAACACACTTCTACAGAATCTAGAGAACAGGACATTATAAACAGATTTGAATATCTCCCCCCGCCAAAAAAAAATAAAAAGGGGGGAAGACACCAAAATTAATGAAATGAAGAAAACGTAGAGCCTGAATAGAACACCTCCAAGATTTACTGCAAGCCCCATGCCTTCTGTACCAAGAGCAGACGCATAAGCAAACCTGTCTTGTTAGCAGCTACTTCAACAGCGCACCTACAGAATCTGCCTTTACCTGCAGGAGGCAACTTGCCCCTAAATGGCACGTGCTAGGAAGACTGTCAGGGCAGAGATGCAAAAGTACCGAGAGAGAACTGATGTAATGCTCTTTAGGTGTCCAGTAAGTTTTCCTTTTCACATCGCTCACCTTGTTGAGCCTGGTATGAATCATCCCAAACTTGACACTCACCAGTGAGACCATCAGCCCTTACGGGGAAGTCTCTCTGCGTACATGAAGTATTACATAAAACTTCAGCTATGAAGAGTGTTTAATTACACCATTTTTAAGCCCCACCACATGCAGAGACTCAAACCATTACTAAGCTCTCTTAGATGTAAATTGACAGCACATTAAGAAGAAGTATCTCCGTGTTAGGGGAGATTCTTCAGCTAATTTACCTAGAGCTAGTGGCACTCTTTCCTTGCAGAGACAAAATAAGTAGCAGCTCTGTCTTCTCTATCCTCCCAGTTAAGAGGGCTCATCCCTAAGCACGCTAGAATACCAGTTAGTGATGGTGTGCTGCCTCCCCTGGGGCTTTGCAGCCAGAATTAGGTAAGACTCGAGAACTTTTTGGCACGAAGCTTCTCAGACAGCAAGCACCTTCAGCAGCTGCTGCCCATTAGCAGATGCCAGGTGGTAACAGAAAAGCAGACGAACCCCACCGCCAGCCCCTTCCGACAGGTGTAGTTACAGAAGGAAGAAACCCTTTTATTTGATCTCAGAGATAGGGAATAAATGCACGGCCATAAAAATACGAGACCCTGGTTATGCAAGGGCCACCCTGCTTGGGCTGTGCCCCACGCGTGGGGGTGCCGGGCACGGCGGCCCACCTCTCTGGCCAACCGCTGGGGCTTACGCAACGGCCGCCGGCACGGGTGGGGAGCGGAGACCGGTGCTCCCCGAGGCTGCCCACGGAGAAACCCCTCTCGGGAGCAGCGATGCCACCAGAAAGGGGTTTCCGATCCCTTTCGCCAGCGTTTGGAGGCGCCGGGAACGCGGGCGGCCGTGTTTTCATTGAAAAGGGCAAAGCGTAAAGACAGAGCTATTCCCCGGCAGCCGGGCAAGGTCCCCGACTCTCTCCGCGAGTAACTCTGAAGTTCACCCTCGTACCCGTCCCCCTCCCCATCTCCCCTGGCGCTGCCGCGCCGCAACCCCGGGCAGGTCGCTGGCCTAAGGGAGCGCCCACCGGGGGGCGGCGGGGGGGCTCTTTTAGGCTTCGGGATGCAGAAAAAGCACCCGCAGGCTCCAGGGCGCTGCCCCCACGCCGCTGCCCGGCCGCGCCGCCGCCGGACCCCTCCGGCCGCCTCCCCACCCGCGGGCGCCCCGTGCCCGAGAGGGGCACCGAGGGCGCCCGGAACCTGCCCCGCCCGCCCGCCGGGCGCCCACCTGTAGGACACCTGCTTCCTGAAGGTGAGGCTCCGCAGCTTCTCCTCCAGCGACTCCTCCGCCGCGGACAGCCCCGGCTCCTCCGGGACCCCGGCGGCGCCCGCCGCCTCCCCACCGCCCTCGGCCCCCCGGCAGCCGCCGCCACCCGCCGCCCCGGTCTCCTCCCCGCCGGCTGCGGCGGGGGGGTTCATTGCGGTGGGGCAGAGGGGGCGAGAAGGAGGGGGGGGCGGAGGAGGCAGGCGGGGGGCGGCCGGCGGCTGCAGGCGCTGGGGGGCGGCGGTGGCCGGGGGGCCGCTGCTCCCGGGGCGGCGGGGCGCGCTGCGAGCCGCGGCGGCTGCAAATGGCAGCGCGGCCGCGCAGCATCCATCGGCGGCCGCACTGCAGCGGGGCATTGTGGGAAACTCCCGGCCGCCCCCGCCCCCCGCCACGCCCCGCCGCCCCCCCGCCAATCGCCGCGCCGCCCCCCCCGCCACGCCCCCGCCCCCGCCCCAGGGGGGCGCGGGGCCGCAGGTCCTGGCCTCCCCCTGCCCCGTCCCCTCCGAGCGCCCCGTTAAAAACGCCTTTGGGAGAGCGAGCTCGGGTGCCCGGAGCACCCCGCGGTGCCCTCGGCTCCTTACACCCCGCGCTCCTTCACCTGTTAAACCCTTCCAAATTTTTTTCCCAGGCAATCTCCTTTTCTCACGCTCAGAATCAAAGCTCCCAACTCCAAAGAGAGAGCTTCTGATGCAAGCATCACCATGCCCCTTAGTAAAATAACTTGTCTTCCCAGCTTGTTCCCCCCTTCTCCCTTTTGTTCATTGGGGGAGACTAAGGAAAACTTTGCAGGGAGGCGTCAGTGTGGGGCTGTTTAAGCACATGAGCTGACAGTGACAATAAGATTAAAAAAATACAGCAAAGGTCAAGGTCTGGGACTATGCAGAAATTATAGCAGGAATTATGCTCAGCCAGTGCTTTATTTTCTGCATCCAAAACCAGCTTCTCCAAGGCAGTGCAATCCAAAATAGAAAGACGTAAGAAAAAAAGAGGAGAAACACGAACAATGACACTCTACAGAGAAGGCAAAGCCTACGGGAACAGATTTCAGAACCACCCCTTCTCCACAGACGACTCCCCTGCATGGCCTTGCCCCTTCTTTGTGATCCTTGTGCCACAGCACGGCCAGCGACATGAGCAAAAGTCAAACAGGTAACAGCAGTGACTTGCTGCCCATATGCACCAGAGCGCAAATGTTGGAAAATCTTGGGCATGAATCAAACTTACGACAGCCATCAGGTTCTTTACACCTGATTCTTGCTCCTTCTCCAACCCTGTTTAAAGATTCAGCTTCTCCATCCTTAGCACATATCATGTATACATCTTTTGACTTGAGCAACGATAGGCTTTCCAAGCCAGCCAGTTAAGGTTTTCCTGTCCCTTGTTGGCAGTAGAGAAGAGTGAGGAAGAGTGAATCTTTTCACTACAGTTCAAGCATTGAAAAGTTTACCCTACTTTCAAAATTAGATTATATCCGTATGCATAAATGATGCACATATTATCTATACGCACATATGCTTCCTCCAGTATGTATATAAATTTTCTCCCCAAAACCTCAGAGTATTTTTAGTTACTAATGAAGCAGATAGAAGAAAGCATAATTAACCAATGTAATACATGGCTTACTAGAAGCAAAAGTAAAGCTCTTATGCAGAACTGTAAAAAGAAGGTCTGGATCCTGCTCTGAGCTGCGTGCAGGGAGACCTGCAAACCAGCATGGAGCTCTACTGAAACCATCGATGCCTTTTCCGTGCAGAGCTGGGACCTCAGGAACTTCCAGGGAAATTAGCAGCCAATATTGCTAGTGAAAGCATCCAGTTTAAGAGCACATGACAACTCGTTTCTCGGAAAGAGACTAAGACATTTTGTGGCAGAGCTGTCACAGACCAGTTCAGACCTCGCCCAACAGCCAGCTTCAAGGATGAGGAGCAGTGCCACAAGCCCCTCTCTCATCAACGGGATCTTCAAGGTTTTGTCGTTAGCGAAAACCGTATGTTCTGTTGCTATGACAAGATGCCAATGGCATGTGCAAAAAATACTTTAATTGCAGATTAATTTTGCACTTGGAGAGCAGAACAGTATGCATCATCTCACAGCTTTATTCTTTTAGCCTTTGGCCCTCGTGAGAACAGCTCTGTGGCCTGTGCCCCGGCAAATCGCGCCACCTCCCCCAGAGCATCTGGAGCAAAGCCTAACAACGAATCAAAATTTCCTACGCCCCCCTCCGCCAGCAAACATCCACGCCACCGAGCCACGTCCTCCTTCTCCAGCACAAACCCTACTGTAGCCCCTGCTCGTCAATAACCATTTTGCCCACATGACCACATTTACACTGAGCTCCGGGATTACCTGTTTTTCCTCTGACTGCTGCAATTTGCATGACTCATTTGCAACATGAAGTGCTAAATCGACTTCCTATGCCTTTTTCTGAATATGAGCAATTATGAGAGAATCTGAGGCTCGTGAAGGAAAGCCCTGCTTACACAATTACACCTGTGGCAGAGCTGTCAGTTCCTGTGGTTTGAGAGAGGCAGCAACAGCAGAAACTCCATCAGAGCATCATGTTTGCTCCAAGATGTGGCTGCAGACATACCGCTGGATCAGGAGGGAAAGGATGAGCACAAAAATAGATTTTTAGCAGGTTTTGCCAGTATCTGGGATCATTGTGCTGGCAAAAGCCTGAATTCCCACGGCTGGGATCTCATTTCTTAAGCTCAGCGGTCGGGTTAAGAGGAGCACCACGTATCACTCTGCGGTGACTCCCCAGCTCATCTGGGAGAGCTGACAGGCTTCAGCAGGTGGGAAGCTCTTTTTCCTGGGTGGAAACATCTCGCCATACTGCATGCCTTGAATAGCCGGGTGGATGGTGGGAATGAAAGAGGAAATACGGAGAAGGAGGGAATTCAGCCTTTGGAGTAAAGCCAAGGGAAGGAGGTTTATTCCATTACTCACATGCCTGTTAAATCCCAATCCAGGCTGTGTGCGCTGCAGTAAGTTTTATTCAGAGTGGGAGGGACTGAAAATCCTATTCCTAATGGAAAAGAGGTGGATATATGAAAAAAGGGGAGTGGGGAAGAAAGGGGTGAGGCAACCCTACTTGTTCGGTGTGCCAGGCTAGCCAGTGAGACGTCAATCTGCTTCGAATGGTTCATATTCCTTAACGTCATACAAAATTCTCCCTCAGGATAACCTTCAAAATTCATCCTCCAGGAAAACATACAAAAATACGTATACTTATACACACACACACACGTGTGTGTGTGTATGTATTTGCATCCCCCCCCAATTTTTTTTTTTTTTTTTTTTTAAGCATAACTGAACCAGCAGCCAGCTTCCCTTCCCAGATCCAATGCGGGTAGATATGCCCACAAAAACATTTACTTTTGGTCAGCATTTGAAGTTCAAATAGAGCACCACTTCTCCACTGGGTAACTGAGGGATGCTGAGGCTTAACATGGAGCCACCTGCCCTCACCTCAGCAGATCACCCTGCTGGGCAGAGCCGCTTCACCCTGCAGCTCTGCCAGCACTAGCTCCCATTAGCTCTCCGGCAAGTTACTGCTTTCTGCTACATTCTTGGGGTTTTTTACCATTTTCCAGCTATTTCGCAGCACTGCTCCCGTTTCTGCACGTAGGCTGCCACAGCTAGAAATATGCCCTGATTCCTGTTGCCAAGGTGTTCGCTGGAGGTGACAACAAGGGCCTGATCCTGGCTTGGAAGTGCCTGGGTGCTGTTCCTTCACAAACGCCACGGATCAAACCCAGGTTTTTCCCAAATAGGTTTATTAAAAAAAGGGCTAACTAGAACCTAAGCATTTCTTTAGACAGTGGAAGCAAGACAACCCAACAGACGTGGACTTACTCTACAATGGTTATTTTTTCCTTGGTTGTATCACAGCAAAGAGAAGGGCCAGAACTTCTGATTTCCTCCTTACTGGAGATCCACAAGACAGTAATTTTACAGCAACATACAGAACTTGTGTAAATACAACTTAAGATTAATTCAATTATAAAAAGTTAAACAAGTCATTCTCAGCTTCTGTGCGGGCCATTTGAAGCCTACAGGAGACAGCACCAAGAAAATGAGAAACGAAATCAATCACTTTTTGAAGCACAAACCGGAGGGAGACAAGACATACAAGCATTATTCATTGAACACAAAGTGAAACATGCTTTTGTTTCTAATTACTACCTCCTCTGGATCACCTTGTTTTGGTGAATCTCAGCGTGCTTTATAGAGAGGAGGAAGCCACCACTGTCCCCATTTCACAGACCAGGAATCTGAAGCATGGAGAAGGGTCAGCCAAATTTACCAGCATGCCATGAGCAGGACTAGACCCAGAAGCTCCTCGGTCCCTATCCAGTGCTCTCGCTCTACAGGACGTGGCTCCTGCAAAATAATTTTATTTATGGCAAAGGTACAAGCTTTTGCTCACTGCTTCTAAACCTCAAGCTAATGAGGTCCATATTTCTAAAAAAAACCCAAGGCAAACAAACCAGGAAAGGAAGCACCAGTGATGAATCTGCCATGACATACCTGCAGGGGCAGCGAAGTCTGTACTGTTGTAAACTAGGTACAAGCAATAGCTAACAGCAAAGCATGAAGACTTACAACCCACACCACGCCATGAGAGGCATTGCAAGCTGCATTCGGACACCTTTCCTCCTGCCCTGCAATGGGAATCGGCCTGAGAAAGACCATCAAAATACAGCCTTGAGTTCAAACAGTAACATGCTTTTCAAAGAACAGCATGTACTGGAGGGTGACAGGTAGCGAGGCTGGCAGCTCATCACCCGGCATTTCTCCATTGTATGTGGGTTTCTTTCTTAATCACAGACTCCCTGCAGCATCGCCTGCTGTACGGTGCCTTAAGGGTAATACTGAGACCCGAGGAGATTCTTAACCAATCGTTTATCACCAGTCTGTGTTTCGTATGCTCGGAGGAACTGAGCTCAGCTAAAACTAAGCTGAGGGTAACTTCCCCAATCAGTCACGGTCTAATGATTTTCCTCTAAAAATGTTATGTATGGCTTAATGGTGCTAACAAGTGCCCTGGATCAATAGTTCTGGCAAGTGAAATTGCCTGTTCAGAAAGCAAGGGGCACCCAGCAGCAGCAGGAGAAAAGACGGCGACCGCAATAACCTCTGAAACGATGAGAGCAAAGGAGCGGGATGCAGAACTTCAGGGTCAAAGTAGGGCCCTTCTCCCCCCAGTTTCCAAGAGAAAGCACCACAGACCTTCTTCATTCAAGTACAGAAACTGGATTTTGTGAGAAAGAGCTGCTTCGTGATCTGCTGTGACCGAGGTGGGGTTAGATGGTATGTTGTGGTGCTGGAGCCAGGCTCCGCCTGGCAGAGCTGTTTTGTTTGAGCACTGCAGAGAGGCTGCGTGTGCGATGGGACAGAGAGAAAAGACACAATAGGGAAAAAATAACCCCCTCATTCCAATTTCCTTTTCTTGTGATTGTGAATGGTGGTGGGCAGCAAAGACAATCCTTGGGTTAAAAGCACCAGGGTAGAACTTAGGAGAGAAGAGCTTTTTTTTTTTTTCCTTTTTTTTCCCCTTCACTGCCAATTTGTTTTGCTACTTTAACCTCTTTTGCCCAAAACCAAGGCATTTCTGAAAATCCGCATCAGCCACAAATTTAGTGCAGGCCAAGGTGTTCCGATTTTCACGGTACGCTGCCTTTCCCAACCTCTAAAGCAGCCTTCTTTAAGAGGCCTTGAAAAGGAGGCACCGAAGCCATCTGTCACGCTCCTATTTTCCGTTCAGTAAAGCTGGAACTGTTACTTCCATTGCTAGTATCTCCTGCAGCGGATAAGCTCTTGGTTGCTATTATATGGATGCATGGTACTCATATACGAGGTCCCTTTCCCAGCAGAAAACTGCCGTAATACAAGCGACTGTACCATTTGTGAAGCCAGCTCTGCACAGGGTAATTTTCACATCTGCACTAGGCCATCCACCGCCAAGTTTCCTGGATGGCCAGCAAAGCCACAGAGTCCCCACACTGGAAGAAATGAGGTATTTTCTTTTCCATGTCTACGCAAAGTAGCAAAGGTCAACTCTGTCCCCTGACTGGACGCTGCATCTGGGCTGCAGGGCTTAATCTCGACTGTTCGCACAGGCAAATTAGCAGCTTCTGCATTGCTGGAGAAAGCTCCTGAGCTATCTCAGGGGTGAGTCAGGGTAAGGGAAGGAGCTGAGGCCAGCGAAGGACCCAACCTCTAAAAGCCAAAGCAGAAAGAGCTCTTGAAAGAGTTCAGTTTCAGCAATCAGTTGCCCAGTGTAAAGTCAGTGCAGGGAAAGGCCTTACCTTTCAGAGGGCTGTTTGGCCCACACGAATCAAACTCCAGCACTCTCGAGCAGACTGGTATCACTAGGCTGAAGCTTGTGCCTCCTTGAGCATCAGCCTTCCTGGATCCCGCTTTTATTTAGCGAGAATTTAATATTAATGGGGCTGTATTGCATAGTTGCACCCAGATGCCGTTATCATTATTAAATGCCATCAGCCTTCACCTAATTTCCACCCATTATTGACAGATATAATTCTCCACTTATCTCAAAAAAAAAATGGGGGGGGCAGCCAGCTTCAGTAAAAACCCACACCATTGCTTTTAACCTTCTCTGTCTAGCAATGTGCTAAATTACCGGAGTTCTGCTGTGTTGAGGACGGATACATTGCAACCAGTGCCGCACTTGGGAAAGCCAAAGGACCAGATCTTTTCCAACCATCAGGAAAGCAAACAAGTTGTACTTGCTTTTTCTACAGAAAATATTTATTTGCAAGAAATGAAAAGCTACATACATGTTTAGGCTACAAAAGCAGGTAGTCTGTTCTCTCACAGAATCAAGCAGACGATTTAAAAAGGGAAAACAGCAATTTCTTTCCACCCAATGCTCATGTTTGCAGTGTGAACAATCGGGTGGGACTGTATCCAGATGACAGCGCGTGTACAAAAATAGAGAGGCCATTGAACACACATACACAGAGTTAAACAGACTTATGGCAAAAGAACAGACATCTCTGCGGTCAGAAGAGGCTCCAACGCAGTTTACTGAGGACTTTAGGGGGGTGGGCTTTTGCACTAGTATCGCTGTCCTTTTCATTTTAGATAGTTTTAAATGTTGCACAAACCCATACTGTGTCCACGTGAACAGAGAGGAGCGGAAAGACCAGCTGAAACGCCTTGGGGGTGTCACACGCAGAGTGACTCACAGTCACAATGGATTGTTTCGCATGGCCCAAGGCAATGGCTTTCGCCCTGGATATGTATTTCGCTTCAAGAGGATAACACCAGGTAATTTACCCTTGGAAAGCCCAGCAAATCTCAGGCAAACTGCGATGTATTTGGCCCTCCGAGAGCAAACCTCTTCCCTTTGCTGGCACCCTACTGCGGCCCCGGGGTGGTTAGGGCAGTAGGGCTCCCAGGAAAGGGGGGATCTTTAGGTCCTCTCCCAGAACACCAGCTCAACAAATTGTGTTCCTTGAGCTGTCAGCTCCCAGGGGCCGCTTTTTAAGGCTAACTTACACCATTAAAACAAACAAACAAACAAAACCATTCAAAGCCATAATCCTGCAGAACAAAAATGACACCCAAAGATACAATAAAGTCTAAAGTAATTATTTTTTTGTACCAAGCCAGAGTTGTCCTACAGAAAGGCCAGACAATTTATGCATATACATAAAATGACACAATGCAACAACTTTCAGTCAAAAATTGCTAATAGGACAGCCTTCAGACAGCAATTCCCACTATGGTTTTACAAGTGCTCTGTGACGTGGAATGTGAACAGGTTTCAGAGAGAAACACCTGGACTTTCTGTTGCACCAAGTGGAATGTGCCCTGTGTGTTCAGGCAGATGCCTTTATTTAGTGATGCTTACTATATGAAAAATACAACTCTGCTGTTTTTTTTTTTTTAATTGCTCACCATGTACACGTGCACAGATATACACACGCTCGCACTCATTCTTGCTATCTGTACAAATGAAGAAAGCAAGACACAGTTACATCAGCACCAATGAATTAAAATCCGATATGGCAAAGTCAGATACAAGCAGAGTTCTGTTAAAAGAAATTGATGACTTGCTTCTGCTTCCCCCTCTCTCCCTTCTACTCCCTTAACTATGGGCTGGCTAAAGTTCAAAAAGATTTTTACCTGCTGGTTGGAAGGAAAAATGGCATATACCATAAAGGTCAGATATGCATAAACAAGACTGCATAGTATTAAAGAGCAAGGGGAAGAGTAAAGCTAAAACAAGGGGGAACTACTGAAAAAGACTATCATTGCTGATTTATGGAATCAAGAACTAGGAAGTTTCCCTGCGACATCAGGAGTCCCCTCGTCGGCCATTTCTTTCATCTTTTCTGTAAGACAGGTCTACAAATCCAGCTTTCCCATGTTTTGTTCTCACCCATTGAGTTCCAGCTCTGAGAGGAAGAGTACGGAGATGGGCTTTAGGGCAGAGAAGAGACTACTTGTAATAAAGAATATCGACATGCCATTTCAGCATCACAAATGAGTCTCCTGCGAGAGGCACTCTTTTCTACATAAGAAGTCAATTCAGGTATATACCTCGGTAAAGCAGAAAAAGGCCTGACATGAAAACCATAAAAACAAATGGCAATTTCCCTCTCAATCCTGGAGTCTCCAAAGGATGCTGATCACCTAAGCAATGCAGTAGTAACTGAGATCACACCCTCAACAGATGCCTGAATGCCCACTACTGTCATTGTATCGGCCATGAGAAAGCTGCAATATCCTGGCCCATTGATTGAATCCTTACATCCTATTTGTAAAGACCTTAGCACGTCAGCCAGTTCATTCATCTTGGCAACCCCCAAAGTTGTTTATCCTTAACACTATAGCGCAAAGCAGCAACACGTCATAGCACTACGCCACTTATATAGGCGAGTGTAACTTTTGTAGTTACAAAGTACTGACCTACCATTTCACCTTCAGAATACAAAATGTTCTATTTCTAATTAGTGACTTGAGAAAAATATTTTAGTCACCAAGAGTATAAAAATACTCCATATACTTCTGTTCTTAGCTGCGTGGGTTTTGTATAATGGCCTCTTGGCATTAGCTAGAATCTAGAGCCCAAATACTCAGTGGAAATCCCTCCCAATGTAGCAATTAGTATCATTCATTTACTTGACCTACATTCTAAATGTGTCTAGACAGAATTCACTGCTGATAGTTTGGGGGGATGGGAGCACAGAGGTGGGTTGTATTTTTAACAGGGAAAAAAAATACCCAAAGAGAAAAGTTTTTATATTCATTTTCAGCTCTACATTAGAAAAATGAAGAATACATTGAGACACATTGTTACACAGAGAGATACGGAAGAGGTCCCCTGCCAGTATAAATCAGACCTGCAGCCTCCAAAGGCGGTAAAGGAAAAGCGTGCTGAGTTGTATCAGCTGGGATCTGGCCTAAGAACCTCAGCCTAATCCATTATTAGTCTGTGCTGCTGAAAAATATTGAATGGTACAGCTGAAATAAGGGAAATGCAACAAAGAACTATAAATAGCCTGGGGAAAAAAAAGAACAACATTATCTACACACTGGTAACAAGGTTAGAACCGTCACATGCCCTGTGCTTGATACTTTTTAAATATATATATATAAAAAAATAATGCCCTACATTCCTTCGTAGCTTATCTCCCTAGAAGCAAAGACCCGACAGATCTAGACATGCTTTAATGCTATGGGCCAAAAGGTAAGTTTACTAGTGTGTATAAGATCGTGCTGACAAGCAGCATAATGTTACAGCTGAAGACTCTAAGGATCACTTAAGTCCTCTAGTGGAAATGGAAATTAAGTAGCACATAAGGCCTTTGCCTGCCCTGTCCATACACACACGTTATTCCACAGCATCGAGTCACTGATGGCTGGAAAAAGTATACTGGCAGAAGGCTAAGACCTCAAGTAATATAGCTGAGCTAATTAAAAGCACTTATACTGGCATCCTCCCTGAATACGCCTTACTACTCCTTCCCTGTGCCCTTAACGCAGAGCACACACAGCTGCCTCTCCACGTGGTCTGCAGTGCATCAACATCCCCCCTTGGGTCACCCCCGGACTGCCGCGGCTGGCAGTGCAATGGCACGGGTCCTGCCTCCTCTGTCCCCCTGCTAGGTAAGGAACACGGGCATAAACTGCCCCTGCAGATAGCGAGGTCCTTGTCGCATAACAGCCGGTGGGCAGGTGATGACAGGAGATTCTTGGCCCCTGGTATCTAGCAGAGAAACCTGTTCTATTAAGGCCCCTGAAGAAAAATGATCGATCACAAACATACCAAAGTAAAGCAAAGGTTTTCCTTATCATAAAGAAGTAATATTTAATATAATAAATCCCCAAGCAATGTGTGTGCCAAGTCAAGAGATTCCCCAAAAGAGTACCTAAAAATAACTTAAAGGATTACACAAATTAAGATTATAGAAATAGATTATCAAACAGTTACAAGAAAATTGGTATTGTCATACCGGCTTGGATGAATTAGTTCAGAGGCCTGACCCAGACTGTGGCCAGTCTAAAATGCTCCAGATGAAAACATGACTATCGCCCAATCAGATTTGAACTGACGTGCCCAAATTAAGCAAACAAAATGGCAAAGCTTTAATGGTGACTAGTGCAGTGGGTTTTGAAGAGAGGGGGTTGTTTGGGTCTTGCAAAATCGTCTGTCTTTTAAGTATTGAGAAATAATTCAATTTTGGTTTTAATACAGTGAAGTCAGCTGTATCTGCAACGGCAGGTGATCCATTTCACTGATAATGGGCATGAGCTCAGGCAGAGCGGCCTCTTACTTATGCACAGTGCAAACTGCAAGCCTAATAAGAGCAGTGTTGTGCTTGACAGCTTGGGGCCTCTTCTGCAGAAGACTTAACCTTTCAGCTGCCCTCAGAGGTGGCAAACCATGGGTGCTCTGGAAAAAAAAGACCATTTAAGGAATTTTCTAAGCTATGACCTTGCCCACTTACACTGATCAGCCGTACAGTAGTGGAAGGGTCAGTCCCAGCCTTCTGTCACTTTGCTGACCTCATGTGGCTAAGCAATGCAGCCATCCCTTCTGCCACCCTCAGTGGCACCCACCAGTGTTCATTATTAACGTGAAGCCTTAAATCATTGCTGAAAAAAAAACCATAGAAAAGTCATCGGTGGATACTGGAATGATGCACAGGACCCAGCAGGATCACTGTAAAGGGAAAGAGGCTTTAGGGAGGAGACTGACCCATGTGAAGAAGAAGGGAACACTTGCAAGTAGACTACAATGCCATTTCTCCTCTCATTGCCACCAACGGTAAAATAATAATAAAGGCACTTGCATAGAAGAATAGGGCATTACCTAGAAAGCATGTCTGTACACCAAAACTCATGACAACTGCATGGAGTCAGATACATGTTTCACTGTCACTAATGTGAAACACCTTCTCAAAATGGCACAGTAGGGACTGATCCACAGCCTGCTTAACCCACCAAATTCTTTCCATTAATTTCATGGAGTTTTGAGTCAGGCCTGAGGGCGGCAAAATAGGACACCGAAGGAAGAAAGTCTAAGGAGAATGAAGAACAAGTAAGGAGCTGGTGTGGCAGCTGCTGTAATAAAATACAAATCCAATATTTTACAAAATAGAACTTGTAGGAAATATCTACTTGTAGGAAATATCTACTGTACATGGTAAAAAATTACTTGTAAGGCTACGTTAGTTTTTCCCTTATTTATCATGAGAAAAAAAAGAAAAAAGAGCTTCAAAAAGTGTTTATTCTTTTTTTTAAATTGACTTCTTCTGGTAAACCGTAAAGTAGCTATATGCTAGCCTGCTGAATTAGGATTTTCACATTAAATCCATCCTCAATGGAGTCTGAGCACCCTTCTGTAGTAACCAGATAAAACCCTGCTCAAATCCTGGGGTAGGTTCGACTGTGCCACTCCAAGGACAAATTGCAAGAAGCACAGTTCGGGCAAAGGCATGGCCACGATAAGTGAGAGAGGGAAAACCCTTAAAGGCAACAGCTACATGGGACAAGGAGGAAACAAAGCAGGGAGAAGAGTACTGGACCAGGATCAGACCTGAATACTGCTCTTGGCTTTTCCACTGAACTTGGGTCAGTCAATTCCCCTCCCTGTGTGCCCAACTCATCCCTCTTTTGCTTTGTCTGCCACCTACATACTTAATTCCTCAGGTCATGGGCTGTCTTGCCATACAGTAAATACAGTATCTACCACCTCCAGGACTGACCTGTGCCTAGCTGGGGCTACCTATGCCCCTTATCTTTTCGGCTAAGCACTTGGGTCTAAGATCACATCTCTGGAAAAGGAGGCAAGAGGAAGATAAGACCCATGGCTTTACTTTAGGGCAATTCAAGCCTGGGGGGAAGGAATGGGTATTCGGTGATATTTGTATGTCTGATTTCAGAGTTTGCCCAGTTAACCCACTTGCAGGGTTAGGGAAGCTCAATTCTCTTCATTGCGACTGCTTGAACAAAATTTTGCGAAGCTAATAAATACTATTTACAACAGTAACAGGAAGATGGCAAGGAAAGGAAAACACAGGACAATCTGAGATCGAGTCTACATAAGAAATTCCATCAACGCATCTAGAAGCCAATAAATTAAATCCATATGGTCCTCTCAGGAGGCACTTCTGGTTTAAGCCTTACATTGATTTAGTTTGTTGGAAAAGAACTGGTTTAAGATAAACAGATTAGCCTTAAGCAGACTAAAGGATATCCATCCAAAACATTGCATAAATTTAACAAAACCTGCTTTCTAAACAGATTTAGCTAAACTAGTGTAATTCTCCCACATGGACAAAGTGTGACAAGACAGTGACTGATCTTTGCTTGAACCCCACAAGGATGGAAGCAGTTGGACTAGGTGGAAGCCTACTAGGACTGCTTTCAGCCCAGAGAGAAACCTACCCCCGCTAAATGATAAAGGGGCTGGAGGGGAGAAGAGAGAAAGAGCTAGGGGAGGACAATTCAACAGCATCATTGTCTGCTCCTCTCCTGCCTGTGCTGTTAACTCAACAGTATCAGGG